>NC_086018.1:21651121-21962712 GCF_029281585.2 Gorilla gorilla gorilla | reverse complement strand
TCCATGTCACAGTCCCTGAGGCCCAGGCAGAGCTTCCCCTCTGCACGCGGCTGCTCACATGTACACAGGCTGTGGTGAGCCACGTCACGTCACGTGAAGGATTGGCACCTGCACCTCCCTCAGATGGCGGGCAACAGGTACTATGCTGCTGAAGGGGGGACAAGGGAGTGTTTCTAGATGGCCCCGCGGACACAGAGCCCAGGAGTCCTGGGTGGGACCCTGTGGGAGGCTTGAAGGGGCAGTGCTGGGTGCAGGGCCTCACAATGCCCCAGGGTGGCTGCACTGAGGATGGGAGGGGTGAGGACCGGCTGTTGGGTCCCTGGGCAGGTGCGACGAGGCAGCCCCGGAGGCTGACAGGAGGGCAGGGTGACCAAGCAGAGCCTGGCCACTGCTTCTTCCCCACTGAGCAGCCTCCCCCAGGCTGGCTCAGGGTTTGCAGAGGCCACTGAGGGGCCAGAGGTGAGTCCCCCTGTGACACAGGGGCAGACCAGCCCGGGGCCTCTGGGGAGAAGTCTCCTGCCCAGACGCCAGAGGAGACACCAAGTGGCACCATCGGCCTCCCTCTGCTTGGCCAGCTCCGGCAGCCTCTCCACCAGGTGACGGCCGATGCCAGAGACCAGGGCTGCAGCGGCACATCCGAGGGGTGGGCACAGAAGAGCAGCAGCAGCCCCTGTCCAGTGACTCCTGGAACAAGCTTCCCCTGTGGGGGGTTGGCGGGGGGTGGTGAGAGAATCCCCATGGCAACTCACAGAAACATCATCTGGGTGAGACTTGGAGGAGAAGGTGAAGGGAGAGAGGTATCGAGAGATTCTAGCAGAGAAAATGCCGTGGAGGCCCGAAGCCAGGGTCCTGCCTTCCCTGGGCTCCCATCATCCCCTGTGCTGGGACGAGGGGCAGCTGCTCTGCTGCTCCTCCCTCCACCTGATCCTCCCCAGTCCCTGGCCAGATCCATGGAGTCCAGGCTGCAGGGGCCCAGGCCTCCTCCGCCATGAAACTGCCTCTTCCCACCACCCAGAGCCCCAGGTTCTGCACAGGAGGTGGGCAGTTGTGTGGGGGCTCCTCTCTGCACCCCAGCTCCATTCCCTTCCCCATCTGGGCTCCTCTGCTCCTTGCAACCTCTGGACCACCCACCTCCTAGGACCAAGCCCCTCCTGTCAGTGGCCCAGACCCTTCTCTTGGGAGCTAGAACCCTCCCATTCACCAGCTCAGCTCCTGCCTGTGCAGTCTCCTCTCCACAGCACCCCCACCACACACGCCCTAAATCCCCTCAGCCTGTGCTTCCCGCCTTCATCCATCCATCCATCTTCTGTCTGTCCTTCCTCTGCTCTCCTGCATGCTCAGGGCTCTGTTTGCGCTGCAATAGACAAGACAGACCCCGCAAACACGGTTGGGAAGGCAGTTCTAGCTCATTTGGGGTTAGGTGGCTCGGGTATTAGGTCGGTGAGAGGGTACTAAGACCTTCTTTGGGGTGTCAGGACACAGCTGAGAGCCACCAGGGGCTGTGGTCCCACACAGCAGGCACTGCCCAGGCCTCACCTGGACTTTGCAGGACGTGATGCTCTCAAGTCACATGCTGGCTCCCAGGCCAACTACCATTCACATGTCCCTCTGCCAACAGCAATCCCTGTGGTGTCCCCTGACCCTCAAGCCTAACACCCTCCCTCCCGGGTTCCCCGCTCCAGCACACACCCCTCACCGGCCCTCTGGTCTGCCCTAAACCTTCCCCTACTTGCCCCCAAGCCAAGGCCTTTCCACATTAGGCATTGCTAAGATCATCATCCTTGTTCTACAGATGAGATATCAGATTCCCGGGGACAGCGACCTGCTCAGCGAGTGGGTCGAGGAGGCAAGACCAGAACCCAGACGAGAGCACTGAAATCTCCAGCACATCGCGTTGCCCATGAGGCAGTCATTGCCATTGATTGCCCTCCTCCATTGCGACGCAGGGCACATTTGGGGATCTGTACTTCACAGACTGATATGGGAAGAAGCCCAGCACAGCTCTCAGACCAGCCAGGTCAGCCTGGCGTAAGGCCCGCCTCTGGCCAGAGGTGACTGGGCTGCCCCTGGCTTCCTGAGGCAAGGAGCAGGAAAGCTCACAGCTCAGCCAGCTCAGCACTGGGGGAACAGGGGACACGGATGGAGGGGTAGTGGCTGGGATTTGCCTGAGAAACTCTAGGACTAGGGAGAGCCTGGGAGACCCCAAAAAGCAAGCGCAGAACAAGGAGGGACTGACACCGTGGCCGTGGACCAGCCTGTGAGGCGCCCCTGCCATGGATCTGCCGGGATGTTGGGGGGGGTAGTGCTGCCCACAGGGCCCGGCCTTCCCAGCCCCACCCAAGGCCTCCAGGAACGGCCAAAGCAGGGCCAGTGAGGAAGCCCCGACCCCGCAACAGCTTCCCAGGCCCGCGGTGCTCCACAGAACCCTCCACCATGGTCCCCAGGGCTGGGGCACCCTGGGGCAGCCCTGGCGCGTCATGGAGTATCGGCAGGGTGCCCCGCCGGGGAACCCAGGGGGAGCCGGCAGCAGAGGCAGGGTGGAGGCGGCCTGAGCACCTGGCAATAGGGGAGAGGGCCCTGTGTGTGGCAGAGCCCAAGAGAGGAGGTGCTTCAGGATGGCGACGGAGGGCTGGCTTGACCTGCGGCTCACCCTCCAACAAGGGCCACAAACACCTGCGCGTCTTTGCAGGGCCCCGACTCCCCCAGCCTAGGACCCAGCCCTGGGTCTCCCTCTTCCTCCCATGGTACAGTCGGGGCAACTAAAGTCTGAGTGCGGGACACAGGGATCTCAGCTCTGCCGGCCCGCGGCCTCCTCCTCAAGCCCTTGGGCCGCCTTGCGCCAAATCCCTCGAGAGCCGCCACCATTCCCGCCATTCCTACCTCCGCTCCGGGCAGCCAGACAGACGGCCGGGGCCAGTCCGAGGTGCGCACCCACCCCCACCCGTCCCCCGTCGTCTCCTGGGTCCCCCAAACCCAGTTCCCGCCACCACTGTCCACGGAAGGCGCCAGCGCTCGGCCCAGCGTTCCTGATTCCCCCTTTCTCGGCGCGTCCCGGGCGCTCGGGTATCTCTGCCCGCGCCTCATCTTCCCGGGGAACCGGTCTCCGCCCGGCTCCTCCACCTGGGGAATCTCCCTCACCCCGGGGCCCGGCCCACCACCCCTCAGGAAGCGCCTCTGAGCCCCCAGCCCATCCCTGCTGGAGGAGCTCACGAAGGTTCATGCGAGCGCGCGGGGCCGGTCTGCGGCGCATGGACGGACGGACGGACTGACGGACGGACGCTCCCCGCCCGCTACCTGCGGCTCCGCACCCCGCGCCGCGCCGGCCGCCGCACTTTGCCTTCCCTCCCCGCCTACCCCTGCGCGCCTTCCGGTGCAGTTTGGGACAGCTCGGAGGGTCCCGCACGCGGCGCCGCAACTGCGCCTGGGACGTGACTGTGCCTGGGCCCTTCACAGGCCGTGCCGGCAGCCGCCGCGGGGCAGGACTCGTACCCCGCGCCGGGGAACTGGTCTCGGGGCGGCGGGAAAGGAACCCTGAGGGGAGCAGAACCCCAGCCTCCCAGTCCTCCCGGCCCCGCACCCCCGACGGCCCCACGCCGCCCGGCCACCAGCCCCGGACCCCCGGCACCCCGCACCCCGGACCCGGCACCCAGGACCCCGCACGCCAGACCTAGCACCCCGGCTGACCTGCGGCTCACACGCCAGCTCCCGCTGTCTCGGCGGCCGCTCGGTCTCCGGCTCCGGCCGCGCCGCTCACGGGCGCCCCCTGCAGGCAGCTTTGAGACCCGCGCTGCCCCCGCCCCGCCCCGCTGCGCGGAGAAACCGAGGCCGGTGGGGGACCCGAGGCATCGGCCCGCGAGGCCCGCAGGCGATCCTGGAAGGACGATCCCGCAGGTGTCCCTGTCAGGACGAGGCCGCGACGGGCCTGGACCGCGCCACATCCCCCGCCTGCGGCCCCCCAGCGCGCTCCTCCCGGGCTCGCATCCGTCCCGCCGCTTCCTCAGCGCCACACTCACCTCCCTTCCAGGAGTCCTCGGTCCTGGGAGTCCCCTTCCCCGCCCCTTGGAGCGCTCCGGGCCCCACCCCCACACTCCCTCTTTTCTTTTTTTGAGACGGACTCTTGGTCTTTCGCTCAGGCTGGAGTGCAGTGGCGCGATCTCGGCTCACTGCAACCTCCACCTCCCGGGTTCAAGCGATTCTCCTGCCTCAGCCTCCCGAGTAGTTGGGATTACAGGCGCCCGCCACCACGCCCGGCTAACTTTTGTATTTTTTAGTAGAGACGGTGTTTCACCATGTTGGTCAGGCTGGTCTCGAACTCCTGACCTCGTGATCCGCCCGCCTCGGCCTCCCAAAGTGCTGGGATTACAGGCGTGAACCACTGGGCCCAGCCTCCCTCTTTTTTAAGAAGCCCCCATTGCCGGCCGGGCGCGGTGGCTCACGCCTGTAATCCCAGCACTTTGGGAGGCGGAGGTGGGCGGACCACGAGGTCAGGAGATTGAGACCATCCTGGCTAACAAGGTAAAACCCTGTCTCTACTAAAAAAGTACAAAATTTAGCCGGGCGTGGTGGCATGCGCCTGTAGTCCCAGCTACTCGGGAGGCTGAGGCAGGAGAATCGCTTGAACCCGGGAGGTGGAGGTTGCAGTGAGCTGAGATCACGCCACTGCACTGCAGCCTGGGGGACAGAGCTAGACTCTGTCTCAAACAAATAAATAAAAAAGAAGTCCTCACTGCTGCCTCTGCCACTATGGTCCTGTGGAACTCTGCTGTTCCTTATCAGAGTTGGGCTGGATCCGTGCCCCTGTGTCACCCGTTCCCCAGTGTCCAGCTGTGCCCAATGCCCGCTCCTCAGATCTTTCCATGGCTCCCCAGGTCCTGAGGGATAAAGGCCAGCCTCCTGAACACGGTGTTCAAGGCCCTGCCTGACCCTTAGCTCCCCCACCTTTAGCCCTGCCCTTCCTTAGCCTGGCCCAGGTAGCTGGTCTTGGCAACAGCTGGTATCTCAGTTCAAAGATGTGTCCCCAATTTCCAATGCCCCCTCTGCCTCTCCCCATCCCAGACTCTGGGCCAGAGACCCTCTTGTTCTTCCAGCTCCTGGTGCCCAGTGTGGCCTTGATCCTCCCCTATTTCCCTGAACAAGGAGGCAGGGAGTCCTGTCTGCACCACAGACTAACTGGGAATTTTAGAGCCTGAGGCTGGGAATTCCCCCCCATCCCCCCACCGCACTCGCCTATTTTCTGGAGACTTCCAATTGGGAACAACTTCATGTCCAGCCCTCCAAGCTGTCCAAGGGGACCCGCCTTCTACCCTTGCATCTGGAGGGATGTGGACTAATCCCAACTGCTCACGACAGGACAGGCTATGTCAGACAGCTGGGGCATTGGTGGCCAAAGGCTTTTGGGAATCCTTGCATTCTAGAACCTCTGGGGACCAGTGGGGTCCTGGCTAGAGGCCCAGGGTGGAGGGGCTTGCCCAGGGCCAGGCTGGACCCTAAGGCTGAAGGCAGAATGGCGGCATGACCTCTATCACAGCAGCCACCACTCACTGCAGGGAGGAGAGGGTGGGTGGGAAATGGGCACACAGGCACCTGGCCAGTGTGTTGGGAGAAGCATGGGGCCCATGGCAGTGACCATTGCTTACCCAGATGCAGCCTTGAGCATCTGGCAGCCTCCCTGGCTTATTCCTGGGATCGAAGCCTGGGCCCCCGTTCCCATTCAACTAGCCCGGCTCTCCTGGTCCTTGTGTTCCCTAATGTCCAAGGCGGAGGAGGAAACCCTGGGATGTGTGGGGACCTAGACAGCTTGAGTTAAACGCCGAAGGGCGAGACCCACATGAGACTCTTGGGGCGCTGTCCCCAGGTCTTTCCAAGGAGACCTGGCCCTGGTGCCCCCCTCTCTGTCATCCTGGCCTTTGCTGACCCTCTATTCAAAGGAGCTCGCCTTCTCCCATGGCCCTGGCTTTCCTCAGTGGAGGAGCTCCCCCTCCAGGTGGGGACACCGCCCTGGGACCAGCGGCAGGGGCTTCCCTGCAGACCTTCCAGGACCCATATCCTCACCTGTAAAATGAGTGTCTTTTGTCTGCCCTGCCCCCTCCTGGAGGTTAAGTCAAACCACAAGGTAGGGGTGAGGGATGCTGACGGCCATGGGGCCCTCCCTTGGCCCCATCCTTGGCTCCCCATCCTTGCTTCTGGGGCTCTCCACGAGGTAAAACCTCTCCTCTAGTGGGGACAAACCCCTCCCGCCCACACCTGCTGGACCCAGATTCATTCAAGCCCTTACTCAGCAAACATGCACGGAGCGTCCTGAGTCTTCCTGAGGGGCTCAGGGGGCTCACGAGGCAGAAACCAGCCCTCAGCCGATTCTGAGGGTCTGTCTTGTCCCCCAGTGTGGACCCCAATGACTCCTCTGCCATTCCCATCCTGGGGCCCGCAACCTTCCTGCGTGGACCTTCCCATGCATGGTCTAGCCATGTGCACCCCAGTCCCACAGCAGGAGGGTTGCAGCCGCAACGTCCTCACGCAGGGAGTGATGGCTTTGTTCCAAAGCTGGTCCTCAGGGCCACAGTGCCAAAGCCCTTAACATTCACCTCTAGGGCTCAAGGGGCAGTTCCTCCATTCCTCAGCAGTGGCGCCGGTGGAACTGTGTCCTGAGGCCAGGGGGTGGTCAGGCAGGGCCTGGAGTGGCTCCAGCCCCAGAGCCAGCTCCACAGTCCCCACAGCCACCCATGAGGAGCCAGTGCCAAGGAGGCTGTGATGGGCCGGCTCAGGCCAGGCCCCCACCCTTCCCCTACTGGGCTCCTCCCTGGCCCTTCAGAGGCAGAGAGCCCCGCGGTCCTTTGTCATCTGTCAGGTGCTTTGGCCCAGGTCTCCAGCGCTGCCATTGCCCAGAGACGGCACAGGCCAAGCTGTCCAGTTCAGGGATGGGGAACGGCACCTGGCAGGGCTGTCCCCAAACTGCCTGCCCCACAGGCCAGCTTGTCTTCTCCAGGGAAGGGCCTGTGTTCTCGGCACCACGTGCCTTAAGGCCACCTCCTCAGTCTTGGCCTTGCTGCCCCCTTGCCAGCCCCGTACCCACCTCAGCTGAGTGCTGTCCTCAGATACCAAGGCTGTGGGGCTGGGGGAGGTCCCTGTGCAGGTGCCTGGGCTGCCCGCCCCCCCTCCCCCACCCCCACCCCCAGGCCCAAGGGAGCAACAAGGCTGAGGGGCAGAAGCTCTCCGATTGCAACCACTGCCCTTTGGTGGGCACGGGGAGGCCCCTGGCAGGCCCCGGCTTCTGGCTCCAGGCCTTGGTTTCCCTGCCCAGCCCCAGGCAGGCTTTGAAAAGGCTGTGGGCGCCCACCCTTCCTTCCATCCAGGCTCCAGATCCTCAGGCCGGGCGGCGGGGCCAGCTGGGCCTCCCCAGCTCCAGGATTCCGGCCCTTTGTTCCTGCCCAGGATGCACCTGGTGGCCTCTGGCCCTCATTGTTTGCTCTGAGGCCAGCTGAGCTGCATCAGGAGCAAGACACGCCAGCCCCAGGACAAGCAGCCGGTGAGCAGGGGAAGGGTCCCTGGAAACCAACTGGGTCACCCCGGGTGCTCCCCAACTTCTCCAATGGGGCAGGGACCTCACAAGGCTCCAGTTTATCCTAACAGAGGTCCTGCAAAGGCAGAAGAAGCATACGGAGGAAGTGATCTCCGAGTCACTGGTCATCATCCTCCAACTCACCCCACCCTACTCAAGATGTTCACCCCATATCTGCTTCTGGGTGTCAGGACAAACAGCAACCCGCTAGCAACCCGGCCTTGGGGATGATCGGCGTAGATGGGAAAGCAGGCCCTGAGGGGAGTGGAGCCCTGGTTCCAGGGTGGGCAGTGACAGTCCTCTGCAGCCCTCATGCCGGGGCTCGCCACTCATCACCCCGATGGCTCTAAGCCACCTGCCCGCTCTCCCTGTGGCCCCAGCCCCATGACCTGCCAGGCCTGTACCCCATGTCAGAGAGCGTGCCTGATATGAGGGCCCAGAAGGGGGCCCTGCTTTGCAGAGGTGGAAACAAGCCCAGCACATCCCAAGTGTCGGTGGCTGACCTGGGGAGGACCTGTGTGTCCCGACTCCTCCTCAGTGCTCTTCTTGGCAGAAGTCTTGGGTGCAACCCAGCCCTGCGATGGCCTGTCCTTCCCCTCAGGGCACACCTGCTTCCTGCCTGGTGGGTGCCTGCCTTGGCCCTTCTTTTCTGCTTGGCTCTTAAGACTGCAGACCCCCTGCCACCCCTTCCTCACAAACACGGGAGGGTGCAGACAAAAGACCAGACCTTTCAGCACCTGCTCTGGGCCTGGTGCAGTCAACTGGCAGGCTGTGCCCGGTCTCTCCACACCCCTCCCCCTGCCTCACAGCAGGCTCCCCAACGCACTCCCAGCCTGAGGGGGCTGGTCAGGTGGAGTCCTCTCCTGTCAGGCAGGGGAGATGGAGTCCTCTCCTGTGCCCGGCCCAGCTCCTGTAGATGCCCAGTAAGGTCCAGGCCTGTTGGGGTCAAAGCTCCTGCCAGAATCCAGATCCCCGAATCTCAGCAACCCAGGAGTCTGTCCTCAACTCACCTGATGTACGGGGAAGTGGCTGCGAGCATGTTGAGACTGGTTCTGTCTGCCCCGGTCCCTCACCTAAGGGACAACCTAAAATAGAACCCAGGCTACCCCGAGGTTGCAGGAAGTGCCGGCCCCGTGGGGCTGGGGCCATAGAGCTGGCCAGGCAGGGCTGCTGGGGCAGGGCGTGGCGTCTGGGCACAGGACCGCAGGCCCTTGAGGGTGCTGGAGGGGTGTAAGGGATCCTTCTGGAATCTCTCCACTCTCCCTGGAATCTCACAGCTTCCCCCTTCCACCTATTAAGCTGTCCCTCAGAGATCCTGGAACTTTGAATCAAGGTATAAACTATGCCCTCCCCATAGGTGCTGCCCTGGGAAGCAGCAGAGCCAGCTCCAAATTGAGGGGCACGGCACTGTGGACGGGCCCCGCAGGCCCGTAACTTGGGACAGAAGGATCCCCTCAGGGCCACCCTAGTCAGCATCCAAGGCAGCTGCACTGCAGGCGGGACGGATGGAGGATCTGGGAGTGACCGCCGCACCTGGGAGTGGTGGCTAAGGGGTCTGTGCTGCCCAGGACAAGGCCCAGGTGCGCTGGCAGGGACGGCGGTCCCCTGCTGACGCGTGGAGGCCGCTGCACACAGGGCCCGCCCTGCAGGCTCCATGGATGCTTGCTGACCACTAGGGCAGAACCCCCACCACACGGCAGAGGACACAACGAAGGGGCTGCTGAGCAGGGAGGAGCTGAGTCCAAGCCCAGTCCTGCCCCAGTCCTTTCACGCCCAGCTCCCAGCTCTACAGCTGTTGCCCATTGCCCACCCCAGGGTGCCTGCAGCTGTTGGCACCCAGGGGTGCAACTCCCGA
Organism: Gorilla gorilla gorilla; assembly: GCF_029281585.2. Taxonomy (NCBI): domain Eukaryota; kingdom Metazoa; phylum Chordata; class Mammalia; order Primates; family Hominidae; genus Gorilla; species Gorilla gorilla. The sequence goes on along the minus strand of NC_086018.1, from coordinate 21,953,302 downwards.
GCACTTGCAGGTCACAGTGCAACTCCTGGCTTACTCAGGGCCAAGGCAGTTGCTGGGCTCCCAACCCTGAAGAGTCTCCACCTGGGAAGGGCATTCACTACATGCCCTCGTGTGCAGGAAGCACCACCACCATGGGCCTTTTGCATGTGACGTGGACAAGGTGATAAGAGTGTTCTCCAGGCCAGCTCAGTGCATTCACAATCACTGTAGTGACTCACACCTGTAATCCCAAGGCTCTGGGAGGCCAAGGCGAGAGGATTGCTTCAGCCCAGAAGTGCAAGACCAGCTTGGGCAACATGGCGAAAAGCCCATCTCTACCAAAAAAAAAAGAAAAAATAAATAAATAAACTGCTGGAGATGGTGGCACACACCTGTGGTCCCAGCTACTCAGGAGGCTGAGGTGGGAGGATTGCTGGTGCCCTGGAGGTTAAGGCTGTGGTGAGCCGTGATCGACCCCGTCTCGAAAAAACCAACAAAAAACAATGCACAGGCAAAAAGGTTTATCTGGTTGCCTCTGGGTAGGATACCTTTTTTCTTTTTCTCTATTTTATACATCCTGACAATTATTTCCAAGATGATACATGCCTCAAAACAAATAAAACCCCTCGAGACACACTCCCCAGTCCCCGGGGAAGGCATGTGTCTGGGCTGTGTAGGGACTTCCGCTCTCCTGGGGGCAGCTCTGCCACGGTCTCTGGGGTCTTGGCATCTGTCACAGAACCCTAGTGGTTACAGGGCTCACTGTCCCACAGCACCAGCACACGGTGATGTGCTGTGGCCCAGGGGAGGCCACCCTGGACTCCTGGTCAGGATCTTCCCACATGAGGAAGTGCGCCTTGGGGTAGGGCCACAGGCTGGCTCAGAGGTGCCCTTCTCTCCACAGCCAGTCCCAGGAGGGAGCTGGGTTCTGGTTTATGCGACGTCAGAGGGACGGCAGGGAGTGGAGGGCAAGCTAGAAAAGCCCAAGCTTGTTGTTTCAGCCATTTTAATACATTCAAGAATATTTACTAGAACAACATTTAAAAGTATCGTCAGTCCGCAGAAGCCTGGGTTCGAGAGAAATAGAAACGCGACTGGCCCTTTTGCAGTAAAGCTTGTGCTTGAAGGGAGAAGAGGCAAAGTGGCTTCTTGGAGACTTCGTGCCAGATGCCACAGGACTGAGAGCATCTCCAAATGTCACTTTAAACACGTATGAGCATCTATAGTCATTCCTAAAGCCCACAGTGTCCTAAGGATCCTATTAGACGAGGCAAAAGGCAATGCTTCTGGAACCCTCTCCCTTGCAGCTCTGCACGCAAACCTTCCCCAAGGAGGGGCCCGAGGCAAGCCTCTAGATAGGCGGGGCCAAGCCCTCCCCGTGCCCACCCTCTTTCCCTGTTGCCGACCCCAGGCCTGATGCTGGACCCATGAGACTCCCAGAGGGAAAACACAGATACAGCCCATCCATCCATGGCCACCTTCCTCCAGAAGATCCTGGGGACCCCTACCCCCCCATCCCATGAGGCACCAGGGCTGGGCTCGCATGGCCAGCAAGGGATAAAGCTGGGAACTGCAGACCCGGGGAAGTCCCCTCATTCTTAGGGCAAAACAGCCCCTGAAGGACAAAATAAATAAACCAAACCATGACCAGACAGCTGGATCCGGACAGGTGGAGTGGCCTCTGTGAAGGCAAATGAGAGCAAAAGTGGGAACTGAGGACACCTAAGTGGAGAGACACTTAAAAAACAGTAATTCTCACATGAACATCAGTGGCTCATGCCAACAGCAGAGCTGGCCATCAACAGAGGAACAGCAACAAGAACACAACTCAGACGGAGGGGCGGGACTGGGCCAGGAGTCTGCGGGGGTCTCTGGTATGCTTTGTGGCATGACTTTGCTTGCCTGGCCTCTCCTTTCTTAGCTGAAAACAGGCATTTCACCAAAGGGCATCCAGCCAGCGGCAGCAGCCTGAGCTCCCAGGCTGACATCTGGGCAGGGCTGATGGGCAGCTCCTGGCCATCTGGTGACCAGGTGTGCCGCCAGCTGCACCCACATGCACAGCCCCTTTCCTAATAACCACATTCTAGGTTACGTAGACACGTTAAACTCCTATTCTAGAACATCGTGCTTGAATGCAGACCCCTCAGCCCATAATCGGGCTGGCTGGGCCTCCTGGGAGTCCCTCATTGCATCCAGTCTGTGGGGCAGTGACCCCGCTTCCACTGGTGGCTGGTCTTCCTCATGGTGCTATGCAGGTGCCAAACACAGTTATATTCTCAAAGGTACAGGTCTTGTCTGGACATTGTTCAAACCAATAGCTACTGCGTTAGGCACACGGGAGATCCCTATTCCCAAAAATAGCTGTTGAGTTCTAGCCTGAGAGCATCTCCAGTGACCACCTTTAAATAAGGCTTTGGTTCAAACAGCATGGACCCAGCACCTGGGGAGGGTGGGCACGGGGGGCATGGACCCAGTACCTGGGGAGGGCGGGCATGGTGGTAGGAGACAACTCAACCACTGAGCCTTGGAGGTCCTGCCTTGGCCATGGAGGGCAGTGGCTGCCCTCACAAGAAGAGTTAAGGCACTTTCTTAAACTCTGGCCTAGGAGAATTATGTATTAGTGACTCAGTGAGTTTAAATGACACTGCCTGGGCTCCCTAAAGTTGTTTACTTTTCTCCTATTTCCTGCTTTACTCCTTGCTCTCACCATGCTAATGTACAGATCTTGTTTAGATTTCTATGCTTATTGAAACAATGTAACTTTGGTACTAACAGAACAGGAGCGACTTTTTCCAGCATTGCTCGTAACAAAACAAAAATGTTAACTAGAAAAACTCCTTATGATGAAGAAATCTAAAGCCAGAGCTGGGACTCCAAACCCCTTCCAGGCTGGAAGACAGGTCGCTGAGTCCAGGCAAGGGGCCCCTGCAACTGCTTCCCGCCAGAAAGCCCAGCCGCGTGAGTGCAGCGGCAGCACCCCAGCCCTGGCGTGCCCGCACCACGCCCTCTAGATACTCTCCTAGCTCAGGCTGAACACGCCTGGATTGTGTCGGCCTGGACAGCCCCGTCAGGTGTGGGGCAGCTGACCCACGTCTGTGGTGACATGCTCCTCCAAACTAGGACGGTGAAGGGCCCAGGGCGCTGGGAACTGCCAGGCGCTGACTCTCCTTCTGGGTTCTCACCAGCACCGGAACCCACCCCAGCCAATAGTCAGGAAGTGCTGCGGCCGAGCCTTCATCAACCCCAGTGAGTTTCCCACAGAACTGAATCCCTTTTCCCAAATTCAGCTGTGCATGAGCCCTTTTTGTTTGGTGCCCTGGAGCACTAGTGTAGTTCAATATTCTCTTCAGAAGGAAAACTCCAGCAGCCACCGGCCTGCAGGATGTGTGCTGAGCCCACATGACCTGAATGGACGGGTCACGTGGGAGGGGCCCTGGTGGGAGCTGTGGGCCACACGGCTGAGTTCTTCCAATACGGAAGCCCCGAGCTGGAGGCTCACACGCTGTGGGGCAGCCCAGAGTTCCTGGAAGCTTTACAGGGGTGCGTAGCTAATGGCGTCGGTGTCGCTCGGTCGCTGTGGAGGGGTACCCCCGCTATTGGGGCGGCTCCTCCCGGCATGCTCAGGTTTCAAAGTACTTGTAGATCGCCGTCACATACAGCATCACGTTCTGCCAATCGGGTCGTTCAGTCCGTACCATTTCATTAATGTCCTGACAGACAAGGAAGAGGCTTGGTTAGAACTGCAGGTCACCTCCAGGCTGTGCCAATGGGCTCTGCCATAGCAACATGGGCTCTTGGAGTTGGATGGGGCCTTGAAATATTTTCTAGGCCTAATTACACATTTTTAAAGCCTGGCCAAGAACGCTTCCTCCCTGGGCATCAGCATCGTCCCCAGGCCATCCACCCCTGCCCCAGAGCCACAGGCAAGGTGCCTCCCTGCTCACGGCTCTGCAGGATGGGAAGGGTTTCATCCAGTCTGGGCGGAGGAACTTCCTCCCTCCTCCCCGCGCCTGCCTCTCTTCTTAAACCACTCCTTGGGGGACCCTTCTGAGAGCCCTTCTCAGCCCCAGGCACTGGCCTAGGAGAATTTCTCTCTGTCGGGGGCTCCCAGAACCAACACTCTGACGGCCTTCACCATGGGCAACAGTCTGAAATCATCCAAGACTCTGCTCTGTAACTGTGCTCTGCAGAACGCCAGTGACCTGTGACCGGTGAACTGATGTTCTAGGAAAATAAACTTGGGAAACCGTGGACCCACCCCCACCTCACTCCAGTGTCTCACAGCCTTTAACACGAGACAGAAGGCCTCAAAAAGTGACACACTGCTGCTGCTGAAGGCTCGGGGAGTGACCCAAGGGGCCGGCCTGAGAGATCCTTCCCTTCCCGTGGGTGACGAGCACAGGACGTGTGGCTGAGCACGCAGGATCAGGAGGGCGCCCTTGGTGACTTGGTGTAGAAAACGAAAACCTGCCTGTTCAATGCAAGAATCTTGACTATAGAAGCTTTTGAGGGTGGGAAAAAGGCCTGCTTTTTTTATATATTGGAACTTTACACGTGTTGTAAAATATCCAGGAATGGGGGAATATTTTACTTATTTTTCCCTGTACAGGTGAACAGAGGCCACCCTAAAAAATGCACATTTCTAGGGATTTAGATGCACCTGTGGCATGAAGACTCTAATGAGTGAACATGGGCGTAAACACTTCTTCACAGCACCTCCAGTTGCTACAAGTTAGGCTGGGGGCACGGGGATGGGGAGGTGACCCTGGAGGGCCCCAGATCTAGGACTGTTTGGGGCTTGGCCTGGCCTGTGGGCTCTCCGCCCTTTCTGAAAATCCCCTGATGGTCTGTGTGTCCCATGTGAGTCTGCAGCACTCAGTTCACTTAATAAAAGCATCTCTGGGTGTAGAAGCTTTCGCTTTGGATTTGGACGCAATGTTTTCTCCCGGAAAGTTGGGCTCGGCAAGGTAGAAGCGAGAGGCCTAAAGAACCTGAGAACACGCCGGGTTTCCACACTTCTGTCCTGTGAGTGGCGGCTACCCACGCCATCACGAGAAAGTGCAGGAGCCTCCCCGGTCCAGCCTCTAAAGCCGCCTGCCTTGGCTGGGAGCTGCCTTGCCCTCTCCCTCTAGATGAACAAGGCAGATGGACCTGCTGGTGTGGTGTTTTTGACAGCGAGATTTATAAACATATCACATTTTTCTTTTAACCTGAGGGATTCCCTTATGGAAGAGATGACTGCAAAGAGCCGTCCCAGGGAAGGTTGGCTGGGCCCATGGTCTCAGGCCTCCCACCCTTTCAGGGGGCATCCTTAGGGTGTTTCACGTGAGATAAAAGTGCTGGGGGCCAGGACACAAGATCCCACATCTGCACCCACCCTTGACGGGACCCTCCCTTCGCCCCAGAGCACCCCATAGCTGCCTTTTACCAGGCAGCCACACTACCCCATGCCCACGAGGATTCAGCTTAAACAGGACTGAACTCTTCTTAACCAGAAGGAGGGCCCTGCCAGTGACTCAGGGGGACAAGGGCTCACCAGTGTGGATTTGATGCCGACACTTTCAGCTGCCTGGAAAGCCAGCATGAAGTTCCTTCTCTGTAAAAGAAACTGTGTCACTGCAGTGCATGAACAAGGCACAGAGAAAGTCAAGTGGCCTCCACAACTGCCTGGGACAGATGCATCTGAAGGACGACACTCACCTCTACCTGGTGCCACAACAAACCTATGCTGGGAGCCTGAGCTTCTGCATCTGCACCAAGTACCCTGCACTAGGCCCGGCCACCCTCCCCTCCCGACCTGCTACAGTGACCCACCAACACCCGTTCTTTCCTCACTCCTGAAGAATCCTACTTCTGCCGCACCAATGCTGTGGCACCTGAACACGCACCCCCAAAAGCTAGTTAGGAACACTCATCAAATGAGCTACCCCACAGGGATCTTCGAGGGTTGTCTGCAGGGCTGGGGGCTGACATGGGGGAAGCAGGGGACTGGGGTGGGGGCTGCAGGCCTGGATCCTCTCTAGTGGCCCTCTGGGTAGGGCTTCTTCCCTGACCCTGTCCCCAAGGAACTATCTGGATGAAACATTAAACCATGCCCTGGAGTGCACAGGGTTGGTGTTTCTTGCCAGTTCTAAGGCCCACAGTGCAGAATGGGCTATGGAGTGACAGCCCTCCTCAAGGTGGCAGGAGGCTGGCCTGGCCTGGTCAGCACTGCCTGACTACTCCTGCCTTCAGGGAGCTTCTTGGCCCCCTCCTGGTGAAGCTCTTCATCCTAAATGTAGTCACTCAGGAAGGACTGGCTGCTCCCATTAAGAATGATATCACTTGGGGAATTCTGAACCAACCAAATACTCCACACAAGGTGGGACAGGGACTGGTGGGCTCAGCATGAATGACCTGATCCCAGAATAAGACCCAGATGGCACGAGGCAATCGCAAGCCAGCGCTGTGGCATGTGACCTGCTGAGGCAGGTGCTGCCCTTGGTTCTCAGCCCTCCAACCCTGTGAGGTGGGTGCCAGGAGCTGGCCCTCCATGGCCTACCTTATCCTGGCTGTTCAGTTCTTGATATGGAATGTGGGCAGGGAGATATGTATGCAGGAGGGCACAGAAGGCCAGCCCATCATTCCAGCTGCTGCTGAAGTTTGTAATGTCAATATTCTGAAGGAAAGGAAGAAAAACATGTAACCAACACATGCTGGGACCCTCTTAGGAGATGCCAAGGAGGACGCAGGAGGCCTCAGATGCTGCATGGCCTCCAAAACACAAAACCAAAACCAGGGCAGGGCGGCTGTGTCCAAGGGCTACCTGGTATCTATGACTCCCCAACCCGTCCCACCCACCAGCTGTAGATGGCTGCCCCTGCGTGGTCACGCCTGGGCCTGGTATAACACGTGGCGTCTTGCTGACTTACTAGCTGTTGCATACAAAGAGAGGACCCTAGGCTGCTGAAGCTGGCCTCTACCATGACCTGTTGGGGTGACAGTACAGACCAGAGGATGTGGGTGGTAATCAATGACCCCCCCCTTTTTTGTTTTTTGTTTTTTTTTGGTTTGTTTGTTTGAGATGGAGTCTCACTCTGTCACCAGGTTGGAGTGCAGTGGCATGATCTCGGCTCACTACAACCTCTACCTCCCGGGTTCAAGTGATTTCTCCTGCTTCGGCCTCCCGAGTAGCTGGGACTACAGGCATGTGCCACCACACACAGCTATTTTTTTTTGTATTTTCAGTAGAGACAGGGTTTCACTGTAAGCTAGGATGGTCTCAATCTCTTGACCTTGTGATCCACCCGCCTTGGCCTCCCGAAGCGCTGGGATTATAGGTGTGAGCCACCGCACCTGGCCGGTAATCAATGACCTTTAAAGCACCATGTATTAAAATGCAACTCATTCTCCATTGGTTGTTGAAGCATGTAAAAGATCCTCCAAGTTAGGGTGTATCTCAAAGTGCGCCCACACATGAAGATACCTTCTGCCCTTTTCACTGTAATGACACCTGCTCTGATGGATGGTGAGAAGCCAAGGAGAGCAACAACGTGGCCCCCTGAGCATTGGTCCAGGCCACGCACCACATGTACTGGAGATTGCTATAGTGTACCCCACCACAAACTTGTGGTTAAAAAAAAGTAATCTGAAAATACAGGTTTCACTTAAAGATGTCTTTGATGAGGTAATTTAGTGGTCTGATTAAATGCCTCGATCCTCTGTGCATTGGTCTTTTTAGTGTCTGGTGTGGGGAGGTGGGATGAGTACAGGGCTCCTCAGCCCTGCAGGCTGTAGCCTCAACTCTGCCAGGGAGAAAGAAGCATGGGGCACAGGAGTGGGGCAGGGCTGTTCTGTTAAGAAAAGTTATGACTCAGCCTGACCCTCCACATCAGGGACTCTAAGCTAAGACTTGCAGTCCATCAAAAACCTCTGCAATTTGCTGCCAGGCATGCGCCTGTGGTCCCAGCTACTCAGGAGGCTGAGGCGGGAGGATCCCTTGAGCCCTGGAGTTCAGGGCTGCAGCATGGTATGACTGTGCCTGTGAACAGCCATTACACCCCAGCCTGCCAACACAGTGAGACCCCCCCATCTCTGAAAAAACACACAAACCACAAACCAAAACACCTCTGTAACTTGAAGGTGTCATCATCTGACAGCCCCCATCTTGCATTAGGAGCCGATTAAGGCCGCTATGTGCTCTCCATGCCACCTCTTGGGGAACCACCTCAACTTTTTAAAATTTTTTGAGACAGGGTCTCTCTGTCACCCAAGCTGGAGTGGAGTTGACTCACTGTGGCCTTGACGACCTCCTGGGGTTAAGCAATCCTACCTCAGCCTCCTGAGTAGCTGGGACTACAGGCTGGTACATGCTACCATGTCCAGCTAATTTTGTTTGTTTTTTTGTAGAGATGAGGTTTCGCTATGTCGCCCAGGCTGGTCTGAAACTCCTGAGCTCAAGCGATCTCACCTCAGCCTCCAAAGCAGTGAAATTACATGCATGAGCCACTGTACCCAGCCTTGACTTTCTTTTAAGGGGCACCTTATTCCATATTTTAAAGTATCTGTAACTATAAAAGGAATATATAATTCATTTTTTATTATTACTTTTTAAAGAGACAGGATCTCACTTTGTCTCCAGGCTGGAGTGCAGTGGCACAATCATAGCTCACTGCAGCCTTGAACTCCTGGGCTGAAGCAATCCTCCCACCTCAGCCTCCCAAAGTGCTGGGATTACAGGTGTGATCCACCTTACCTGGCCCAGAGTATTTTATCATATAAAATATTCTGCAATTCAGCTGGTATGTAGCCGTTACCCTTATTTGCAACAGTCCTTATGAAGATGAATCTACACATTTCAATTTTCCTAATTCACACTTTATGCAGACACCACAAGCTGAACAAGAACACCTCCCCACCACCCTGTCCCACTTTCATTATTTCACGCCACCTTCAACTGCACCAAGAGCCAGCTTCCTAAAATTTTATTATTTTAGGACTGAGAAAGCCCAAATTTTATTATTCAATGCAAACCGTCCAGCTCCTGGGGAGCACTTTATACTCCTCCCAGGAATGAGTGATTCACAGAATGATGTTAACACTATTATTATCATTATATTATTAACTATATCTGTACAGAATCTTACAAAGTTTACAAAGCACTTTACGAATCCTGACCCCTCTTTATATACTGTTAGGACCTAACACCAAGTCAGGGACCTGGCTCAGAGACAAGGGCAGGTGGGGACCATGGGAACCCAGACTCAGAGCTGCGAGGATGTGTCCAACCAGCAAGGACCCAAGTAAAGCAGGCTGGGCAGGACGCCCCTGCGAGGGAGACCGTCAGTCCAGCCTCACAGCTCTAGGCAGGTGTCCTTACACAGCAGCAGACCACGTGGAGGATCACGAGGCTGACTTCTCATCACCTGCATCATCAGAATGTATTGTCTGGCTTCTGACTGCACGTGCCCAGAAGGTCCCAGTGTCTGTGCAAAGCATGAGCCTTCCAAAGGACGGCAGCCCCAAGAGTTACTTTCACAGGCCATTTCCTCTCATTAACCTGAACATCTGCTGCTTCCAGCTTCTCTGATATGACCCAGAGATATTGTTATAAACTGCTGTGAGGAAAGTGACCAGATTAAGGAACGAGGAAAACGCAAACCTGCCAAGAGTCGCAGGGGAAGGTGGCAGCAAGCCTCTGGTGGCTGGTGTGCTGACAGTCTGACCTGGCTACCTAAATGTGTGCCACCAGGCATCCACTGATGTCAGCCCTCCCCAAATACCTGGGCCAGGTGAGAATCCTCTCTGCCTCAGTCTGTAGTCCTCACACTTTCTGGCCACGAAGATGCAGTCCTGAGGGTAAGACCTGCTACATTCCCAAGAGGCCTGGCCCGCCGTCCATGCGGCTCTCTGCTCTGGCCATGATTTAACAGTTACCACCCCATAAAGGGTTCTGATGACCTAATGAAGAAGGTGCCTTGTGACAAACAGGGCTTGACAGTTACTGCTGACTGAAGACCCCTGAACACACGCACACGCATGCAATCTCATCTCTTTGATCTCATTGGAATCTCAGAAAGCAGCTCTTTAGGGAGGAAACTAGGACCAGGGAGGAGTGCTAGGCAGGCGGCAGAGAAGACAGGACAGGACAGGAACCCTTGCCCTAGGCATCCTGTGAGCAGTACTCACTTTCATTCTCACAGCCACCCGCAGCAGTCTGGAAGGAGGGTGAGGCTCCGAGAGGCCAAGACACTCACCCAGGCCACAGAGCTGGTCTCTGGGATCATTCAAAGTGAGGTGTATCATAGGAGGATGGGCCTGCTTTCCTTTAGTTGTCTAGGTAAGATTTCCTAATGCCCTGTGCACCTTTCCACAGTGAAGTAAGTCTAGGATTAGGGTACAGAGAAGAGGCAGGAATGAAGTATGCAAGACAAATGAAGAATGGGCCAGGACTCACTTGCTCCGTAATTTGCAGGGCCCACTACAAAATGAAAATGCAAGGTCCCCTTGTCCAAAATGCAGAGAAAAAAGTCTATTAAAGGTACTAAAAAAAAGAGCCAGGTCTAAGGGACTAAGTGCTTGATGAAAGAGGCATCCTTGCAGGGAGAGGGGGCCAGGAAGCTTCTTAATAACGTGTGGAGCTCTGTGTGAGGCCAATGGCAGCGCCTGGCCCTCAGAGGTCACATTCACTTCTGAAGGAAAACAAACCTTCACTTCCTGCCGCAGCCGCCCCTTCTGCTCCCTGAAATGCAGGCAGCTCTGGCAGGGTCGTGGACGTGCCTGGCCTCACCACTGCACAGCGCCTCGAGGCAGAGGCTCCTGTGTCCCATCCGCCTGGCTGTGGGAACCCCAGCCTTCCCCCTCCGCTTCCTCAAGATAAAACCAACACCCCGCCAGGGAAGAAGCTGCTGCTCCAGCACCCCCGCCCCACCTGGAACCTCCGGGAAGAGAGACTTCTTTTACAAAGCATGCCACAGTGACCTGAACCGGGAAGAAAACAATGGCTTCTTCAGTTCCAGGCTGAGGAAGTTCACATTTGAGTACCTGACAACGAAATTTCCTATCAATACAAGTAAAGCCCAAAAGAAGGCTAGCTGGGGGCCCTACCTCCCTTAACCCTTGGAGGGCTGGAGAGCAGCCAGGCCAGACTGCTGCACGTGGCTTCAAGGCACCCTATGTGATAAGCTGGAGGCAGAAAGTAGGGAGCCCAAGTGAAGCTTGAGCGCCCACTGGCTGCTCTGCTTCCTCCCCCATCCACAGAGATCATGTTGGGAGAATGAGCCGGGCTCTGAAAAAGGGGTTCCTCCAGGGAAGTGAGGAAGAAGCCCGCAGCCCTCTGCTCCCAACGTCACTGGCTATTGCATGGTTTGAAATGTTCCAGGCTGAAAAGTCTAACTGCTAATGAAGTCATATTGACTAAATATAAGAACAACGAAGCTGGGTTCTCGGAAGGCACGGTGCAAGAACACCAGGCAGGAAGGCGGGGAGCTCCCCTCCACATGGCTACCACGGCCCGTTAATATTATGACGGGATCAGTATCTTGGAGAGGAAACACATGAAACGACACAAAATCGCATGGAATCACCAGAGAAATGGCTTCTCCCTTCCTCACTCAGTCAAGACCTTTGCTCTGCAGGTGTGACCAGCACCCAGTGAGGCCTCCTCCACCCCCTACCTGCCAGCCGCCACCATGCACACAACCCGCCAGCTATCCCCAAACCCAGACCACAGTGGGCTCCGGGCTGCCAGGGGAGCACAGGGAGAGGAGAATGATCCCACAGACCAGCTCTGTGCTTGGCCTCTTGGAGCCTCAGCCTCCTTCCAGACTGCTCTGGATGACTGTGAGAATGACAGTGAGGTACTGCTCGCAGGATGCCTGGGGCAAGGGTTCATGCCCTGTCTTCCCTACTGCCTGCTGAGCACTCCTCCCCTGATCCTGGGGCCCTCATCAAGTGTCTACAGGCAGCCCCCAGACCTGCCTTTTGCCATCTGCCCCTCATGCCTCTGCTCCATGCCTGGACCCCACAGAAGAGCCTGGGAGCAGCCTGGTGCTCTGTCCCCATCCGCATGAGGTCTGGAACTAAACTTTCTGTTGCTTTCTAAGGTGGCAACAGGTGAATCTGCCTGCGGATTGGTGGCCCCTGGAACTTATGATCCCTACCTTCCCAGGAGGGCTAAAATCACCCTGGATGTTCTTGGCGATTGAGGAAAAAAGCTAAAGCTTTTATGTCTTGGATAAAAACAACTCACCACCACCAGTATGAAGCTTGCGGACAGGGGTCTGAGCCAGGTTTGACACTTCCTGGGCACACTACCCTGGCTGTCTTGGACTTCAGTGAAATCCCAGCCCACACAAGATGACGAGTCTTCGACCCCTACTGAAACTGTAATGTGCTTTACACATGTAAAGTACTTTTTTTTTTTTTTTTTTTTGAGGCAGAGTCTCGCTCTGTTGCCCAGGCTGGAGTGCTGTGGCGCAATCTCGAATCACTGCAAGCTCCGCCTCCTGGGTTCAAGCAATTCTCTGCATCAGCCTCCTGAGTAGCTGGGATTGTAAGCACCCGCCACCGTGCCCGGCTAATTTTTGTGTTTTTAGTAGAGATGAGGTTTCACCATGTTGGTCAGGCTGGTCTCGAACTCCTGACCTCAGGTGATCTGTCCACCTCAGCCTCCCAAAATGTTGGGATTACAGGTGTGAGCTACCGTGCCCAGCCTGTAAGGTATTTTTAGGGTTTAGTTTGCTTACTGTAGAGGAGATGGCTGCTGTGTTGCAGATGGCATGAATCCAAACCAGAACACCAACACGCAACAGAATCACCGAGAATGTCCCTAGGCTGCTCCTACCTGGAGCCCTGCTCCTGGGCACGTGGCCGCAATTCTGCTGACCCTCATCATATTCATGTGACCTGTAAACCTCCACCTGCCTCCACTGCTCCATGTGTTGCTGCACATGGAGCAATACCACGTGCCCTGGTGTGTGGTTCCTTCCTTCCCTCCTTCTCCCCTTCTCTCTAAGGGGGTTTGGATGAGGAACTCAGATAACAAACTAGCTTGAAATCCCAACTGCTGGAAGTTCTCACTCAAAACACAATGGTAGGAAGCATACTCTACAATAACTTGTTTCAAAGCCATTTGGATGCCACAAGGCAGAGCTTTCCACCCCAGCAGGAGGGCCATGGCCACCAGTGTGTGGATTTGTTTTCTGCAGGCCTGCAAAGATCTTATCGGGATTGGCATACAAACAGAAAAATGAAGGGCCTGGAGTTGTGTTCTTCCACTAACAGTAATGGGGAACCTCCATGTTGGAGAGCAGGAGACACAGCGACACCCTAAAATCTGTGGCCCCAGCATGGAATCCACAGGTGGACGTGGCCATGGCCACACATCTAGGGACAGCCTGTGGGAAAGGGCAGAGGGCCTGGGGATGGGCTGCTCTTTTTGAGGATTCATTTGCACACTCAGTGAGTCCTCACCTGGGGTTTCATGGGTGGGCGGGCATCTTGCTGGACAGGACTGACACACGGACTTGACATGGGCCAGGGCTCAAGGAGGTTTAAAGGGAAGCGTGGCTGGACTGGGGTCAGAAGAACAGCCAGGAGCAGGGGGAGGGCAGTCAGAGGCCGGCTGGTCAGTGGCTGCAGAGGTCTGTATCAAGTTGGGCTGGAGTGGTGGGTGGGAGATGTAGGGCTCCAGAGATACTTGGCAGCTAAAGCAGACTAGACTTGGCAACAGACTGGCTATGAGGAGGGAGAGCGCATGCAGTGCTCCGGATGGGCCTTGGCTTCTGTGGGCAGAACCAGACGCTGGTGGTGGCCTTCACAGAGGCAGAGCTCCCTGGAGGAAGGTGGGCACTGAGCAGATGAGGGGTGTGTTTTTGTCACCTTAAGTTCAAGATACCTTGGAGACACCCAAAGGTGCTTGATGGTGCTGACACGTGAGTCAGGAGAGCAGTGCGGAGAGACAGAAAGTGTGGCATCATCGGAGTCCTGTGTGGGATCCCCTAGGGATGGTCACAGTGGGCCATAAGCAAGAAGGAGGCCTCGGATCCAGCCCCTCAGCACTCCAACAAGTAATGGCCATGCTGAGGAGAACAGCCTTTAATGGAACACAGGGAAGGGCCGGGGGTTGGGGGAAAGAAACCAGAAGGCAAAGGAAGAGTGTGTTTAAAACAGGACAGAGTAGTCAATGCAGCAGTGATGTGGAGAGGCCACAAGGACTTCCAGTCTCCTGCAGTTAGAAACATATGAGTTGCCATGAAGCAACAGGAGCAATGGCGAATAAAGGGAAGAGCAACCACAAATCAGGTTTGTGTGCTTTTAAAAAAGGGAGGGAGTCTCTCACTATGTTGCTCAAGCTGGGCTTGAACTCCTGGGCTGAAGGGTTCCTCCTGCCTCAGCTGCTCAAGTAGCTGGGACTCTGGCCGTATGCCTCGCAAATGAAATTTTCAGAAGCCAGAAAAGCATGAAATTAGATGAGCCATAATAGCGTTACAACTTTCACAGATATCCCTTCTTATGAGTTTATTTCACAGACCTTGCCTAGAAATAGCATTTCTATTTAGTAAAAGTGGCGTTTTCAGTGCATAAGAAAAGTCCTTATCTTCCAGGGGTTTCCCTCTGAGGGAAGGCCATTTACGCTTTGCTGAAGAGCGGAGGGGCTGGAGGGCCAAGGGCCTTCCACTCTACACTCATGTCCCGATTCCTACAGAGACAGCTTCTGATGGAGGCCAGCAGAGCCCTTTAAAGTAAACTATTCTTAAAGCCAAAACTCACACTTATTTGAGGGGAAAATGCACAGTAACGGAAGGAATTTCTATTGTTCACTATTCACAGGCAATGGTGGCAATCTAAGAAGAAAAAAATTAACTTTTTTAAAATAATAGAGACATAGAAAACATATTACTTACTAATTATAATGCAAGTTTCTTACCGATGAATTCAGATTTTGCACTTAGTTTTTTTCAGGTCAATTTAGAGCTTTTCTACTCTACGAGATAATTCCATGTTTGGATTAGGGTCGACAAAACAAGAGAGATGACATGTGCCAGAAGAAACTTTCAAAACGGCCTCTGCACAGACTCGAATGAGAAGCTCTGCCCCATTTTCTTCTAAGGGCACACGTCCTTCATCCAGGAAATGTCAACTAAGAGATGTGACGGGGGACAGACGGGGCCAGTTTCACAGTGCCATTTGCTGTCCTTTCTACCCTCATAAAGACTCCTGACAGCCTCGCCCCTCCAAGGGACTGGCTGGGTGGTTTCCACTCACTGCTTCTTGACCAAGGATGGAAACCCCAACTGTAGATGTGACCCTGCCTTCTGTCTGTGGCCTTAGGGTGGGATGTGAAAGCCAAGAGATTATACAAATCTCCACAAAAAAGATTAAAAATATGTCATAAAAGATCTCTAAATGTTTTAATTTGTTTGAAGTTTAATTAAGGGCCATAAAATATACTCCCAAATACCACATGCTCTTTAAATAGCTGTTAAGGTTCTGGTCTATTTAAGGAAATGCCACTTTTATGGACACAGGGCAAGAAGCCAAGGGCTCTGATTCATCTCTCTGCTGACACATGCAAGCATCCACTTCCTCATGCCTGTCTGAGCCGTGCAG
Source organism: Gorilla gorilla gorilla (assembly GCF_029281585.2). Taxonomy (NCBI): domain Eukaryota; kingdom Metazoa; phylum Chordata; class Mammalia; order Primates; family Hominidae; genus Gorilla; species Gorilla gorilla. The sequence continues at coordinate 21,937,732 of NC_086018.1, read as the reverse complement.
AGCGCTGTCCCCAGGTCCACCTTCAGACAGAGGTGGTCCTCACTGGTCCTCCAGCTTCACAAGGACACCACACTGTTAAGCTACAACCCAGTGCACTCAGAATGAAACCTGCTGGGGATCACAGCCCAGCCTCATGAGGTAAGAGTGAGTTACTAACAAAACCCTGGCTCACGATGCCCCCCTATACTGTGGCAGAGTTTGGGAGCCTGAGTGAGGTGAGTGAGGTTCCTTTTCTGTGTAGTATGGTGGGAGAAGATATAATGTCTGAAAGAGTGTAAAAAAACCATCGAGACTGTTGATTGATATCTCTGGGTAGTGGCTGTTAAACACAGAATGCCCTGGGAGTGATGAATGGGCACCTGCCTGGGGTCGGTGGTGCCTGTGGGGTAACCTGGCCAGGCCCTCTAGCTGCTGATCTAAGGGTGCTGCCCTGGGGACTACAGTGCTCATCTCCTCCCTGAAGCAGGGCCAATCTCTGCTCCAGGTCAGGGGAGGGGAGAGAAGGGAAGGGGAAGGAAGGGGAAGCAGTACATTTTCAGGGAGAGTCTTGCCTGGCTCATCATGGAGCCCAGGTGTTGGTACTTACATGGTAAAGAGGGAGCAAGAAGGAGGCAGGGCAGGCGGCCGAGGTGGAGCCGGCAGCCTCTGGAGATAAGCCCTGCATATCTTTGCTCTTGATCTAATACGGACCCTCAATCCTCACTGTGCGCTAGAATCACTGCAAAGACTTTTCGGGTTTTCCTATGCTTGCCCCACCCCAGAGACATTCATTCACGTGGTGTGAACGAGTCAGGGCATAATGTTCTTTAAAGGTACCCAGGTGATCTGAATCCACAGCCAACAGGAAGGCTCACCATTTGAAAAACTGAAGTTAGGTGTTAAGTACAATGGGGTGGTACATCTAAAATGTGACATCGGTGAGTTTATGGTGATATCTACAAAGGCACACCCAGCCTGGCTTGGAAACCACTCGTGAACCTGAGTGCTGGAAAATCAAGGGAGAGGAACAAGCACCTGATAGAACTTTCCAGACCAAACCATAGTCAAGGCAGCTGAACAGCTGACAAAGGGGTTTCTCTGTAAAGAGGAAGCCTAATGAAGGAAGGAGTGACAGAATTACCCAGAATGACTGACCTCGTTATCAGAGGCAGTGACATCACAGAAAGAGGCAGCCAGTCCTGCTGCGAATGGACAGAACTCCACAGCTGAGATGTTTCTGCCAAAAACATGAACTGGAATCAGATCCACCCTCCAGCTCTGCCTACCAGTTTACACCACGGACAACAGGATGGGGAAGGAACCAACAGAATCTGAACTGTGGGTCACTCTGTAGGATGCACAATCAATCCCGTTCCTTCAAAAAGAAACTGAAAGAAAAAAAGAAGATTTATGAACTGAAAGAGACCTAAAAGAGACATACTTCCAAACACAATGTGAGAACCCTATTTGGATCTTAATTCAAGCAAACTGATTATGACACAATGGGAGGAGTGAGCTCTAAGTGTGTGGTGACATTAAGTGGCTGGTGTTTGCTTCCGAATCCTCCAGGTGGGCGTGGGGACAGCGCCCTATGCTGATATCTTGTTGCTAGGGCTATGTACAGGAGGGTTGTTTTACCATTCTCATGACTTTAGTGCATATTTGAAAATTTCCATTAAGAACAAACAAACATGAACTTGATCAACAACAGAAAGACAACCCAGTTGCCCAAACATAAAAATGAGCAAAGGACGTAAATAGAACATTTCCCCAAAGATATACAAATAGCCAACAAGCACATGAGAAGGCTCAACACGGTTAGTCACTAAGGAAATGCAAATCAAAACCACAAGAAGATGACACTTCACAGCCATTAGGATGGCTATTATTTAAAAGAAAAGAAAAACATGGTGAGGATGCAGATACTGGAATCCTTAGACACTGCTGGTGGGAACGGCAAATGATGCCGCTGCTGAGGAAGAGTTTGGCAGTTCCTCAGTAAGTTAAACACAGAGTTAACATACGGCCCAGCAATCCCACTCCTTGTCTATACTTCAAAGAACTGAAAGCAGATGTTCAAACAAATAACTGTACAGGAACGTTCCCAGCAGCACTATTCAAAAAAGCCAAAAGGTGGAAACAACCCAAATGCCCACCAATTGACAAATGAATAAACAAAATATGGTCTATCCATATAATGGATTACTTTTTGGCCATGAAAAGGAACAAAGTACGAATATACGCCACAATATGAGTAAGTATTGAAACATTATGGTAAGTGAAAGTTAGACACAAAAGGCTACATATTGTATGATTCTATTTATATGAAATATCCATAGTCAAATCCAGAGACAGAAAGTAGACGAGTGGTTGCCAAGTGCTGGGGAGGAGAAGGAGCTGACTGATGAATGGGTAGGTGGTTTCCACTTGGGGTGATCTAGTTTTGGAACTAGGTAGTGGTGATGAATACACACTGCAAATGCACTTAATGCTACTGAATTGTATGTTTAAAAATGATCAAATGGTAAATTTTTGTTACATATGTTTTACTCAAATAAAAGAGGCTGCCAGATGTTCTGAAGTACAGTTTATGCCCAGTAACTCTATACACTAGGTGGATCTCATAAACAACTAAATTATCCTGGAGTGTTTACTGAGAAGTTACATTAAAACTCAGATGATGCATGAGCATGGATTCTATGAGAATTTATTACAGCTCTGCTTTAAAAATGTAAAAATAGATATATTTCTTAAAAATAAACAGGCAGCTAAGGGTAGGAGGCAGGGTATCAGTCAGCTTGAAACTGAGTACCTCTGGTATGGCAAAAGGAACCTGATATATGTCATCCTCTGTAAATGGCTATTCCCAAGAAAGGGAAGCCATCCCTGATTCTGTGGGAGAAGCAGCCATATTTAACCACAACTACGTTGCCCCATATGCTCAAAGTAGCAAGCATACTTCTCAGATATAGCTTCAACTATATTGAAGCTTCACAAAAACAAAATCTATAGTATGTTTTGGATTTAATATGCTTTAACTTTTTTTTTGTTTTTTTTGAAATGGAGTCTCGCTTTGTCACCCAGGCTGGAGTGCAGTGGCGCGGATCTCAGCTCACCACAAGCTCCGCCTCCCAGGTTCACACCATTCTCCTGCCTCAGCCTCCTGAGCAGCTGGGACTACAAGCGCCCGCCACCACGCCCAGCTAATTTTTTGTATTTTTAGTAAAGATGGAGTTTCACCATGTTAGCCAGGATGGTCTCGATCTCCTGACCTCGTGATCCACCCGCCTCGGCCTCCCAAAGTGCTGGGATTACAGGCGTGAGCCACCATGCCCGGCGCTTTAACTTTTTTTAGTCAAATGAACCTATTTTGAGGGGACAGTTCAGAATAAAATAATTGGTCAGCCAATGTCACCCTAAGAGCTAGGGATTAATGTCCCCATAAACCCCTCCAGAGGGAGACGTTTCATGGAGAAGCACACAGGAATCATGATGTCTGCTTTCTGATAACTCAGGAAACTGCCACCAGGCAGAGATGGGTGTCAGGCAAGAGCCACTGGCTGGGTCACAGCTAACTGATGAACTCTGAGCATGTTGTGAGCACTTTTATTAGCAGCTTAGGAATGATTACTGTCTTTTCCCACAGATTTAGTTTAGCTTTGGCAGGGGATATTACTCACTAAAATGCAATCTCAACTGAAAAAGACCCTCGTGGAAATCCTCAAGCAAGATCTGCCCTGGTGCGTGCTCTGAGGAAGGGACTGGGTGAGGGAGGAAGGGAGGTAACGGTGCAGAATCGTGTCCTCATCCTAACCCCCAAAAGCTTTCCTGGCCTCTTTAGGGGAACTGGATTGTTTGACGAGAAACTAATTAGGCCTTCCAAAACATCCAGGGGGGCCTTCTTTAATTTACCCTCAGGACAAATGTCACCAATTGTCTTCAGGCTCAGAGAGATGAATGTGGTGGAATCTGAGTGGTGTCACCAGCCATGACTTACACAGAAACACTGTTCAGAAGCCTTCTCTGAGAAAGGCCTCTTTAGTTTATGCTAGAACCTTGTGGTTACAGGAAGAAGCTTCAAGGCTGACTCCTCCTCCATTATAAGTCCTTGGAAATTCTTTATACTGATTTGAAAGCCATGTCTCTGTAGATCACTGGAAAAGCAGAGTGGTGTGGCCAAAGTATCCTAGGTTTCAGAGTCCCATGGATCTGCGCTTTGATTGTTGGTGGCACTTTGTACTGCCTGTAGGACTGTGGGCACATCGTTTTTAACTTGTATGAGTCTCACTCTTCTCATATGCACAATGGAAAAAATAATGAATGATGAAGATTTAACAAAATGACATCTGTAAGGCCCTCCAGCTGAAGCTCAACACATCCTGTCCTCTTCTCCCCCGATCCCTGCTCTTTGCCCCTGAGATGGTGTTGATTCCACCTTCTACAACACGAAAGTGTGAAACACAAGATTGTTCCCTTGGCCCCAGGAGAGGCCTCTGAATACCAGAAGACAGCTATGCTGGTTCCTGAGTCCCTTTCTCTAGCCAGTACTCCCAAATTTCAGGAGATCCTGCCATGTGGCCAAAGATGAAGATCTGATGGCTCTGTGAGCAGCCACAGAAAATTCTGTCACAGGGTCTCCAGGATGTGGACTGCAATGTACTGCACTTACATGACTCTGCTTCTCTCTCAGGCTCCAAAGGGGTGAGCTTAATCTTGACCAAGTGCTGAATGGTAAACCTGGCACACTCTGCAGGCAAACAAAGGTTTGCTGAATAACATACTGGTGTAAGAAAACTCCATCCAGAAACAAAGTCCAGAGAATTTAAAGAGAAAGAAAAAAACATGCTTCACTTCTAAAAATGAGGTCTGCTAAAAAAAATATGAAGCAGACAGGATGGGCAAAGTATATATCTGGACTCATTCAAATACTAATATTTGAAAAATATAACTTATATAAAAAAGGATAAGCTACCAAACTGAGACTATAGGATTTTATTAATTTAATACAAAGCAAAAAGATTTAGACCACTGCATCAATGGTGAAACCTTATGCACTTTCTGAATGCATCATTATTGTCTTGGTACTGGTATTTCAGAGGAAGATCACCCACCCAACCTCACCCTCCAAGCACCTGACACCGGCTGAGACAGAACGGGAGCCTAAAAGGACAACTGGTCTTCCCTGGCACAACACTTCCTATTTCTGAAATCACAGGCAGTGCATTTAGTCTGACCTGGGACATCCAGGCCATCTGAGTACAGCAGCCTGGATGTGAAATGCACCATGGTCTTGCAGGAGCTTAGGAAGGAAATGATATCAGGAAAGAGATGCTCAATATAGTGTGCTCACCTTACGATGAACTTATTTTATTGCTTACAGCAGGAACTGAAGCATTCTTTTCAATCTGTCGGTGTTATTCGTTTCTATACCTACTAGATACTGTTTTGGCAGAGGGAAAATGGCAAAACAACTAAAAAAGGTGCACACCTGTGGCACCACCTTCCTGTACTTCTCTCCAGAGCCCTCAACTCAGTGCTCAATAGTTTACTTACTTTTCCTTTAGTGCAATAAATGATGAAGGGAACCATAAAACACTTTACTTTGGACCAAATATAACAAGATACCACCACTGGAAGAAAGTGACTGACAGGACCGTCACCAGGACCCCAGAGAAGAGCTGGTGTTCAAGCAGAGCGCCCTGCGTGGCACTTCACTCCTGACCCCATGCTTATTTTTTTGGGTTTTGTTTTACATCCGAGTTGGTTACCAGCTTTTCTTGCTGTTTCCTTGGTATTAAAACACAGTAGGGTAGGGTACAGCCAGATAAAGAGCGTTGAGGACCCTATGGGGGGACACAATGGCAGCAGAAGTACAGAGGCCACGTGAAACGCAATTTCTATGCAGTACAGTAAATGAGTGTTTTTAATCACAAACTGGAGTGTTGAAAAGGTGAAATTATTCCCTGGAAATGGCATAATTTTAAAAGGCCTGGAAATAATAATATGTTTCAGAAATAATCTTGAAAGTTCTTTGAGGCTGGGGGTGGTGGCACACCTGTAATTCCAGCACTTTGGGAGGCCAAGATGGGTGGATTACCTGAGGTCAGGAGTTCGAGACCAGCCTGATCAACTTGGTGAAAGTCTGTCTCTACTAAAAATACAAAAATTAGCTGGGCGTGGTGGCAGACGCCTGTAATCCCAGCTACTCAGGAGGCTGATGCAGGAGAATCGCTTGAACCCGGGAAGCAGAGGTTGCAGTGAGCCAATGCACTCCAGCCTGGGTGACAGAGTGAGACCCTGTCTCAAAAACAAAAAACAACAACAACAACAAAAAAACACAGAAAGTTCTTTGAGGGCAAAGATCATACTCTAGACTGCATTCTGTTCCTCCTTGTATTTAACTACCTCTCTGGTTGTGCACAACAAGTGTCAAATATGTATTTCATGACTGGTTTAGAGCATTGAAAGAAAAATTTCCACAAGTTTAGATGCCTAAAGGAGAGAGCTAGCATTGCAAAGATGCATCCGCTGACAGTTCCCTGCAGGAGGTATAAACCCAAAGAATCACTCTGTCACTTGACAGCCAAGGCCAAGAGCAGAATCTTGCCTTACTTGATAACTTGAGGTCTAACATCTAGCCCAAGAAGATCAAAGCCTTTTTTTAATCCGTATTTTCTCTGGGCCAGGCTTGGTGGCTCACACCTGTAATCCCAGCACTTTGAGAGGCCAAGGGGGTTCTCATACTATAGACTGCTTGAGGCCAGGAGTTCGAGACCAGCCTGGCCAACATGGTGAAACCCTGTCTCTCCTAAAAATACAAAAAAATTAGCCAGGCGTGGTGGTGCATGCCTGTTGATCCCAGCTTCTTGGGAGGCTGAGGCACGAGAATTGCTTGAAACTGGGAGGCAGAGGTTCCAGTGAGCTGGTATCACGCCACTGCACTCCAGCCTGGGAGACAGAGCAAGACTCTGTCTGAAAAAGAGAAAAAAAAATTATTTTCTCTGAAGAGTATTGAGATAAAAAGTGTGGATCCCCAAATCCTTTCCTTTGCAATCCATGAAAATGTCTCTTAAACAAATCTGCTCTTCTTCCTCTGTCTTTTCTGGAGCAGCTGTCATTGACCCTGATGAAATATCTCTTCCTTGGAGAAGACATGTCCTCTTCCTTTCCCCTCAGTCCCTCTCTGGTATTATGGGGCATCTTGTATGTGTCAGTGTGACCAGGCTGTTTTCAAGGTGCTCTTAAATCCTTCACTCTATCACATGCAACCTTCCCAACTTAAGTCCACAGGCCAAAAAGTTCACCTCAATCCATACCTCACATCGTATTGGGAAATAAACTCAAAATGAAGTACAGACCAAAATGTATAAAAAATTATACTTTCAGGAGAAAATCGTTGTGATCTTGGGTTATGCAAACATTTTTTATTTACAACACAAACACATGTATGCTTCATAAAAGAAAAAATGTATAAATTGCATGTTATTAAAATTAAGAATTTCTGGCCAGGCGCTGTGGCTCATGCCTGTAATCTTAGTACTTTGGGAGGCTGAGGCAGGCAGATCACTTGAGCCCAGGAGTTTGATACCAGCCTGGGCAACATGATGAAACCCTATCTACAAAAACACAAAAGTTAGCCAGGTGTGATTGTGCATGCCTGTAGTCTCAGCTACTTTGGAGGCTGAGGTGGGAGGGTCGATTGAGCCCAGGAGTTCAAGGCTGCAGTGAGCTATGATTGCACCACTGCACTCCAGCCTGGGTGACAGAGTGAGACCCTGTCTCAAAAAATCCCTCAAAACAAAAAATACAAAGAAGATATACGGTGGCAAATAAGCATGTGGAAAGATGCTTAACACCATTAGTTATCAGGCAACGGCAAAATTAAAACCATGAAACAGCACTACACATGTTCCGAATGTCTAGAGGCTGACCACATGGTCTTGGCAAGGATATGAAGGACTAGAATTCTCCTTCACTGCTGGTGGTAAAGTGACAGGGTAGAGCCAGTCTGGAAGACAGTTGGGCAGCTTCTGAAAATGTTCAACCTATACCTACCACATGATCCAGCAACTAGTCCACTTTTCAGATGTCCTTATGCATATGCAATGGACTGAATATTCCTGTTTCCCCAAATTCTTATGTTGAAATCCTAATCCCCAATGTGTGATAATATAGGGAGGTGGGGTTCTTTGGGAAGTAATGCGGTCATGAGGGTGGAGTCCCCATGAACGGGATTAGTGTGCTTTTAAAAGGGACCCCAGACAGCTCTCTCATTCTCTTTATCTCTACCATGTGAAGACACAAGATGGCAGTCTGCAACCTGGAAGATGCCCTCACAAGAATCCCACCATGCTGGCATCCTGATCTCAGACTTCCAGCCTCTAGGCCTGTGAGAAATAAATTTCTGTTGTTTATAAGCCACCCAGGCTATGGTACTTTGTTACAGTAGTCCAAACTGACTAAGACACCATACGAACACCTGCATGTGAATGTTCATAGGAGTTTTACTTACAATAAGCAATAACTGGAAACAACCCAAATGTCCATCAGCAGCTGAATGGCTTAATAATTGTGGTAAACCCAAAAAATGGACTAACACTCAGGGAAAAAAAGGAAATGAGCTACGGTTACACACAATGACATGAATGAATCTCAATGTGCTAAGTGAAAGGAGCCAGAACTCCCCTAAAATTGTACACACTATGATTCTATTTATATAAAACTATAACAAATACAAACAATATACAGCAACGCAGATCAGTGGCTGTGTGGGGATGGGAGATGTGGGGGAGAAGCAGGATGACGGGAGTACAAAGGGGCATGAGGAAATGTTCATGGTGATGGTTTGTCTATCATGTGGTGATAGCTTTCACAGGTGTATATATGTGACATATATGTATATGTATGTCAAAAGTTATCAAGTTGTAAACTTTATACGCAATTTATTATGTCAACTATACCTCAATGCAGCTATTAAAAAAAAGGAAGCCCAAGGCCACAAACACATTTAGGTACCACACAGGCTCTCTCTGTTTTAGAGCTTTTTAACTGAATGTAGTACAGGTATAAACCATGGCAGAACTGGATACAGTCCAGGCACAGTCCAAGGGACCCTGGTCAAAAGCTGATGTCTGATGGAAGATATCCTGGGTGGACGCTAACTGGCAGAAAGTCATCTTGTGTGTTCCAGGGTATAAGCTAAATCTTAGGTGAATCACTAGAAAGTCCTGCAGCTGCAAACACACCTGGCTTACATCATGTAGCATTCTTCCCTACACCACCACTTAATCTCACCCTCATATTGCCTCATCTACCCAGATTCCCTCTCATTTGTGAGGCAACATTAAAAAAGCATCATAAGGTTCTGTCAGGTCACTGTCACATTATTAGCTTCTCTAATTACTTAAGTAAGAGATAACAGTCTCTGTGGCAGATTAAATTTTCCAAAAATGACCACAGCAGTATTTCTGGCCCCACATCTTCTTCAGAAGCCTCCTATGCCCCATCAAAAGGTGGCGCCTATTTCCCTTCCCCTTGTAACTGCCTTGACAAACAGTATGGTAGAAGAGATGCTGCATGGCTTCCAAGACTGTGTCATCAAAGGTGGGGTGGCTTATGCCTGTCTCTCCCTCTCGACAACTGTCCTTGGAATGTGGCCACCACATTTTGAGGAAGCGCAGACCAAATACTGGAGAGGCTACATAGAAGTGCTCTGGCCACAGGTCTAGTGAAAGTCTCCGCCAACAGCCACCAGACCTGTAAGGGAGGGAGCCATCAGCTAGTTCCACCTCTCCAGTGGCACTGAGCTGAGTAGAGCGGAGATGAGATGAGATATCCCCACTAAGCCCCACCCAAACTGTAAACTCAGGATATAAATAGACGTCATTATGTTAAGCCATTAAGTTTTGGGTGGTGTTTATAGATAACCAGCCTCTTTTCTATTGAATCTAAAGAGTGCATTCAGAAAGGAAACTAGTTTCTCTCTCTCCCGCCCTATGTTGTCTAATGGCTAATTACCCTTCCCATAATCATTTATCATGAGACAGCAACAGGGCATCTTTACAAATAACCTGCTTCTCAAATGGAGAGGCCACCATAAATTGCCAGAATGACCTCAGGCTAAACTCATTTGTGAAAATCCAGAGCAATCATGTATCTAATGAAATCAACCTGTTGAACTCCAACTTGTCTGTGGAGGCCACATCCTTATGTTGTCATCCCATCCAAAGTGGATGAAGCACAAGAAAACAATGATTTCTCATGATGCAAGGAAGTCAAGAACTGTGCCTGTTATTTGAGATGATGCATAAAGATTATTTGACCCAGAGAATTTAATGATTCTGCTTTTAGCAAAATAATTAGGCAGCTCTTGAAAATGTTACTTATCTGATTTCTGTTTCTCAGCATTATTCATAATAAAAATACCTACTTACTGGAAACTTACTGAAGAGTCTGGGACACTGCCGTGGAGGCTGGACAGCCCAGTGGAAAGAGCCTGGGGCTGGGAGCTTGGAGAGCCAATTGTATGGTCTTAGGCAAGCATGGCACCTTTCTGATTTGCAGATGTGAAATGGAAGCCCTGGGTTTGTGATTTCTAGGGGCTGTCTCAAGTCTGACTTCCTCTAACTTCTGAGAATGGAATGTGGGTGCTGATTCACATGAAGTATCACATTTTATCTAAGGAAATGCATCCTGAGACAATTATCTTAAAGCTAAACGAGCACTGGCAAACAAACCATTTTATTACATTCGGCAGGTTTTCTCCATGTCATTAGTGGAAGTTAAATGGAAAAAGAATGCAAGAAAAAGGAACAAAACCTTGAGCTAAAGGGAAGACAACCCTGTAGAGTTCCATTCAAACTGCTTAGGCCTGCCCACCTCCAGTAGCCCATCTAGTTGGTGAAGTAACAACAGGTACATCCAAGCTACTGCTGTTGCTGCCAACAGACCATGCCTCCGCCAGGGCACCATTCCTAATTCTCTTTCCAAATCCAAATGTACCGGTCCTGAATGCAGCTCTGAAAAATGCTCACAGTGAGGGGAGTGAAATGAGCATTTAAGGACTGGTGCTGTATGCAAGGCCTCCACTCCTTCCCCTGTTTAGGAGGATCTAATTTGTGTCATCCAGGGGAGAAAAGCCTTGACTGAGTAGTCTCATCTACCACACACAAAACACACTGATCAAACTCATTTATGGTAATGGCACTAAGCAACTGATTTTTAAAATTACAGCCCTGAAATTTCTGGAAATAGATGTTAATAGTAGCTATCAAGATCATGTTTAAACAGAATGCAGTAAGTACACTGTGATTCTGGGAAAACTTTGTTTCCCAGCTGCTATGTTTGACATTAAAAGGAATGCCCTGAAAACAGGAAAGAGTTCTTTCACTTCACTGGGACAGAAAAGCCATCAATTAACCTCTGCTGTGTGCAGTAAAGAACACAGGCCCGGCCGGGCGCAGTGGCTCACACCTGTAATCCCAGCACTTTGGGAGGCCAAGGCGGGCGGATCCCAAGATCAGGAGATTGAGACCATCCTTGCTAACAGGGTGAAACCCCGTCTCTACTAAAAATACAAAAAATTAGCTGGGTTTGCTGGCATGCGCCTGTAATCCCAGCTACTCACGAGGCTGAGGCAGGAGAATCACTTGAACCCAGGAGGCAGAGGTTGCAGTGAGCCGAGATCGCTCCACTTCAGTCTGGGCGACAGAGTGAGACTCTGACTCAAAAAAAAAAAAAAAAAAAAAAAAGGAACACAGGCCCAAGAAGAGCCCTGAGATACAAGCTGTTTCTATTCCCCGGTGGCTCCAAGAAATGTGAAGCTCTTGGCCAACCGTTGAGCCTTCGGGATGAAGATATCTTGTCATCAGGACAGAAAATGATTAGACTCCAGGAGTTTTTATTGCTTCACTGTGGAGAACTTATGAGTAGACACAGTCCACATAAAGAATGGGCGGGACAGCAAGGCTGGCCATTCTTGTTCCCCTTTGTTCAAGTATTTTTAACCCCTGGAACACAGTGATATTTACAAACTATAAGATCTTTCTGTATACTTAGTTTCCATGCAAGTGACAATGTAAAATGAAAAGATTTAGACTTTCAACCTAGATTTGATTCAGATCAAAACTCTTATCTACTGCCAGCACCTTTTTTTATTTTTTAACTCTGGGAAGTAATTCCTGTGACCTAAGATTCCAGTTATAGAAGAGGAAATTAAACCAACTAAGCTCTGCTTGGACTATGAGGAATTCCTAATGCATTATTTTAACAGCATTCTGTCTACTGGAAGAACTCCCAGCTTTCTCTAACCTTTCTCATGCCACACACCCCTAGCCCAGTCCTAACTCTCATCATGAAGAGAGGATGCTAGGAAGGTGGAAGGGTGAGAAAAGGAAGGATCAGGGGAAGAGCGGCATTCTGGAATGTTTTCCAGAGAGGAAACTAAAGTCCTCTTTTTTTTTTTTTTTTTTAAGGGTTGGGGTAGGGGATGAGTAGAAATAACATTCCCCTTCAAGGCTGGACACATAAGGGAAAGAGGGATGACATGTGAAAAGGAAGCGTCTCTATTCCCTTGTCTTTTCCAGTATGTAGTGTCTAGGAAGAATCAGAAGAAACTTGCGCTTTCGGGCCCAATCTCTTTAGGTTAGGAAAGTCACCTTTATATAAGAATCTACTCAACCCACAGGCTTTGAAATGGTGGCAATGAGTAGTGGCCTAAGGGGGTGTGACTAACACCAAGTGCTAATCTCATGCCTGGGTTGTGCAGGTAGCAAGTACCATACTTAATACTTCATACGATTTATAAAGAGCACTTCCTTTTTCTCCTATTTGTCTCCTATTTGTATTATTACAAAGGAAGCTGTGAAGGACTGAGCTATTTTTATCTGTTCACTAGTTCTCACTCTATTGATTCTTCAATCTATGCGGACACACAATTCTGGGAGAATAAAGGTAAGTACTTCTTTTCCTTGCTTAGGAAAGAGGGTAGGGAAAATAAAAAAGAATCCCAAAATGACGCATGCTAGGAAACTTCTGGCTGCGGTAGAGCAAAGAGGTAGATAGATTCTTTCCCTAAAAAAAAAAAAAAAACCCGAAAGCCCCCACAAACACAAATATAAACCTGGACAAAAGTGTCACAAATTACCATTTTAGGGCAAATCAACCAAAGGCAAACAACTAACTAAGAAGTATTATTGGCCAGACACAGTGGCTCACATCTGTAATCAGCACTTTGGGGGGTTGAGGTGGGTGGATCACCTGAGGTCAAGTTTGAGACCAGCCTGACCAACATGGTGAAACCCTGTCCCTACTAAAAATACAAACATTAGCCGGCCATGGTGGCATGCACCTGTAATCCCAGCTACTTGGGAGGCTGAGGCAGGAGAATCACTTGAATCCAGGAAGTGGAGGTTGCAGTGAGCCGAGATCGCGATCACACCACTGCACTCCAGCCTGGGCGACAGAGCAAGACTCTTGTCTTAAAAAAAAAAAAAAAGTATTTTTTATGAATTGGGCTCAGTGGCTCATGCCTATAATTCCAGCATTTTGGGAGGCTGACGTGGGAGGACCAAATGAAGCCAGGAGTTTAAATCCAACCTGGGTAACACATCAAGACTCTACAATTAAAAAACTAAAAAAATTACCCAGGTGTGATGGCACATGCCTGCAGTCGTAGTTATTTGGGAGGCAGAGGTGGGAGGATGACTTGCGCCTCAAACTCCTGTGCCACTGCACTACAGCCTGAGCAGCAGAGCAGTGAGACCTTGTCTCTTGAGAAACAAAAAAGGCCAGGCATGGTGCTCACGCCTGTAATCCCAGCACTTTGGGAGGCCAAGACGGGAGGACTGCTTGAGCCCAGGAGATTGAGACCAGCCTGGGAAATACAGTAAGGCCCCATCTCTACAAAAAAATTTAAAAATTAGCCAGGCGTGGTGGCACGCACCTGTGGTCCCAGCTACTTGGGTGGCTGAGGTGAGAGGACTGCTCGAGTCTGGGAGGTTAAGGCTGCAGTGAGCTGTGACTGTACTACTGCATTCTAGCCTGGTGACATGGTGAGACCCTGTCTCAAAAAAACAAAACAAAACAAACAAAACTTCTACGTAAGTGTTCATAGTAGCATTATTTTTAATAGCCCAAAGCCCAAAGTGGAAATGTCCATCAGCTGATGAACAAAATGTGGTATATATCCACACAATAAAATAACATTCAGCCAGCTGGGTGCGGTGGCTCACGCCTGTAATCCCAGCACTTTGGGAGGCTGAGGTGGGTGGATTACCTGAGGTCAGGAGTTCGAGACCAGCCTGGCCAACATGATGAAACCCTGTCTCTATTAAAAATACAAAAAAATTAGCTGGATGTGGTGGCAGGCATCTGTAATCCCAGCTACTTGGGAGGCTGAAGCAGGAGAATCGCTTGAACCCAGGAGGCAGAGGTTGCAGTGAGCCAAGATCGCACCATTGGCTCTCCAGCCTGGGTGACAAGAGTGAAACTCTGTCTCAAAAAAAAACAAAAAACAAAAAAAAAAAAAATCAGTTATAGAAAGGAGTGAAGTACTAACACATGCCACGTGGAAGAACCTCAAAAATATGGTACATGAAAGATGCCAGTGACAAAAGACCACAAATGATTCCAGTTACATGAAATGTCTGGGACAGGCAAACCCATGGTGGCTGCCTAGGGCTGTGAGGTGGTAAGAATATTCTAAAATTTATTGTGATGATGATTATACAACTCTGTGCATATACTAAAAACCACGGAACTGTCCAACTTGGTGAGTTGTATGGTACGGGAGTTATAAAAAAAAAACACAACTAAATCTTAGAAACTCAACTCTCAGAAGTTAACTTTATAAGATATCTGTGGTAGGCCCATAAGCTGTTGATGTCTTAATCTCTGGAACTTATGAACATGTTTATTTACATGGCAAGAGAGTTTGCAGATGTGATTAAACTAGTTCAACCATTGTGGAAGTCAGTTTGGCGATTCCTCAGGGATCTAGAACTAGAAATACCATTTGACCCAGCCATCCCATTACTGGGTATATACCCAAAGGATTATAAATCATGCTGCTATAAAGACACATGCACACATATGTTTATTGCAGCACTATTCACAATAGCAAAGACTTGGAACCAAGCCAAATGTCCAACAGTGATAGACTGGATTAAGAAAATGTGGCACATATACACCATGGAATACTATGCAGCCATAAAAATGATGAGTTCATGTCCTTTGTAGGGACACGGATGAAGCTGGAAACCATCATTCTCAGCAAACTATCGCAAGGACAAAAAAAAACAAACACTGCATGTTCTCACTCATAGATGGGAATTGAACAATGAGAACACATGGACACAGGAAGGGGAACATAACACACAGGGGCCTGTTGTGGGGTGGGGGGAGGGGGGAGGGATAGCATTAGGAGATATACCTAATGTTAAATGACGAGTTGATGGGTGCAGCACACCAACATGGCACATGTATACGTATGTAACTAACCTGCACGTTGTGCACATGTACCCTAAAACTTAAAGTATAATAATTAAAAAAAAAAAGAATTTTAAGAACAGGAAGAGGATCCTGAATTGTCCAGGTGGACCCAATCAAATCACACAAGGCCTTAAAAGCAGATAACCTATGGTCAGAGTGATGCAATGTGACAACGTGACCAGTTGTTGTTGGCTTTGAAGATGGAGGAAGGGGCTACAAGCCATGAAACATGGCTGTCTCTATAAGCTGGAAAAGGCAAGGAAATAGATTCTCCCCTAAAGCTTGAGAAAAGAACACAGCTCTGCTGACACCTTGATTTTAGTCCAGTAAGAGCCATGTTGGACTTCTAACCAATACAATTCTAAGATGAAAAATATGTGTTGTTTTAGCTACTACATTTGTAGTAATTTCAATAGTAATAGAAAACAAATACAGTATTATAAATTATTTGTTTTATATAGAAAAGAAAATGAATCTAATGAATCTTAATAAATCATCTGGAATAAATGAAGAAGTGTAAAATATCAGAAACATGTGACATAAAAACCTCAAAACCACAGATAATTGGGGCGACAACATTCCTGAAAATACCAAAAAATTTTTTTCCTTAATTTTTGCTCAATATACATGAAGTACCCAAATGATAAGTACAGCTAAAAGAATTTTCACAAAGTGAATATACCATGTAGCCGCCTCCCCCAAATCAAGATACAGAATGAATCAGAATCCCAGAAAGGATCCCTCAGTTCCCCTAAAGATAACCACTATTCTGACATCATAATAGATTAATCTCACCACTGTTTTGGCTTCATTTAAATGGAATCATAGTTTAGACTCCTGTGCATCTGGCTGCTTCTGCTCAATATTACATGTGTGAGATTCATCCATGCTGCTGCATGTTGCAACAGTTTATTCTTTTTTTTGCTTGTTTTGTAGTACCTTATATATCACAATTCATTTATCCATTTACGTCTTAATGATTATTTGGGTTGTTTCCAGCTTTTGATTCTTATGGAGACTATTCAACTTCAGCAGATACTGCCAACATTTTCCAAACTGGCTAGAACAGTTTAGAGCCCTGTCAGCAGGGTGCAAGTGTTCTTGTTTCTCTGCTTCCTTGCCAACACTTGGTGTTATCAGCTTTTTAAATCAGGCATTGTGTCTAATCTGCTGCAGACATAGCAAAGCCTGGCTATAATTTATTTTTTAAATGCTAATAAAAATTAGATCCCGAGGGCCAGGTGCAGTGGCTCACGCCTGTAATCCCAGCACTTTAGGAGGCCGAGGTGGGCTGATCACAAGGTCAGGAGATTGAGACCATCCTGGCTAACACAGTAAACCCAGTCTCTACTAACAATACAAAAAAAAATTAGCCGGGTGTGGTGGCGAGCGCCTGTAGTCCCAGCTACTTGGGAGGCTGAGGCAGGAGAATGGTGTGAACCCGGGAGGTGGAGCTTGCAGTGAGCTGAGATAGCACCACTGCACTCCAGCCTGGATGACAGAGCAAGACTCCGTCTCAAAATAATAATAATAATAATAACAATAATAATAATTAGATCCTGAAATTTTTTTCACTTGCTATTAACTCTCATATTTTACATGCATCTTTGTTAGTATTTCCTACATCATACTCATGTCTGGAAACAATTTTATTTCTTTCTTTCCAATTTTGTACCTCTTATCTCTCTTTCTGCCTTACTGCACTGACTAGAACTTTATTTTTTAATTTTTTGTAGGGACGGGGGTCTCACTATGTTGCCCAGGCAAGTCTCAAACTCTTGGCCTCAGGGGATCCTCCTGCCTCAGCCTCCCAATAGAGCTTTACATACAAAACTGAATAGAAGTGATGAGAGCAGGGTCTTGTCTCTTTCCTCATCTCTGGAAGAAAGCTTTCAATAAGTCACCATTAAGCTTAATGTCCACTATAAATATTTTTTGTAGATGACCTTTATCATCTTTTTAAAAGTCCCTTTATTCCCAGTTTGTTAGAAATTTGTTCTGTGGGGCTTTTTTTTTTTTGAAACTAATAAACAGGAGTTAAATTTTATCAAATGCTTTTGTTCATCTACTTTGATTAGATCACATTTTCCCCTCCATTTTGATAACTTACTCTGAAGGACTTTAATTCATTGAAATCTTTTGACAGTGCATGTGGCCAATTCTGATGAATATACTGTGGCCAATTAGAAGGAATGTGCAATCCACTATTGTCTGTTGCGGTGTTTTATAGCTCAGTCAGGACAAAGAAGTTAATAGCATTACTTACATCTTCTATAACTCAACTAAATTTCATTTGCTTTTTCTATTCGTTAATGAGAGAAGCGTGTTAAAATCTCCAAATATGCCTATTTCGCCTTTTAGTTCTATCAGTTTTCCTTTATATTCTCTGGGGCTATGTTACCTGATACATATGAATTTATGATGTGCTCTCAGTGCCTCTAAAGTCTTACTGGGCAGCATGAAGTTTTCCAATGTTGTTTTCTAAGAGTGCCTTGGCTATTGTTATTGTTTTAATTCTTTATCATTACGGACAATCTCAATCTCTAGCAATATTTCTTTCTGAGAAATGATGCTTTGAAATTAGTATAGCTCTTCCAGAAGTCCTTTGGTTAGTGCTCGCATAGGACATCTTTTCCAACTCTTTTACTTTCAGTCTTTCCATTTAAAGTGGGTCTCTTATACACAAATCATGGTTGAGTCTATTGTTTTTAACATGAAAATCTTTGTCTTTTAACTGGAATATTCAGCCTATTTACCTATAATGTGATTTTTACATATATGGATTTACATCTATTACTATACCTTTAGTTCTTTGTTCCTTTTCTCTCCTTTCCTGCCTTATTTTGGATGAATCAAGTATTAATATTCTACTTATCTTCTATTAGCCCCTTATTTTCCATTCTTTTATTACTTTGTTAATATGTGATTTTAAATATTATAGTAGCCACACTGAAAAAGTCAAAAGATATATATTTTATCAAATATATTAAAAATATGATCATTTCAACATGTAATCAGTATTTTTTAAATGAGGTAGTTTACATTCTTTTTTCTTTTTTTTTTTTTTGAGACGGAGTTTCGCTTTGTGCCCCAGGGTGGAGTTCAGTGGCGCGATCTCAGCTCACTGCAAGCTCCGCCTCCCGGGTTCAGCCATTCTCCTGCCTCAGCCTCCCAAGTAGCTGCGACTACAGGTGCCCGCCTAATTTTTTGTATTTTTAGTTGAGACGGGGTTTCACTATGTTAGCCAGGATGGTCTTGATCTCCTGACCTCATGATCCGCCCACCTTGGCCTCCCAAAGTGCTGGGATTACAGGTGTGAGCCACTGCACCCGGCCTACATTCTCTTTTTCTATATTAAGTCTTCTAAGTCTTCAAAATCTGGTGTTTTATAATCACAGCACATCTCAACTCAGAATAGCCACATTTTAAGTTCTCAGTAACTCCATGCAGCCAACGTCAACTGTAGCAGAGTGTAGCCCTAGAGATTTACAATGTGAAACCCTTCACTTATTCAGAGTCTATGACAAATTAATTTCCTAACCTCCTGAACAATTCAAAGACCTTGCAACACCTTAATTACATTTACTGTCCCCCTCCTAATTTTTAAACCATTTTATCTTAAATTTTCAACCTACATATATCTTTAAACAAGATATTTTTATTACACTGCAGTCAATATTCATATATATTTACTTTCACATTTATTCTTCCACTGTTCTTTATTCCTTCCTGAAATTTTGTTTCCCTATGGGATTATTTTTTTTCTGCTACAAGAACTTCCTTTTTCTTTCAGAATGGGCCTGCTGGTGACAAATCCTCTTTCTGTTACCTATTGAGAAATCGGCTGTTGATCCCATTATTCTTCTTAACCTAGTATCTTTTTTCTCTAGCAATTAAATATTTTTTTCACTGTCCTTGACTTTTAGCACTTATGACACTCCTAGCCCTCTCTTTTGGTATAACCCAATTGTACGTGTATTAACCCTTCTATTATGTCCCTTGTCTCCATTACACTATGTTTTTTTCATCCTTTCATTTCTCGGTGCTTCACTGTGGATATTTCTTACTGATCAATCCTCTAATTCACAAGTCTTTTCTGTGTTCAGTGGTTGTGAAACACATATATGGGAGTTCCTAGCTCAAGCTAATGAATTTTTTAGTCCTTAAATTTTCATTGGGCCAGGCACGGTGGCTCACGCCTGTAATCCCAGCACTTCGGGAGGCCCAGGTGGGCGGATCACCTGAGGTCTGGAGTTCGAGACCAGCCTGGCCAACATGGCAAAACCCCATCTCTACTAAAAAAAAAAAAAAAAAAAAAAAATTAGCCGGGCATAGTGGTGGGTGCCTGTAATCCCAGCTACTCAACAGGTTAAGGCAGGAGCATCACTTGAACCTGGGAGGCAGAGGTTGCAGTGAGCCGAGATCGCACCATTGTACTCAGGCAAGAAGAATGAAACTCTGTCTCAAAAAATAAAATCAAAAAATAAAATAAAATTTTCATTTGATTCTATTTTACAGATTCCAGTTCTCCGGTAAAACTCTCTATCTCTTCATCTGTTTCCTTAAACTCATAAATTGGTTATTTTAAAAGCCTATCTAAGGGTTCCGATATCTGGATCACCTCTTCTTTTCTTGTTACTCATTCTTTCTCTTGATTTTCATTCATTTGATCCTGCTTATTGGCATGCCTATTTTAATTAATTAATTAATTATAGAGACAGGGTCTCACTATATTGGCCAGGTTGGTCTTGAACTCTTGGCCTTCAGTAATCCTCCCACCTTGGTTTCCCAAAGTGCTAGGATTACAGGCATGAGCCACTGTGCCTGGTCATGCCTGGTATTTTGACGGAATGCAGGATACTATGTTTCAAATAGTATAGAGGCTAAATTTCTTCTGGCAGGTAACTAGAATAAGGGCTGATCACCTCATTCAATCAAAGTTTTGAAGTTAGATTTAAAGCTGATAACTTCTGGTCAACCTTTATTTGTAGGACATAATTCTTTTGAGGTCTCAACAGAAGGCCTCGAATATTTCCCTTTGTCATTCCCATTTGGCTTGCCTTGAAATCTAATTTTTTTGTCTACCTACTCCTGTAAGAACAAAAACTGTGCTTAAATTTTTAAGTCTTTGGTAATAGCTCTCTACTGAATTTCTCCTTCTGAATTTGAAAAATACCTTAACAGCAAAAACTAAGTCAAATGTTGAGTTTACTACCCTCTTTCTCTTTATTTTCCCAAAGAGGTGGGGTCTCACTCTGTTGTCCAGGCTGGAGTGCAGTGGTGTGATCAATGCTCACTGTAACCTCGAACTGCTGGGCTCAAGCAATCCTCCTGCCTCAGCCTCCTGAGTAGCTGGGACTACAGACAGGTGCCACCATGCTGGCTGAGTTCATTACTTTTTTTTTTTTTTTTTTTTTTTTTTGAGATGGAGTCTTGCTCTGTTGCCCAGGCTGGAGTGCAGTGGCGGCATGATCTCGGCTCACTGCAACCTCTGCCTCTGGGTTCACGCCATTCTCTTGCCTCAGCCTCCCAAGTAGCTAGAACTACAGTCACCCGTCACTGCACCCAGCTCATTTTTTGTATTTTAGTAGAGACGGGGTTTCACCATGTTAGCCAGGATGGTCTCGATCTCCTGACCTCATGATCTGCCTGCCTCGGCCTCTCAAAGTGCTGGGATTACAGGCGTGAGCCACCGCGCCCGGCCTCATTACTCTTGAGGTTGTCTTCTTCCTAGGATCTTGGACCCTCAACATCTTGGCTGCCTTAGAATCCCTCAATTCAAATTTTAGTCCTGCTACTCAGTGATTCTGAAACAAACTCTGGACCACTGCTTTGTCTGGCCTCTACCCCATGTGAAGAGTTAGCCACCGCCCTAAGGGAAAAAAGCAGGGGTAAATATGGGCTCAACTCAATTGAATTTTTCTCTATAATTTTGGCTCCTGCCAAATTTGACTTGGCTGCCTTGGTTAGTCCCCAATGCCTTCAAAGATATTTATTTTTGTATTTTAAACAGTTTTTACAGTAGTCTCGTCAGAGATTTGGTCTGATATTCTTTTATAACCATAAACAAAAATTTTACTTTACTGAGTTTTAATTACTGATTTTTTTTACTGACTAGTCTATAAACTTCCTGAGAATAGAAACTATTTTTATTTCCTAACTTCTATTTAAACACTCAGCACACTACCTGACACAGAACTTACTATTTGATAAATTATTAGCTTTTTGTTTTGTTTTGTTTTGAGACAGAGTCTCGCTCTGTCGCCCAGACTGGAGTGCAGTGGTGCGATCTTGGCTCACTGCAACCTCTGCCTCCCGGTTTCACGCCATTCTCCTGCCTTAGCCTCCCGAGTAGCTGGGACTACAGGCGCCTGCCACCACGCCTGGCTAATTTTTTGTATTTTTAGTAGAGCTGGCGTTTCACCGTATTAGCCAGGATGGTCTCGATCTCCTGATCTCATGATCCGCCTCCCTCGGCCTCCCAAAGTGCTGGGATTACAGGCATGAGCCACCACGCCCCGGCAATTATTAGCTTTTATATTAGGAAAAAAACCTTAGAATTCAAGTAAAGCATAACACATAAATATATGCCTGCTAAACCAGTCCAACTCATTAATTCTTTTAATTCCACTTATCTCCAGTAAGAAATATCCAATCTTTTCTTCAGTGGCCCACATATTAATGAAGTACATCCCCCAATAAAACTGTATTCTCAATGTTAATCTGAGATTAAATTACCTCAGGCAGCACTAAAATATTTTGTTCATTTATTTAAACTATTTTGTACTAGATTAAGTGATTTCATTATTCTTTAGATTTAACCAATCCATTTCTAGGTCTAGCATTTTATCAGAAAACAATGAGATTTTTCATTCAAAATAAAGCTCTCAAATCAACCTTTGGGGGCATCCTGATTACATTCAGTTAGGGTTTTCCAGGGCAAGAAAACAGTGATGCAACAACACAAGCTCTTAGATATAAAATCTAAAACCAAAGAAAAGTTTACTGAAAGTATAAATATTTTCCCTATTCCAGTTGGTTATTCTTGTATTATCAACCTTGTGCCATCAAACCCTAAAGACAACAGCTAAAAAAATTAAAAGTGGTTGTCTCTGGACAGCAGAAATTTTAGAGATAAGGAAGCAGGGAACTGGATTACCACTTCTCATGATAAGCACTTAAAAATTATTAGAGTTAGCCCTATATTTAAATTAAAAACATAATTGTATATAAACAGAGGCACTAATTTTTAAAAAAGAGAAAAAAAGGAAGACCCAACCCTTAAAGCAATAGTACTGAAAGCTGGTTACATAATGCCCTGGACTCACAAAAGAGCCTTGAGGCAGCCATTTATCCTTGTGGGGGTTTCAGTCCCAGATCTGTAAACCTGATAATAAACCAGAATGCCAAGATGTTTTCAACACAAATATTCTACTATTCTAAAGCTTCAATGTATGATAAATGGCAGGGCACAAGTTAAAAGAGAAAAATGTATTTGTTAAATAAAAGCTAAACTCATAAGGGCTTGTTTTGTAATGGATGCTTAATGAAATTACAGTGATCAGCACAGTAATTTTAGGGTGACTCTTAAGAGAGTTAACGAAAGATGATATGGGTATTACGGAATCTATCTCCGTTGATTAGACAGCTTCTTCATAAAGCACGCACGTTCCAAGCATTAATGATCCATCTGGGGCCTCTGGGAGCAGTGTGTGCTAAGTGTCACGTAACAGCTTCTGCTCTCATAAACTAGTCAAGTGTCACAACCTGCTCTTTCCTGCAGACTGTCAGTAGTCAGAGACCAAAGGACAGAACCAAAACTGCTGGCTCCAAAGGATGGGCATGATCATCCATTCATAGCTAGACAGGCAAAGGGCACTGGCACTTCTCATACGATTCTTGACAAATTAAGAACACTATTAGATATGGCTTTCAGTTTTAAAAGATTATGCATTTCAGACCAGGTGCAGTGGCTCACGCCTTTAATCCCAGCACTTTGGGAGGCTGAGGAGGGTGGATCACTTGAGGTCAGGAGTTCAAGACCAGCCTGGCAAACATGGTGAAACCCCATCTCCACTAAGAATACAAAAATTAGCTGGGCGGGGTGGCAGGTGCCTGTAATCCCAGTTACTCTGGAGGCTGAGGCAGGAGAAGGAGATGGAGATGCATCCCAGGAGATGGAGGCTGCAGTGAGCCGAGATTGTGCCATTGCACTCCAGCCTGGGTGACAGAGTGAGATTCCGTCTCAAAAACAAAAACAAAAGATTATGCATTTCAGGCTGTCCAATGTTAACTTACAGATCTTGAAATGAAAGAACCAGTATCCTCTTTGCTTCTAAAGGGAAGGAACAGATAGATATCTGTCTCACAGGAAACAAAAGCCAACTGCCTCCCACAAGCCATACATATGTATCATCAAAGAAGTGTCGATAGGAAATAAGAAAGCAGAGAATTGGGTTTGTAGCCAAGACTGTCAAGTGTACAAAAAGAATTTTCCTAATGTATGATTAACCATCCTGTATCATATTTCCCCCTGCATTTTAAGTACCAAGTAAATGGAAAAAACTTCAAATTATTAGTTTATTTGTATGTATATATATTTCTCTATATATATTAAGGTAAACATAGAAGAATCCAAGAGGCATGGAATAACTGACTTAATGTTTGAATTATCTCCATTTAATCAACTTGATACATGGGAAAGTTCTATAATCAAAGAGGAAGTAAATTTTTTTTTTTCTTTTTTCTCGGAGACAGGGTCTTGCTCTGTCATCCAGGCAGGAGTGCAGTGGTGCAATAATGGCTCACAGCAGCCTCAACTTCCCGGCTCAAGTAATCCTCCTGCCTCAGCCCTCCAAGTAGCTGGGCTGAGGTAGGAGGATTGCTACCATGCCTGGCTATTTTTTTTTTAAATTTTAATAGAGAGAAGATCTCACTATGTTGCCAACGCTGGTCTCAAACTCCTAATCACAAGCGATCCTTCAAGGGGGAAGTAATTTATAATGTTCTAAAATTACTTAATTTAAGTTATTGTCTAGCAAAATTTAAAACTTAGGTTATATGAAGACACCTAACAGCATGGAAGAAAATACAGACACACCTCAGATGGTACTTCATCTTCTTGTGCTTCATGGATCCTGTGTTTTTTACAAATTGAGGGTTTGTGGCAACCCTGTATCAAACAAGTCTGTTGGTACCATCTTGCCAACAGTATGTGCTCACTTCAATGTCTCTGGGTCAAGTTTGGTAATTCTTGCAATATTTTAAACTTTCTCATTATTATTATAACTGTTATGGTGATGTATTACCAGTGGTCTTTGATGTTACTATAGTAATTGTTTTGGGGTGCCATGAACTGTGCCCATATAAGACAGTGAACTTAATCTATAAAGTTCTGTGTGTTCTGAATGATCCACTGACTAGCCATTCTGTCTCTCTCCCTCTCCTTGGGCTTCCCTATTCCTTGAGATATAAAAATATTAAAATTAGGCCAATTAATAACCCTACAATGGCCTCTAAGTGTTCAGGTAAAAGGAAGACTCGCACATCTTTCACTTTAAATCAAAATCTAGAAATGCTTAAGCTAATTGAGAAAAGCACGGCAAAAGCCAAAAGGCTGAAAGTTAGGCCACTTGTGCCAGTTAGCCAAGTTGTGAATGCAGAGGAAAAGTTCTTGAAGGAAATTAAAAGTGCTATACAACTGAATATACAAATGATAAGACAGCAAAACAGCCTTATTGCTGATATGGAGAAAGTTTCCGTGCTTTGAATAAAAGATCAAACCAGCTACAACATTCCCTTAAGCCAAAGCTGAATCCACAGCAAGGCCCTAACTCTCTTCAATTCTATAAATGCTGAGATTGGTGACGAAGCTGCAGAAGAAAAGTTTGAAGCTAGCAGAGGTTGGCTCATGATATTGAAGGAAAGAAGCCATCTCCATAACATATAAGTGCAAGGCGAAGCTAGCAAGTGCTGATACAGAAGCTGCAGCAAGTTACCCAGAAGATCTAGCTAAGATCACTGATGAAGGTGGCCACACTAAACAACAATTTTCAATGTGGATAAAACAGCCTTCTATTAAAAGAAGATGACATCTAGGACTTTCATAGCTACAGAGGAGAAGTCAATGCCTGGCTTCAAAGCTTCAAAGGACAGGCTGTCTCTCTCATTAGGGCTTAAGCAGCTGGTGACTTTAAGTGGAAGCCAATGCTCATTTACCAGTCCCACAATCCTAGGGCCCTTAAGAGTTATGCTACGTCTACTCTGCCTGTGCTCTACAAATGGAACAACAAAGCCTGGATGACAGCACATCTGTTGACAGCATAGTTATTGAACATTTTAAGCCCACTGTTCCTTTCAAAATATTACTGCTCATTGACAATGTAACCAGTCAGCCAGGAGCTCTAATGATGATACAAGGAGATTAATGTTGTTTTCCTGTCTGCTAATACAACATCCATTCTGCAGCTCATAGATCAAGGAGTGGGCTTAAAATGTTCAATAAACTAGGGGGTCTTGCCTCTTCAAGCCAAGATCATGGACTTTAACCAAATGACAAAGGGGAAACAAATGAAGCAGCTTAAAGAGAAGTAACAAGATCAATTTCAAAAACACTTTGGTAGTAGGCTAGAAGATGGACAAGAAGATGAGAAAACTACATACGTCCATGTAAAAATTTGTTGTACACAAATGTCTACAACAAACCAGGCATGGTGGGATGTGCCTGTAGATCCAGCTACTTGGGACGCTGAGGTGGGAAGATCACTTGAGACCAGCCTGGGAAACATAGTGAGACCTCATGTCGAAAAAAAAAAGTTCTTAACAGTGACATTTATAATAACCCCCCCAAAAGTGTAAGCAACACAAACACCATCTTGAACAGAAGAATGGATAAATATGTGGCATATCCATACAATGGAATATTGTTTGGCCATAAAAAGGAATGAGGTACTAGTATATGCTACAGCATGGATGAACCTTAAAAACATGATGCTAAGTGAAAGAAGCCAGTCACAGAGGACCACATATTGTGTGATTCCATTTATAGGAAATGTCCATAATAAAGAAATCTATAGGACAGAAAGTAGATTAGTGGTTGCCTATAGTAAATAGAGAATGACTGCTAATGGGTATAGGATTTCTTTATGGAGTGGTAAAAATAGCCTAAAACTGGTTGTGGTAATGGTTATACAACTCTGAATACACTTAAAAAAAAACCAAAAACCCACTGAAATGTACATTTTAAGTGGTTGAATTGTATCTTGTGTGGCGTATCTCAATAAAAAAAGTTCTTTCTTAAGAAAAAAAAAAAACTAAGTGATTGTGTAATTTTCACTTATGCTTGAGGTTTCAGTTCTACAACCAACTTGAAACTGCCAGTATTCACGTTCCTGCCGTTCAACAAAACTTGAGACTTTTCAGGCCTGAGTGTGGAAGTCTTTTTAGGTTGAAGTTTTATGTTCGGCTTCTTTCCCTTAGCATAAAATATTCAAAGTTCATCCAAGTTGCAGCATGTATCAGAACTTCTAATCCATGAACAAGGTATGTCTTTCCATTTATTTAGATTTTAATTTCTTTCAGCAATGTTTTGTATTTTTCAGTGTATTAGACTTGTGCCTCCTTGGTTAAATTTATTCCTAAATAGTTTATTCTTTTTGATGCTGCTATAAATGGAAATGTTTTAATTTACTGTTACTATATGTAAATGCAAGTGAGTTTTGTATACTGATCTTGCATCTTCAACTTTTCTGGATTTACTAGTTCCGACAGTTTTTATGTGAATTCTTAAAGGTTTTCTAGATATAAGCTGGATGTGATGGCCTACACCTGTAGTCCCAGCTACTCACGATGTTGGAAGTGGGAGGACCACTTGAGCCCAGAAGTCTGAACCTAGACTGGGCAACATAGTGAGACCCTATCTCTTAAAAAAATCTAGACATAAATCACACCATCTGCAAATAGAGATCATTTTACTTTTTTTCCTATCTGGATGCCTTTTCTTTTTTTCTTGTCTGTCTTAGCTAGAACTTGCAGAAAAATGTTGAATAGAAATGGTGATAAACGACATTGTTTCTTGTTCCTGATCTTAAGGGGAAAGCTTTCAGTCTTCACCATTAAGTATAACGTTAAAGCTGTGGGTTTTTTTTTTTTTTTTTTTTTTTGAGACAGAGACTCACTCTGTCACCCAGGCTGGAGTGCAGTGGTGTGTTATCAGCTCACTGCAACCTCCACCTCGCAGGTTCAAGTGATTCTCATGTCTCAGCCTCCCAAGTAGCTGGCATTACAGGTGTGTGCCACTACACCTGGCTAGTTTTTGTATTAGTAAAGATGGAGTTTTGCATGTTGCCTAGGCTGGTCTTGAACTCCTGGCCTCAACTGATCACCCGCCTTGGCCTCCCAAAGTACTGGGATTACAGGCATAAGCCACTGTGCCCAGCCAACTGTGGGTTTTCATAGGTACCCTTTATTAGATTGAGAAAATTACCTTTTATTCCTAGTTTTTAAAATCATAAATGGCTGCTGGATTTTACCAAATGCTTTTACAGTGTCTAGTGAGATGATCATGTGGTTTTTTTTCCCTTTATTCTAATAATATGGTATTACAGTATTAATTCATTTTCATATGTTGAACCAACCTTGCATTGCTGGGATAAAGAACACTTGGTCGGGGTGTATAATCCTCTTTAATATACTGCTGGATATTGTTATTATTCTGTCGAGGGCTTTTACAGTTTTCTTTTTTTGTAATATCTTTTTCCGTTTTTGGTATGAGAGTAATGATGGCCTCACAGAATGAGTTAGGAAGTAATATTTTCTTTGATTTTTGGAAGAGTTTGAGAAGTATTGCTATTAATTCCTCTTTTAAAATTTGGAAGAATTAACCAGTAAAGTAATCTGGTCCTGGGCTTCTCTTTGCTGGAAGTATTTTGATTACTAACTCAATCTCATTAGTTGTTATTTGTCTCTCCAGATGTTCTTGCTTCTTGAGTCCATTTTGATAGTTAATGTTTCTAGGAATTTGTCCATATCATCTAAGTTATCCAATTTTTGGCATTCATTTTTCACAGTATTCCATTTTAATCCTTTTTATTTCTTAAGGTCATTAGTAACGTCCCTTTATTCCTGATTTTGGTAACTTTAGTCTTCGTTTTCTTTTTATCTATCTACTTAGAGGTTTGTCAATTTGTTTATCTTTTCAAAGAACCCATTTTTTTTTCATTGATCTTCTCTATTGTTTTTCTATTTTCTATTTTATTTATTTTGGCTCTAATCTTTATTTCCTTCCTTCTGCTTATTTTGGGTTTAGCTTATCTTTTTTCTACTTCCCTTTTTTTTTTTAAATTATACTTTAAGTTTTAGGGTACATGTGCACAACGTGCAGGTTAGTTACATATGTATACATGTGCCATGTTGGTGTGCTGCACCCATCAACTCGTCATTTAACATTAGGTGTATCTCCTAATGCTATCCCTCCCCCCTCCCCCCACCCCACAACAGGCCCCTGTGTGTTATGTTCCCCTTCCTGTGTCCATGTGTTCTCATTGTTCAATTCCCGTCTATGAGTGAGAACATGCAGTGTTTGTTTTTTTTTGTCCTTGCGATAGTTTGCTGAGAATGATGGTTTCCAGCTTCATCCGTGTCCCTACAAAGGACATGAACTCATCATTTTTTATGGTTGCATAGTATTCCATGGTGTATATGTGCCACATTTTCTTAATCCAGTCTATCATTCTTGGGCATTTGGCTTGGTTCCAAGTCTTTGCTATTGTGAATAGTGCCGCAATAAACATACGTGTGCATGTGTCTTTATAGCAGCATGATTTATAATCCTTTGGGTATATACCCAGTAATGGGATGGCTGGGTCAAATGGTATTTCTAGTTCTAGATCCCTGAGGAATCACCACACTGACTTTCACAATGGTTGAACTAGTTTACAGTCCCACCAACAGTGTAAAAGTGTTCCTATTTCTCCACATCCTCTCCAGCACCTGTTGTTTCCTGACTTTTTAATGATCGCCGTTCTAACTGGTGTGAGATGGTATCTCATTGTGGTTTTGATTTGCATTTCTCTGATGGCCAGTGATGATGAGCATTTTTTCATGTGTCTTTTGGCTGCATAAATGTCTTCTTTTGAGAAGTGTCTGTTCATATCCTTCGCCCACTTGTTGATGGGATTTTTTTTTCTTGTATATTTGTTTGAGTTCATTGTAGATTCTGGATATTAGCCCTTTGTCAGATGAGTAGATTGGGAAAATTTTCTCCCATTCTGTAGGTTGCCTGTTCACTCTGATGGTAGTTTCTTTTGCTGTGCAGAAGCTCTTTAGTTTAATTAGATCCCATTTGTCAATTTTGGCTTTTGTTGCCATTGCTTTTGGTGTTTTAAACATGAAGTCCTTGGCCCGTGCCTATGTCCTGAATGGTATTGCCTAGGTTTTCTTCTAGGGTTTTTATGGTTTTAGGTCTAACATTTAAGTCTTTAATCCATCTTGAATTAATTTTTGCATAAAGTGTAAGGAAGGGATGCAGTTTCAGCTTTCTACATATGGCTAGCCAGTTTTCCCAGCAACATTTATTAAATAGGGAATCCTTTCCCCATTTCTTGTTTTTGTCAGGTCTGTCAAAGATCAGATGGTTGTAGATATGCGGCATTATTTCTGAGGGCTCTGTTCTGTTCCATTGGTCTATATCTCTATTTTGGTACCAGTACCATGCTGTTTTGGTTACTGTAGCCTTGTAGTATAGTTTGAAGTCAGGTAGTGTGATGCCTCCAGCTCTGTTCTTTTGGCTTAGGATTGACTTGGCAATGCAGGCCTTTTTTGGTTCCATATGAACTTTAAAGTAGTTTTTTCCAATTCTGTGAAGAAAGTCATTGGTAGCTTGATGGGGATGGCATTGAATCTATAAATTACCTTGGGCAATATGGCCATTTTCACGATATTGATTCTTCCTACCCATGAGCATGGAACGTTCTTCCATTTGTTTGTATCCTCTTTTATTTCATTGAGCAGTGGTTTGTAGTTCTCCTTGAAGAGGTCCTTCGTGTCCCTTATAAGTTGCATTCCTAGGTATTTTATTCTCTTTGAAGCAATTGTGAATGGGAGTTCACTCATGATTTGGCTCTCAGTTTGTCTGATATTGGTGTATAAGAATGCTTGTGATTTTTACACATTGATTTTGTATCCTGAGACTTTGCTGAAGTTGCCTATCAGCTTAAGGAGATTTTGGGCGGAGATGATGGAGTTTTCTAGATATACAATCATGTCATCTGCAAACAGGGACAATTTGACTTCCTCTTTTCCTAACTGAATAACCTTTATTTCTTTCTCCTGCCTGACTGCCCTGGCCAGAACTTCCAACACTATGTTGAATAGGAGTGGTGAGAGAGGGCATCCCTGTCTTGTGCCAGTTTTCAAAGGGAACGCTTCCAGTTTTTACCCATTCAGTACGATATTGGCTGTGGGTTTGCCATAGATAGCTCTTATTATTTTGAGATACGTCCCATCAATACCTAATTTATTGAGAGTTTTTAGCATGAAGTGTTGTTGAATTTTGTCAAAGGCCTTTTCTGCATCTATTGAGATAATCATATGGTTTTTGTCGTTGGTTCTGTTTATATGCTGGATTACGTTTATTGATTTGCGTATGTTGAACCAGCCTTGCATCCCAGGGATGAAGCCCACATGATCATGGTGGATCCAGCAGCAGCTGGATTTGGTTTGCCAGTATTTTATTGAGGATTTTTGCATCAATGTTCATCAGGGATATTGATCTAAAATTCTCTTTTTTTGTTGTGTCTCTGCCAGGCTTTGGTATCAGGATGATGCTGGCCTCATAAAACGAGTTAGGGAGGATTCCCTCTTTTTCTATTGATTGGAATAATTTCGGAATGAATGGTACCAGCTCCTCCTTGTACCTCTGGTAGAATTCGGCTGTGAATCCATCTGGTCTTGGACTTATTTTGGTTGGTAAGCTATTAATTATTGCCTCAATTTCAGAGCCTGTTATTGGTCTACTTCCTTAAGGAAGAAACTTAGATTACTGCTTTGAGATCTTTCTTCTTTGTAAAGGTGGGTGTTTATAAATTTCCCTTTGAGACCGGGCACGGTGGCTCATGCTTGTAATCCCAGCAGTTTCGGAGGCTGAGGCAGGCAGATTACCTGAGGTAAGGAATTCAAGACCAGCCTGGCCAACATGGCAAAACCTCGTCTCTACTAAAATACAAAAATTAGCCGGGCATGATAGCACACGTTTGTAATCCCAGCTACTTGAGAGGCTGAGGCAGAAGAATCACTTGAGCCCGGGAGCCGGAGCCTGCCGTGAACCAAGGTCTCACCACTGCAGTCCAGCCTGGGCGACAGAATGAGACTCTGTCTCTCAATCGATCAATCAATCAATCAATCAATCAATCAATGTCAATCCCCTTGAGAACTGCTTTCGCTGCCTCCCATAAATTTTGGTATGCTGCGTTCATTTTTGTTCTCAGAGCATTTTCTAATTTCCCTTGTGATTAATTTTTTGACCCACTGGTTATTTAGAATGTGTGCTTTAATTTTCACTTATTTTCCAATTTTCCGTCAGCTACTAATTTCTAATCTTTCATTGTGATCAGAAAAAAATGAAGAAAATTTAAATGCTTTCAATCTTTTTATTTATTTCATTTTAATCTTTGTAGAGATAGGGCCTCCCGATGCTGCCCAGGCTGGTCTCAAACTACTGGGCTCAAGTGATCCTCTCATCTTGGCCTCACAAAATACTGGGACTACAGGCACGAGCCACCACATCTGGCCAATTTCAGTCTTTTTAAATTTAATGAGACTAGTTTTATGACCTAACATATGGCCTAACCTGCAATCTTCCATGTGCACCTGAGAGAAGAATGTGTATTCTGCTATTATTGGGTGCAGTGTTGTATAATGTCTTTAGGTCTGGTTGGTATACAGTACTATTCAAGTCTTCTATTCCCTTGCTGGTTTTCTATCTGGTCTTATCTCAATCTTTCTTTTTTTTCTTTTTGCAGTGGAGTTTTATTATCGTGGTAAATATACATAAAAAATCATTTTAACCATCTTTAATTATACGGTTCAGTGGCATTAAGTATATTCATATGATTGTGCTACCATCACCACCATCCATCTCCAGTACTTTTTTCATTTTGTAAAACTAAACTGTGTACCCACCCCCTTTCTTTTTTCCCTCCCCCAGCCCCTGGCAACCATCATTCTACTTTTTGTCTCTATAAATATTACTAACTCTAGGTATTCCATATAATTAGAATCATGTAGTATTAGCCCTTTTGTATATGGCTTGTTTCATTTAGCACAATGTCTTCAGTGTGCATCGTGTTGTAGCATGTGTAAGAATTTCCTTCCTTTTTAAGGAAGAATGGTATTCCATTGTATTATATACCACAGGTTGTTTATCCATTCTTCTATCGACAGACACTTGGGTTGCTTCCACTTTTTGGCTACTGTGAATAACACTGCCACAAAAATGGGTGTGCCTAAAATATTTCTCCAAGTCTCTGCTTTCCTAGAAGTGGAATTTTCCAGAAGTGGAACTGCCAGATCATATGGTAATTCTGTTTACTTTTTTGAGGAACTGCCATACTATTTTCCACAGCAGTTACAACATTTTATAGGTCCCCTCCAACAAAACATAAGCCTACCCATTTCTCCACATCTTTGCCAACACTACTTATCTCCTTTGTTAGCCAGTGGAAGCTGGCATGGAGATTCTTTTTTTAAATTATTTTCTCTTCTCTTTTTTACTTGCCACTGGCTTGAAGCTGAGACATGGAGAGTCTTAGTAAATCCTCAATGATTATCATGACTTTTCCGTATGTCCACTGCAATATGCTTGGCTCTTTAATCTTAAATGAGTTGAGGATCATCACTTAAAGTCATGTACAAATTCATCCAAAAGTGACCTGTTAATGGCAGATCTTCTTTTCCTCTACTAATGTTATTACCTCTTTTGCATGAAATTTGTATGCAAATGTTGTAGCTACACCTTTTATGCCATTTTGGTGAGATGAAGTCTAATGTGAAGAGATCAGGAACATAGAACTCCATTCCCTTTTTGTGTTGTACTTCTGTGCATTTGTGCCAAAGCGTGAAATGCAATCAAGAGTACCAGCTGCAAGCTGGGGAGAATCTCTGTAACTAATACTGTATGTGAGGACACTAGAAATCAAAATTGTATTTTTTAGCAGAATGGATGAATTCTACAGGTTTCCCTTTTGTATGGAGAATTAGAGTCCGCTCTCCAAAGTTATATTTAACGTAACTTAAAAAAAGCATTTAACCTGGACTTAAGTAAGAAAGTGCTACAACAGATGAGTAATATTGGAAATATTGGGTACTGTGGAAAGGTAACAAACTTATTTCACCCAAGTGATAGTCAAGTTATGGCTGGACTTTGAGAATGTGTTCCTAACATTTTGTATAGGATTCATCATTTCTTCTTTTATCAGCTCACAGCAGCCTCTGCCTCCCAGGCTCAAGTGATCCTCCCACCTCAGCCTCTCAAGTAGCTGGGACTCCAGGCACACACCACCATGCCAGCTTATTATTATTTTTATTTTTGTAGAGACAGGGTTTTGCCATGTTGCCCAGGCTTGAACTCCTGGGCACAAGTGATCCATCCGCCTCAGCCTCCCAATGTGTTAGGATTATAGGTGTGATCCACCATGCCAGGTCAGGACTTATCATTTCTAATGTGTGACACGTAGTAAGCTACGACACTCCAGCAGTTGGTTTGCCAATTACTCACATGGGACAAAAGAATCATATGATTACCTGATAGCCTTCTGTTTTCTTCTGACACCACTTCAGCAAGGCGTTCCTCTTTGATCCTCCATATTCTCTGGCCAATGCTGAGAGAGGGTCTTTCCTTTCTTCTCTGAAAACAAGTAACCCAAAGTTGAAATATTTTTTGTTTGGGCACCAGAATAAGAGAAAAGTATTAAAGTTTGCATTTTTAAACAGGGGAAATGCACATGGTAAGGCAATACAAAGGCAAGACATAGTTTTTCATACATTTGATTTTTAGTTTATGGCCCCATAGATGCACTGTTGTCAGAATTCTTTGCTAACTGAAGAAAGGGACTCTATAAAAATCACCCACATGGAAAGTGGCAAAGACAGTACAAAGTGCATTTAAAATTAAAATGTGCCGGGCGCTGTGGCTCACGCCTGTAATCCCAACACTTCGGGAGCCTGAGGCAGAGAGATCACCTGAAGTCAGGAGTTTGAGATCAGCCTGGCCAACATGGTGACACCTCATCACTAATAAAAATATAAAAATTAGCTGGGCATGGTGGCGGGTGTCTGTAATCCCAGCTACTTGGGAGGCTGAGGCAGGAGAATCATTTGAACCCTAGAGATGGAGGTTGCAGTGAGCTGAGATTACGCCATTGCACTCCAGCCTGGGCAACAAGAGTCGCACTGTCTCAAATAATAATAATAAAATAAAATAACCGTTTATGTCCTTTACCATCTCATCATTTTAAAAAATTACTTATTGTAAAATATACAGGGTAAGGTTATGCAAGGTGCAGGATTCTAAGGCATAATAGTTCTTGCCTTTAAGAAGTCTACAATGGGGGGAAGCAGACAAAAGATGGCAATAAACAAGAACAATATTTGTAACTTCCATGAAATGTCTCAGATGTATTTAGTTCTATGTTGTACACTGTTTTTTGACTTTAGGCAGTTAGAATTTTGCCTTGCTCAAAAATGGAATTTCTCTGTAAGCTCACTTATTCAACATCTCCTTATGGAGCACCATCGTGCCAGGCAATGTGCAGGCAGTAGGCAATTG
This sequence comes from Gorilla gorilla gorilla, assembly GCF_029281585.2. Taxonomy (NCBI): domain Eukaryota; kingdom Metazoa; phylum Chordata; class Mammalia; order Primates; family Hominidae; genus Gorilla; species Gorilla gorilla. The sequence goes on along the minus strand of NC_086018.1, from coordinate 21,902,442 downwards.
AAGGTGAACAACACAGGGCCCCTATCCCAAGGAACTTCAGAGTTTACTATATGATAGTAAGTAAAACCACTGTAGAAGTTTGGGGGGGTTAAAATTCCGTGGCTATACATATGATTCATTTTTTAAAAATTCTATGTAGGGTACTTTATGGCATTGTCAACTGCCTTGTAGTCAAAATAAATATCCTGCCTTAGGCCAGACCTTTAATCAAAAAAGGTTTTGCAATCACCCCTGGTGAAGGGGCAGGGAAGACTTCCAATTCTACTCATTCTGCACCGTATCTTCCCTTTTGGTCACACTCTGGAAGTGGAACAGAACACCAAGGAATACCCAGATAAAGGGAGTGCTGTGTAATGTAACCGGCAGCTTGACTAGTAGCCTGTGCTTAAAATACTGGCCTATTTTTCAGTGATTATAGCAAAGTGGAGACTCTAGTCCCATGTTCTGTGAACTTAGCAGCCCAATAAATATCCTAAAGGTTCGTATGTTACAAGCAGCTTAGTATTCCTCAGTATATTTATTCTGTTAGTATTGACCCTCCAAAGTGCGCTACGAAATCAAAGAGGACACATTTACAACAGAAGCTTTTCTAATTGAGAGGAGCCTTGAAATAGTACCAATTTTTATTGCTCTAAGAACCAAAAGGAAAAATACTACTTTTCTATGTGCAGTTAGACTGCCTCCTTGAAGGAAATATACATTTTTGCCTGTAACATTCCTGCTTTGCTTTAAATAAAGCAGGGACGTCCAATCTTTTGGCTTCCCTGGGCCACAATGGAAGTAGAAGAATTGTCTTGGGCCACACATAAAGTACACTGACATGAACAATAGCGGATGAGCTAAAAAAAAATTGCAAAAAAAAAAAATCTCATAATATTTTAAGAAAGTTTACAAATTTGTGTTGGGCCGCATTCAAAGCTGTCCTGGGCTGTGGGTTGGAGAAGCTTGCTTTAAAGGATTCCAAGAAGTTTGTTATACTATCACTAAACCACAGGGAAAGAGAAAGACACAGTTATGTGAATGGATGCAAAAAGGCACATCAAAAACAAAAAACAAACAAAAACTTGTCACGGCTCAACATAAAAGTCACTTTTTTTAAGACAGAGTCTCACTCTGAAGCCCAGGCTGGAGTGCAGTCGCACGATCTCGCTCACTGCATACTCTGGCTCCCAGGTTCAAGCGATTCTAGTGCCTCAGCCTCCCACGTAGCTGGGACTGCAGGTGTGCAAAACCAGATCAGGCTAATTTTTGTATTTTTAGTACAGATGGGGTTTCACCATGTTGGCCAGGCTGATCTCGAACTGCTGACCTCAAGTGATCTGCCCACCTCGGCCTCCCAGAGTGCTGGGATTACAGGTGTGAGCCACCACACCCGGCTGCTTCCTTTAATTATTTTTAATGCTTGCCAACAATTTTCTTCATCCCTATAAACAACGTATGCTAAATTTCTGACATCTGTTTTTCCCCCAAGTTCTTAATACCTCTTAGTCCTAAGAGAACTATGAATAAAATATAAACTTAGATTTTCATGTACTTTTTATCAATTATTAATGTAGCACCACGTTCCCAGACTCCCAGTGTAAACAAACACAGCCATCTTTGATATCATCCATTCTTGCATTCCTTTTATAAAGATCTGTTACTGAAATCACCTTTCTTTATGAAAAATCTGGGTCCAACCCTCTCTTCACCTCTTTTCCACTGTTATCACACTGATCCAGACATGATAATTTATTTACACCACTTTATAGCTTCTACTACATCAAAGTGACTCAATTTGACTTTAAAGAAGTTCCAGGCCGGGCGCGGTGGCTCACACCTGTAATCCCAGCACTTTGGGAGGCCGAGGTGGGCGGATCACGAGGTCAGGAGATCGAGACCACCCTGGCTAACACGGTGAAACCCCATCTCTACTAAAAACACAAAAAATTATCTGGGCGAGATGGCAGGCGCCTGTAGTCCCAGCTACTCGGGAGGCTGAGGCAAGAGAATGGCATGAACCCCGGGGGGCGGAGCCTGCAGTGAGCCGAGATCACGCCACTGCACTCCAACCTGGGCGACAGCGAGGCTCCATCTCAAAAAAAAAAAAAAGAAAAGTTCCATCACTTTGCCATCCCCTGCCTAGTCAATCTTTTCTTCTACTGTTCCTTGATATGGTAGGTACACTTTCTTCTGGCCTTCTGTATCAGTCTACTGAATCTATAGAACCACCTACCTACAGCATCCCCCTCCATACTCCTCACTTACTAATCCCTTTGGTGCATCCCCTCAAGTTACTGACCTTGCCAATCATGCCCCCCACCCTCCCTGTCTACAACCTTTGAGGCCCCACTCAAATTCTAACCTTCTGGGATGCCTTCCCTAACACTCTACCCATTCCTCGGTATTTAAATTTCATAATACTTCCTTTTGCATGCAACCATTCTCTAAAAAAAAAAAAAAAAAAGATACAGCTGCTTGAGGAAAGGAACTATCATTTTTACTTTGTCAGTGTCTTCTATACCATTTACCCAATTCTGGATATAAGAAAGATTAGCAAACAACACACAGAAAAAGAAAAATCACAGTGCTCAAATGCCATCATTTTACAACTTGATCATTTACTGTCAAAAGGCCAGGAAAGGTACACACGAAATACATGAATATTAACTGTTCTCTACCTTATTCGGCTTCGGGTGGTGGGAGTCACAGATGCCGTTGGAGAAGAGGACAGGGAAAGCTGTGGAGACGTGGTTCCCATAGCCATCAGAGAGGCTGGCGACGCTCCCTCCTGTGCAGAAATGTCCCGTTTCATTTCTTCACTACTTCGTCGAGACACTGTGAGAAATAGTCATTATGCACTCTATAGCAAAAACATTTTAGACTGAGTTCTTGAGATTTTTTTTTCTGAAGATTCCAAAAACAACAGATATTACCATACAGGAGGAAAAACTAATATTGATAACTGGAAAGTATTTCTTATTTTTCTATTAAAAAAACTGTGAGGCCAGGTGCAGTGGCTCACGCCTATAATCCCAGAACTTTGGGAGGCCGAGGCAGGCAGACCACTTGAGGTCAGGAGTTCCAGACCAGCCTGGCCAACATGGTGAAATCCTGTCTCTACTAAAAATACAAAAATTAGCCAGGCATGGTGGTGCATGCCTGTAATCCCAGCTACATGGAAGGCTGGGGCAGGAGAATTGCTTAAACCCGGGTGGTGGAGGTTGCAGTAAGCCAAGACTGCGCCACTCTGCACTCCAGCCTGGGCGACAGAGAGAGACTCCATCTCAAAAACAAAAAACAAACAAACAAAAAAACTGTGAAAAGGCATAGTTGAAATATGCACTGAACTCCATATTCCTTATAGACAAGGAGTGTGCCTTATCCATCTCTATAACCCTCACAGTACCTACCAAGCACATAGTGAGTACTACATAAACATCTGTTTAATTACAAATACAACTAAAAACCAAAGGCTAATTATAATCAGACTTGTAACTACTCAGCTCTGCCCAACACACACAATTCAAATCAATACAACCCTTCTAAATTCAGCCAAAAACACTGTTAAAGGGACAGAAAGGAAAGACATGCTTTATTACAGGGCTACATGTAATGCTAGCTCAGGGCACTTTTTTTTTTTTTTTTTTGAGAGGGAGTCTCATTCTGTCACCGAGGCTGGAGTGCAGTGGCGCATCTCAGCTTACTGCAACTTCTGCCTCCTGGGTTCAAGTGATTCTCCTGCCTCAGCCTCCTGACTAGCTGGGATTACAGGCGCCTGCCACCATGCCAGGCTTATTTTTGTATTTTCAGTAGAGACAGGGTTTTGCCATGTTGGCCAGGCTGGTCTCGAACTCCTGACCTCAGGTGATCCGCCCACCTAGGCATCCCAAAGTGCTGGGATTACAGGCATGAGCCACCGCAACTGGCCTCAGGGCACATTTTAAAAAACTAAATCAATAAGACAGAAAACCAAAACGTATCAAGTCAACTGTTGGGAAATAGCAACAATCTTTTGCAAAAGTCCTGTTCTGAAGTCTGGCATAGTAAGCCACTGTACTACCTCATTAGAATTACAAAATGTTCTGAGAACTGTTCAGTGGGAGTAGGCACTTTAGCCACTGGTACCAGATCCACAACAGCAGCTTTCTAAAGGCAGCACTGAGTATTGCCAGGTGCTCAGAACGCAGGGCTGAGCACAGTGACAAGTCACATAGTCGACAAAGCTCCTGACCTCAGATTCTTTCTCACCTCAGAAGAAGGTAGATCTGCAGGCGCCATTAACTCTATCATTCCTGGGCTGATTTAATGCAATCCATGTTACATGTCAGTAATTGTTTTCCCCTGATTACTAAAAACTGCCGCCCCCACTCCCACCCCCACCGCCCACTTTACTGGCTAAAATTTTCTCAATGATTTTAGGATAACCACAAGCAGAATGTAACTCTGCATTAGTAAAGCAACGCCCTTAAAGATCCAGAGGGCACAAATATTTTCTCCTGTTATATGATCTTTAAATGACATGCTTATATATTTCTAGCATAATTTTATAATTATGTTTTTTTCGTTCAATGTCAATTCTTTATAGTCCTTAAATCAGTAGTTTCTTTTAAGTGGTGTGCTAGGAAACTGGATGAGAAAACCTCTCAGAACTTTATACAAAATACAGGAAACAGACTGAGAAAGAATCTGAAGCACACACACACAGAAAAAGGCTTTGGGATGGTAATTTTAGCTGAGCACAGGACTTCCAATTGATTTAAAGCCCAGCTAGGCCAGGCACAGTGGCTCACACCTGTAATCCCAGCACTTTGGAAGGCCAAGGTGAGAGGACAGCTTGAGGCCAGTGAGAGCATAGCTTGAGGCCAGGAGTTTGAGATCAGCCTGGGCAACATAGTGAGATCCTGTCTCTAAAAAACAACAAATACAACAAAAATTCAGATGAAAGTCATCACCTGAGAGGGTCTTGGCACTTTCCATCGCAGGCACTCTCGGCAGGGAAGCAGGCCGGCTGGCTGAAGATGTTCTTAACAGATGCTCTGTACAAAGTAGAAAGAATCCCAATAAAGAAATCTGATGCTGAACTTTAAAGTAATAAAGGTACAAAGAAGGTGAGTTTTACTCCTTTCAGCCTTGAAGCTCATCCTTCTTCCCAATCCAGGGAACTTCAACGATTTCCCATAGTCTGTTTATCCAAAACAACTCACGTATACACAGAACACAGTAGAACATTCCATTCAATGTTTTATCTCTAGGAATGAGACGCCCCACACAGACGAATACTTCTGAATCCTGGGCTGCCACTTACCTGTTTGATGCAATTCCACCAAAATTCAAAGATCCTCTACTGCAACTAGGTCTACGCTACAAACTAAATGAAAGCTTTGCCTTCATGTGCCTACAGTTAGTGTGGAAGCTACACATATTAATATATACAACCACAGACAAGTCAGGATGGGATAATTAGAGTAACAGAATGACAAAAGTATTATCAAACCACAGAGAAGACATTCTCTTTGATTTCTGGCAGCAGGGTAGGCTTCGAAAAAACCAATGACATTAAGCTGGGCCTTACTGAAAAGAGGTGGGGAACTAGATTTTAGCCAACAACAGTCAGAGAAAGGTACAAACACATTCAAGTTAGAGAATAATAAAGGCTAAGTATGGCTAAAACATGGGGTATGTGGAAAACAAATAGGACAGCAGGGAAAGGGGCTTTAAAGGAGGATGAGGCTGATTAAGGAAAACCTTCATTACCTGGCATGTGGACTTTAGTCTGAGGGCAACAAGGAAGCATCAAACATTTTTGAGCCTTCAGGGAAGGACACAATCAGATATTGCTTCGACCATCTCCATTTGCAGCCTCACCTTGTTCTACTCCTCCCTTGTTCTCTAAACACAAGCTGTCTTGGGAGTTCCTTTAGTTCCTTGGGCATTGGCACCAGCTGTCCCCTCACCTCCTCCTCTATTCCCTCCTAATCCTGGCTAACCTGATCACCCTTCAGGTCTCAGTTGAACATCACTTCCCCAGGACCTGCTTCCCCGCCAGCCCCCACCAAACACAGACCGGAGTTGTCCTGCTGACTCTCTTCCTGCACACTTCTTACCTAGGGCTACAGCCCGACAAGACTCTTCAGACCAGGACACAGAGAGGCAGTCACAAGAACAACCAGAATTGTTCTTTCTGGTCAGGGGCTGGTGTGTGACTGGGCCAAGAAAAACACCAAACCTTGTATGTAATGAAGACTCTCAGCCAAGAATGTCCACCAATCCTTTTTAAGAACTGACAATTTAAACATGATCCCTCCTAAAAATATAATGATGTCAAAAGTAATGGCATATCATGCTATCTCTTAAGGATAACATATATTCTGCACTCCAAAATTTCTTTTCTTTTCTCTTCTTTTTTCTTCTTTTTCCTCCTCCTTCTCCTCCTTCCTCTTCCTCTTCTTCTTCTTTCTCTCTCTCTTGTTTTTTGTTTTTTTGGAGGGGGCAGGAGAGGGGGGAACAGGATTTCTCTCTATTGTCCAGGCTGAAGTGCAGTGGTGCAATCTTGGCTCGCTGCAACCTCTGCCTCCCAGGCTCAAGTGATCCTCCTGCCTCAGCCTCCCAAGTACCTGGGACTACAGGTGTGAGCCACCACACCTGACTAATTTTTGTATTTTTTGTAGAGACGAGGTTTCACCATGTTGCCCAGGCTGGTCTCAAACTCTTGAGCCTCCTGGGTTCAAGCGATTCTCCCGCCTCAGCCTCCTGAGTAGCTGGGATTACAGGTGCCTGCCACCACACCAGGCTTGTTTCTGTATTTTCAGTAGAGACAGGGTTTTGCCATGTTGGCCAAAGTGCTGGGATTACAGGAGTGAGCCATTTCACCCAGCCTCTTTTTATTTTTTATTTATTTATTTATTTCTAAGACAGGACCTTGCTCTGTTGCCCAGGCTAGAGTGCAGTGGCGTGATCTTGGCTCACTGCCACCTTGACTTCTCAGGCTCAAGTGATCCTCCACCTCAGCCTCTTGAAGGGCTGGGACTATAGGTATGCACCATCACTTCTGGCTAATTTTTTGCAGAGATGAGGTCTCACTATCTTGCCCAGGCTAATCTTGAACTCCTAAGCTAAAGCAATCCTCCCATCTTGGCCTCCCAAAGTGCTGGGATTACAGGCATGAGCCACCAAGTCCGGCTAAAATTTATTTTCTAAGGGTATGAGGAACATTTGGTTATAATTATTTGCTACTTTGGAGGCCTAGGGGAGTGGAAGGATGAGCTTAATAAAGATGGGATGTATATAGCTTAAGAGTCCCTACAGTGTTCTTATCTTGAACAAATATCATCTCTGTGTAAACAATCCATAAGCAAGCATCACAGAATTCTGAACTCTGTTGGCAGTTGGCATTTACCCGTAAAGGAAGAGTATATTATGCCCAAAATCTGACAGACAAAACAAAGGCAAAAGAACATGGAAATAGTAGGAAACAAAAATCAATGTTTTTCATTTAATCAAATTTTCCATTCTATAATTTTGACACCGTGGTTATTTCCCTAAAAAATTTTAGTCTCCCAAAGAAGAACACAGCAAGCTAAGAAAGTGAAAACGAAGGTTGAAAAGACAAATAAATCAAAATAAGGTGCTTGCTATGGACACAGGCATAAGCCCTGGTCATTCCCTACAAGAAAACTGTCTAAGTTATCTTAATTTTCTCTTTTACAATACACATTATAAGCACAATTGCAAAAAAAAAAAAGTTCATGAAATGTATTGCTGATACATGTGCCCAATGCTGGCTGAGTCTGTTTCTTACTGCATGGTTAAGGATCCAAGTCTGCCTCAATCTGACAGACTGTCCCTGTCACAGCCTCACACTTACTTTCTGAAAATACACAAAAACGCACTGAGAACCCAAATAGGGTATTGTTTTAAAAATTATTTGTGTTAAATTTTAACAGCCACAATCCAGGCTGCTGCCATTTCATGAAGTATTTCCACTGTGAGAATCAAATCTGCCCAGAGGCACTTGTCACAGTAAGAACACAGGTCCATTTACTACTCTACTAAGTAGGCTGGCTTAAATGTTCATGTCAAACTGTTGGTTTGTCCCTCTTCAGGAAATAAGATTAGTGTATTACAATTGAGTGTAGCAGGCAGGAGATATTATGTTTACAGTAACAGATTCTATTCTATTGCCATGTAAAGCTATTCTTGTCTTAATCCATTCACTAAACAAAAATCATTTAGGTGTCCACTACTTGCCAGGCACTTGGCTTGGTGCAAAGGTCAGAGAAAAAAAGAAAGGAGACAGGAAACTTGCTCTCATGGAACTTGGGGTCTAGAGTAGAAGCAAGCATTCAAAAAGTCATTACGAGTGAGGGATGCTAAGAAAAAACAAGTACCAGGGGTTCTGGGAACACAGCAGGCAATGTGACCTGGTCTTGAGGGGAGAACAGGAAAGGCCTCCTCAGGAAATGACAGCAAAGTTGAGATTAGAAGGATAATTAATAGTCTTTATGCAGGCAAAGGAGAGCTTAGAAGAAAAAGAGTGTTCCCAACTGAGTGCTTAGTATACCCCCAAAGAAATCTAGGACACTGTGGTGATGTTCAGTGGGAGGGGAAGAGCAGAGTGAGGTAAGCCTTCAAAGGTAGGCCAGGGGGGCCAGCTCAGGCAAGCGAGAGTCACGCAGGCAAACTCCAGGGTAAGGCGTTTGGACTTTATCTAGTTGGCAAAGGGGAGCCAATGGAGGTTTTATCACGTTAGCATTCTTCTGGCTGCAGCAGATTGGAGAGGGGTAATGGTTTATACAGGACAATGAGTTAGAGTGTGCAGGTAAGAGATGATGGTGACTTGGACTTGGGTGGTACCAGTGAGTATGTGAGGTACACAGATTCAAGGGCTCTTTGATGCAGCAGAATCAACAGACTTGCCGACAGATGGATATGAAGGTAAAAAGGAAGGAGGTACCACATACAGAGGTAAGAAAGGTGAGGAGGATTATGGAAGGAAGAGACGTGAACACATTTAATTTGAGAACCCTTTGAGATGCCCAGGGAAAGATGTGGACCAGGCAATGAGAGAGAGAGTGCAGAAGAAAAGTCTGATGTGAATATTTTGTTTCGAAACTGTAAGCACACAGGTGATGGCGTGGGAGTGCACTTGGTGACATGGAGGTTGCTGGTAATCTTGGTCAGAGCAATTAATACACTGGTGGGGACAAAAGTAACATTAGAATGTGCTGAGAAGGGAGTGGGAGATAGGAAAGATGTGGAGAGAAATTGAGCAAGAGTAAGGAAGAAAGTATAGTAGCTGGTGGGCAACAGAGGGAGGATTTTTTTTTTTCTTAACAAAGGAAAGATGTATTTTTAAATGACAGAAAGGAGCTAGCCGGTAAAGAGGGTAAAGTTGAAGATACAGGAGAAGGAAATAAACCATCAAGAGCATAAGGTTAACAGCATCTGACAAAGTCCAAGAGGAGGAGATCCAGGGGTCAGATAAGCGGATAAACGTAAACAGAGATACATTCTGATTACTTCAGACAGATACATAACATGGGCATGCTAGGTCTGCTAGTTAACTCTAATTGTAGAAATAAATAGTTACAGGTAGTTTTCCCTTTATTGTTTCCCAAATCAAATTTATAGGTAAATAGATTTTAAAATAGAAGCTTTGGTGATTGAGGCCAAGTGGGGCAGCTAAAATTTGGTCGAAAACCCAGTCTTACTGTCTTGAAGAACTAGACGACATATCCTGGGACAACCATAGCAGTTGGAAAGTGAGGCTGTGGGGAAAATACCAGAAAGGGAGAGTCACGAAAACAGAGCCAACAGTTTGTATATAAACTCTGTCCAAATCCTTCATTGACTTCTGAAGTCCACAAGTACTCATGCTCCAAAGAGCTGAATTATGGACAAAATAATTGAACAGGTATTTCAGTTGCAGGTAGGGTTTGGAGTCTGAGGTGAGCCAAGTTAACTGCTTGCTAAAACAAAAACCGATATTCTGCAGAGGAATATAATAGAATCAAGTCTCTCAGCCAGGCGCAATGGTTCTCACCTGTAATCCCAATAGTCTAGGAAGCTGACGCAGGAGGAGGAGCATGAGCCCAGGAGTTTAAGACCAGCCTGGGCAACACAGCAAGACCCCACCTCTACAAAAACATTAGCCGGACATGGTGGTGCACACCTGTAGCCCTAGCTACTTGGGGGACTGATGTGGGAGGACAGCTTGAGCCCAGGAAGTCGAGACTGCAGTGAGTGAGGATCACACCACTGCACTCCAACCTGGGTGAGAGAGTGAGACTCTGCCTCAAAAAAAAAAAAATCAAAAAAAACAAAACACCTCTACAATATGTGATCCTTACACCCAAGACACAACTCAAAATTACTAGATGTACAAAGAAAAAAGAAAGTGAGCCATACTCAAAAGAAATGGAAACCTACCTGAAGATGGCCTATGTCCTAGAAATGGCAGAAAAGAACTTAAAAGCAGCTATTACAAATGTGACCAGTATTATAAAGGAAAATATGCCCTCTGTGAATGAATAAATAGGAAAGCTCAGCTGAAAGCATTGTAAGAGGGTAAGACAGGCTCTCTGTCTGAGATGAAATGCAAAGGACAGCCTAAAACTGAAATTGGAGCAGGCATTAAGAAAAGCCCTCTGGAAAACTATTCCACACTCTAAACACAAAGTATTACTGGAGAAACTGGAAGCCTGTTCTGCCCTGAGGGTAATCACAGCAACAATAAACCTCAAACCCAGCCCAGCTCCTGAGCAGATTAACTCGAACTCCCACATTTAAAGACCTAAGTAGAAGAAAAAAGGTGTCCATTTCAAGGCATAAAATCAATCTACTATCCATGTAAGATGTCTAGCTTTCAATAAAGAATTGTAAAATATACAAAAAGCCAAGAAAAAGCCAACATACCCAGCTCACTACACCAGAACACAAAGTAATCAATAAAACCAAATGGTACGGATGTTGGAACTATCTATAAAGCATTTAAAATAACTATGATTAATATATCATTTTATATTTTTATAGAGATGAAGTCTCACTATGTTGCTCAGGCTAGTCTTAACTTCTTGGCTCAAGCAATCTTCTTGCCTTGGCCTCCCTGAGTGCTGGGATTACAGGTGTGAGCCAGTTTCCAGCCTCAGCCTTAAAAAGAAATTGTTTCATGCCACAAAATGGATGAACCTTGAAAACATGATATTAAGTGAAACAAGGTCTCTAAGGGAAAAGGCAGACAATATGCAAGATTGGCTAGGATTTCCTACTTGATTTTCTCTTACAGGTTCCATCTCTCTGCTGAAATTAGACAAATAAAACTGTGAAAACTGTATCTCTGATTTTCAACTGTGGGCAAATTTGCCCCCCAGGGGATTATTAGAGTATCACCCCCATTCCCCCAGTTGTGACAACCAAAAATTAGAGGCATTTTTGGTTGTCATAACTGGGGAGATGGGGGTGATACTGGGACTCTGGTGGGTAGAGAGCAGGGATACTGCTAAACTTCCTGTAATGCATAAAACAATCCCCCACAACAGTTATGTGGACGCCAATAAGGGCAAGGCTGACAAACCCTAACCTAAGGCAACCACTGAAAGAATTTAATGGATACAAATAATAAGTCAGTAGGAGAGATAAAACAAAGTAATAACAAATGGTCAATGGACCCAAGAGAAGGCAGAAAAAGGAAAAAGACGCAGAATAGATGGGTCAAATACAAAACACGACAAGGTGGTAGATTTTAATCTAACCATAATAATAATCATATTAAACGAGAATGGTCTAAATCCACCAATTAAAAGACAAAATGTCAGAAAGAATAAAAAAAAAATGAACTATATACTGTCTACAAGAAACTTACTTTAAATCTAAAGACATAGATAAATTAAAAGGATGGAAAAAGATATACCATGCAAGCACTGAACAGAAGGTTGGAGTAGGTACATCAATATCAGAAAAGAAAGACTTCAGAACAAGGGACATTATCAGAGATTTAAAAAATATAATAATAATAAAGGGGCTAGAAGACATAACACATTCTCAAATGGGTATGCATCTACCAACAGAACTTTAAGATACATGAGGTAAAACCTGATAGAACTAAAAGGAGAAATAGAAATCCACAACTAGACTTTCAGAGTTCAAGACTATTCTCTCAGTAATTCCTAGAAACGAGCAGACAGAAATGAGTAAATACAGAAGACCCAGACTTGAACAATACAACCAACTAGATCTAACTGATATTTATTTATAAAACACTGTGCCCAATAACAGCAAAATAAAAACATGCTGCCAAGTGAGAGAAGCCAGACTTAAAAAAAAAGCTGTATGCTGTATGATTTGATTTATATGATAGTCTAGAAAAGGTACAACTATAGGGATGAAAAACATATCAGTGGTTGCTAGGGAATGGGGTGTATGGTAGGGGTTGACTACAAAGGGGCAGCATGAAGGAATCTTGGGGGTGATGGAACTCTTGTGTACAGAACTGTGTAACTATGATGACAGACAAATGGCTATGTGTTTGTCAAAACCCACAAAACTGTATACCAGATAGTGTAAATTTTACTGTATGTAAATTAAAAAAAAAAACAGAACGGGGGGAGGGAGAGAAGGGGAGGAGAACAGAATGCAGACTATGACAAATTAATCTGACTGCATTACGAAACCATGACAGACCAACTGGAGTGAGTAGGGAAAAAGGAACTGGCTTAAGTAACTTTGTATATGTATAGTAAGGTTGAACAAATACATAAATATATTGTAGATAATGAGAGCCAAGTTTCTCACCCCCAAAAGAAAGAAGTTATAAGTAAGGGAAGGGAAAATTCTGGAATGAACCCGTTGGTGATGGCTTGGAGTCAGGTATGAGTATAAACTTACGGTTTTTGATAGACAGGCAGACAGACAGACAGATAAATAAGATAGGTAGATAGGTAGGTAGGTAGGTAGGTGGGTGGGTGGATAGGTAGACAGACAGACAGACAGACAGACAGATAGGATAGTGCATACACATGAGTTGGTACATATACATACAATTTCCCTAGTTCTATCCAGAGAGGGACTAAAGGCTGTGAAACCCCAGTAGCAATGAGCACATTTAGCACCTGGATCTTGGTTTCTTTTTTTTTTTTTTTTTTTTTGAGATGGAGTCTCACTCTGTTGCCAAGCTGGAGTGCAGTGGCACGATCCTGGCTCACTGCAACCTCTGCCTCCCAGGTTCAAGTAATTCTCGTGCCTCAGCCTCCTGAGTACCTGGGACTACAGGTGCACACCACCACGCTCAGCTAATTAATTTTTGTATTTTTAGTAGAGACAGGGTTTCACCATGTTTGCCAGGATGGTCTGGATCTCTTGACCTCCTGATCCGCCCACCTCGGCCTCCCAAAGTGCTGGGATTACAGGCATGAGCCACTGCGCCTGGCCTGGCTCTTGGTTTCTAAATACTATTCTCTAATAAAAGTAACCAGAACTCGGCCGGGTGCAGTGGCTCATGCCTGTAATCCCAGCACTATGGGAGGCCGACGTGGGTGAATCACAAGGTCATGAGATGGCCAACATGGTGAAACCCTGTCTCTACTAAAGATACAAAAAAATTAGCCAGGTGTGGTGGCATGCACCTGTAATCCCAGCTACTTGAAAGGCTGAGACATGAGAATCACTTGAACCCAGGGGGCGCAGGTTGCAGCGAGCCGAGATCACACCGTTGCACTCCAGCAACAGGGTGAGACTCTGTCTCAAAAAAAAAAAAAAAAAAAAAGAGTAACCAGAACTCCTTAAAGAAATGGTTGACTCCAGGGCTGGTGCAGGAAAAAAAACCAAGATGAGGCTGGAGCATCTTGTAGTGCCAGAAAGTACTTCAGGGGTGGAGGGAAGGTGCATTGAGAGAGCAAGGAGTCAATGTGAAAGATCTCTCAACAGCCACTGATGGAATAACCTGACAACAAAACAAATAAAAATGGTAGTAGATTATAATCCAAAGAACAAATATCCATGAGTCTATACTAATATAAATGAATGATGTCAATAGAATAATACATATAAATAATTCCTTACAGATGGAATAAGGAAATAGAAAACCACCACTGAAACACCACGGTAATAACTGTTGTGGGCAAAATGCATAAATGCATGCTGAAATCAGTGAGAGAAAGTTTAAGAAGGAACAAAACTGATATAGTCTAGGTGTCTGTCCCCTCCAAATCTCATGCTCAAATGTAAGCCCCAGTGTTGGAGGTGGGCCTGGTAGGAGGTACCCGGGTCATAGGAGCAGATCCCTCATGAATGGCTTGGTGCTGTCCTTGTGAGATCTGGTTGTTTAAAAGTGTGTGGCACCTCTCTCCTCTCTCTCATGCTCCCCCTTTCTTCATGTGACATTCCTGCTATTGATTTGCCTTCCACCATGACTGTAAGCTTCCTGAGGCCTCACCAGAAGCTGAGCGGATGCTGGCACCATGCCTCCTATACAGCCTGCATAACTGTAAGCCAATTAAACCTCTTTTCTTTATAAATTACCCAGCCTAATGTATTTCTTTATAGCAATCCAAGAATGGACTAACACAAAGATATTTACTAATTCCTAGCAGCCAATCACCTAACCAAGTGAACAAAGTTAATTTAACATCAGAAGTAACAAGACACATCAATCTCATGTACCCCTGATAAAATAACTTGAAAAGGACACATCACCTCTGCAGTATCCCTTCCATTAAAACATAAACTCAGGCTGGGCATGGTGGCTCACGCCTGTTATGCTAGCACTGTGGGAGGTCAAGGTGGGCAGATCACTTGAGGTCAGGAGTTCAAGACCAGCCTGGCCAATATGGTGAAACTCCATCTCTACCAAAAAATACAAAAAAATTAGCTGAGTGTGGTGGTATGCGCCTGTAATCCCAGCTACTCGGGAGGCTAAAGCATGAGAGTTGAACCCAGGAGGCGGAGGTTGCAGAGTGAGACCTTATCTCAAAAAACTCAAAAAACAAAACAAACAAACAAAAAACGAAAAAAACTCCATAAACTCAACTTAAATCAGAAGAAAATATCAGACAAGCCCAACTGAGAGACATTCTGCAAAATAACTGACAAGTATTCTTCAAAAGTGTTGAGGTCATGTGAGACAGGGGAAGAGTGAGAAGCAGCTGCAGACTGGTGGGGACTAAAGAGATAAGACAACTAAATGGAAAGTAGGAGCCTCAATTTGATTCTAGAATTAAAAAAGGACATTAGTGGAAAAACTGGTAAAATTCAAATAAATTCTGTAGGTTAGTTAATAATATTTTACTGCTATTAATTTCTTACTTTTTGTAACTGTTCTACAGTTACGTAGGATGTTCCTATAAGGGAACCTGGGGGAAGGGAACTCTAATATTTTTGTTAAGTCTAAACTTATTTCAAAAGGAAACACACAGAGAGACAGAACACCATAAATACTGATATGCATGCTGAAGGGTAGTGATTATAACTTACTTTGTGATAAAGCAAATATAAAAGAATGCCACAGAATCTAGGCTGTAAGTAAGTGGATAATTCACGGCACAACTTCTTGCAACTTTTCTGTATGTTTGAAAATTTTCATTATAATATGTTGGGGAGAAAATAAGAGCTGAGATTGATAAAAGTAAGTTCTGATTTTTATCAAGAACCACAGGGAAGAGGAAGAAGAAGGGGGAGTGACTAAATATCCAATTAGACTGTAAAGTGCAGGAGGGTAGGATTTCTATCTCATTTTATCCTGGGACTTTCATGGCCTAAGGCTAGATCTAAAGCTGAGGCAGAATCTGATTTAGAGTAAAAAAGAAAATTCTGTGAAAGTTTTTAAACAGAAGGTTTGGCTTTCCAGTAAAATCTCCTAACTTCATACAAATTTATGGTATGTACCCTTAACATAAATCATTTTTTTTCCAAAATACTCAGTTTATAAAAATCTCTGGCTTCAAGTAACACAATTTAGACAGGTAATAATGGTATGAAATTTCCTTACAGAACACAACTACACTTGGACTAACCAACTTCTTAAGACATCTATATGCCTGAGCTGAGAGACACGGTGATAGGGTCACACTGACACTGGGCAATCCCAGGCTTCTCAACCATTTACACCAGCCAGCTGAGGTTTATGCTTAACATTCTGGAGCTCGTCTGGTCACTGTGCACTTTCCAACTACCTGTATCCATGTACTTGGCAGCAGAATCTGTGCTTTTCAGCTTAGGGCATAAAGCTAATTCATATACTATCTACAAAGATTCACTAAGGTGGCACCAGTCATGACCCTAGCCATTTAATTCAACTGCTGGTAATACCAACAAAAGAGCATTTGATTAAGTGCACTTATAGTAAGATTTCTCTGGTATGAAACATTTTCCTGCAAGTGCATGATGCTAAAGGATAATAGATTAAAAAAAAAAAACTATTGTAGAGCAAGAGGCAGCATCTTTTTTTTTTTGAGACAGAGTCTCGCTCTATTCCCCAGGCTGGAGTGCAGTGGCGCAATCTCGGCTCACTAAAAGCTCCGCCTCCCGGGTTCACGCCATTCTCCAAGAGGCAGCATCTTTTTAAACTTCAGTAATGAAGACACTTAAATTTTTTAAACGAAAATTACACACTGTATTTTTAAATTCATCCCTAAGTAAATAAGACAACCAAGGAAGAAAAGCAGTTCAAGACAGAGCTCAGAAATCCTACTCTCATCACAATTTGGAAAACCACAGTGGCTTTTTATGGCCACGAATCATTTGGTTGTTCTTAGTTTTCTGAGTGGTTCTTTTCTTGAATGACTGTTTAAGATAAACGATCACAGTATCAACTACTGTGATATAGATTCATCTAAGTGTGTTTCCTTTCTCCTGTATTTGCAATGTCTCAACCACGCTCCACTAAGGCATGACAACAGACTGAAGTGGAGAATGAGACCAGCTTTTACGTAGACTGACGGCACGTACCCCCATGCCGCTCGCACTACCGTTTGATGCATCACCAGATGATAAAATAAGAGCCAGGAATAGAATCTTAATGCATTTAATCTGTGTTTTCAATAACCTTGGCCTACAGACCTTCCACACCCATTCTCCACCCACAAAAGCCAAGGTAACAGAAACAATTAAACGGTAGTCTTTGCCCAATAATATTCCAAATTCACTTATTCCTAAGAGTCACTTGGGGTGCTTGTGAAAATGGCATATCCAAGCTACTGAGTCTACATCATTAGATCTGCGGGAAGGCCCAAGATTTTATATTTTAACAAGTGACTCAGGTAAGCTTGAGACACACCACTGGTGCTGGTTTCCCCTGGTAAACCTCGCCCTGCTCTGACCCCATCAAGATAAGCCTGGAAAGCAGCAGTGGAGAGTGGAGAAGGCCTCGAGGGTTGGCTTCAGCTGAGCTCAGGAGGTATGGGAAGACCCTGAGCCATTTCTCAGTGCAGCACTCCACTCTCCTCAGAGGCCACCTGGAACACGGAGCATCACTGTCCTCTGATGCCCCAGGATCACCTCAGTGCCCTCTGATAGGGGTCTCTCCTCCTGGGCCTTCTCAGGCTTGCAGCCACACCACCGTGCCCAGGCTGGACTCACAGCTTTAGGGTACTGGCACAGGGTTATACTTACCCTCAGAGGCTGCTGCAGACTTGCACTGGCTCTGACCACACTTAACGCAGACTGAAGAAGGTCAAAAGGCTGACTATTGACAGAACTAGGGCACACCTACCAAGCAGCAGAGTGGAAACGTTCCTGAATTCCTGGTTTCCATCTCTGCCTTCAACACATAGAGCTTTTTAAAGATGCCTAGGACACAACTTGTGTAGGTGCTTTAGTTATTTGCTGGCAGCTAAGCAAAATCCTGCAGGCAACTCAGGCGTCTAAAATCTTTGACTTGTGGGCCAATGAGAGCTATCATTCTCAGCCACTTGTGCTACTCAGAAAAAGTTCACACATATAGTAATAAAACTGAACAGCAAAGATTTACTATGGGACAGAATTGGCCCTAAGCACTTTACAAGCTTTAACTCTTCTTTCTTTCACTCACCTCACAATTTTTTATCAAGAGTCCAGTACTTCTACAGGTGCTGAGGATGCCTCAGTGAACAAAACAGACACCAATCTTGCCTTATGCGTCTTACAATTTAGGGAAATAAGAGAAAGAAATAAAAATTATAGACAAACCATATGGGATGTTAGAAGTGGACCAGTGATAAGGAGAGCAAGCAGAGAAAGGGGTGTGTGGGAGAACGAGTGGTTTCCATCTTTAAATATGGTACTTAGGGCCTTGCTGAGGAGGTTCGATCCAGCAGAGTGTTCCAGGCAGAGGGTTCCAGCATAGAAAGCGCCAGTGCAAGGTGTCTAAGTCAGGAGCATGCCCAAGTACTCAGGGACAGCAGGGAAGCCCATGTGGTGAGGCAGGGTGAGCAAGAAAGTGAAGAGGCTAGAGAGGACACTGAGGCCAGGCTGCGAGGGTCTGGAGGCCCCTGAGAGAACTCTGGCTCCTCCTCTAGAAGAAATGGGGAGATGTAGAGGGTTTGACTAGAGTAGTAGGTTTCAATTTCTGTTTTTCAAGCTACAGTGTCAAGAACAGACACTGAGGGTGATTAGGAATCTTTTGCCAGAACCCAGCTGAGAGATGATAGTGGCTTATACCAGGGAGGTGACAGTAGAGAAAAGAGCAATGCTCTTATTCTGGACATATTTTGAAAGTAGAGTCAATGGGATTTCCTAAACAACTGAACAAGTCTAAGATGAGGAAGGGAGTTAAGGATGACTCCAAGGTTTCTAAGGATGAAACTGCCATGAATGGAGATGGAGAAGGCAGATTACATGTAGAACAAGTTTGGAAAGTGGGGGAAATCTTGTCCTGGAGACATTGTCTGAGAATATTCAATATCAAAATGGGAAGATGTCAAGTAGGCAACTGGATACACGAACCTAGAGTCCAGAGAAGAACAGGTGAGAGATGCAAATCTGACAGTCCTCAGCACAAAAATAGTATTTAAAGTCATGAGACAGGATACAATAACAAAGAAAGTGAGGACAAAGAACAAAGGCCCTGTGTTGAGCTCTGGGCCACACCTCCACATACGGGTCAGGAAGAAGAGAAAAGCCAGGCCAGGTGCGGTGGCTCACGCCTGTAATCCCAGCACTTTGGGAGGCCGAGGCTGGCAGATCACCCTGAGGTCAGGAGTTCGAGACCAGCCTGGCCAACATGGCAAAACCCCGTCTCTACTAAAAATACAAAAATTAGCTGGGTGGGGTGCTCCACGCCTGTAATCCCAGCTACTCGGGAGGCTGAGGCAGGAGAATCACTTAAACCCAGGAGGCGGAAGTTGCAGTAAGTTGATATCGTGCCACTGCACTACAGCCTGGGCGACAGAGTGAGACTCCGTCTCAAAAAAACAAAGAAAAAAAAAGGAGAAAAGCCACACAGGAGAGGAAGAAGAAGCAGCCTGACAGAGAGAAGGCACAAGAGTGTGGTTTTAGGGAAACCAAGAAGAATGTCCTAGAAGACAGAGTGCTCAACAGTGCCAAATGCTGCTGACGGGTCACATCAGATTAGGACTGAACTGGCTGGGCTGGGGACACAGCAGTCGTTGACAACTTCAGCAGCTGCAGGTGTTAAGAGCCCAGGAACCCAGTGAGCTAGGTGTTCACTATCAATTTACAGATGAGGAGACAGCACCAAAAAGGTTGCAGTTAACAGCCAGGCCATGGCGAGGCCAAGATCTCTGTGCTGCACACCTATGTAAATCCTTTGTGGGTTCATCTGGGAGGCGGGATGTAAAGAGAGGAAGGAGAGACGCAGAGTATTTGGGTTAAGAAAACTTTAAACCTTCCACTATTTGTTCCCTTAGCAAAACCTTCTGAGGGGAGAAAAGAGCTTAGGTGATGACTGACAAATGAACCAGAAGCCAAGAAGCAGGGCAGAAGGCAAATCTTTGTGCCAGGAAGGTAGTAGCAGCACCACCTTGTACTCCATTGCCCCTAAATGTGTACACAACCAGCTTATCAGAACACTGAAGACTGACAGGTATAGGGCCAGTTCAACCACCAAATTGAACTCTTCAGGCGCTGGTACTACATGGAGCCCACATAGCCAGTCCTTTGGGTTCTTTAATTGAATACTTTTCACAAGTCTGCTTACTTCTGACCCAAAACCTGTTGAAGCCTTCTAGTCTAACATACACAGCCTAACATGCACAACCAAGAATTCCTGACGCATGGAAGTAACTGGCCTGCATCAGCTAAGAGGAGCCCTCAGGCCCTGAGGGGACACTTGGGAACATTCCCACACCCACCCCAAATGAAGCACTGCTTTTCCCAGCACCACACCCCAACGCTGCAGTTCATCTTTCCAATGCACTTTAGTACCTCACATGAAGAGGCAGCGTGGGGTAAGAGAAGGAGCCTCAACCTCCAAAGGTGGGATACTTGGGTTCTGGTGCCAGCCCTACCATAAAAAACTACGTGGAAGGCCAGGTGTGGTAGCTTGCGCCTATAATCCCATCACTTAGGGAGGTTGAGGTGGGCAGATCACCTGAGGTCAGGAGTTTGAAACCAGTATGGCTAACATGGTGAAACCCTGTCTCTACTAAAAATACAAAAATTATCTGAGCGTGGTGGTGTGCGCCTGTAGTCCCAGCTATTCGGGAGGCTGAGGTGGGAGAATCGCTTGAACCCGGGAGGCAGAGGTTGCAGTGAGCCAAGATTGCGCCACTACACTCCAGCCTGGGAGACAGAGTGATACTCCAGCTTAAAAAAAAAATGGCTGTGTGAAAACAGCAAGTTCCTCCCAAGGGCTCCAAAGAGTTGCTGACCCTCATCTTCCAGAGTCTCAGCTCTCTCAGGGTAACAAAACTCAGCCCAGAGATTTAAGGAATGGGCTTTGAAGTCAGGCTGCCCTGGGCTACTGCTTAGTAACTAACTGTGTTAACCTGAATTGAATTAGTTAACTTCTTTAAGCCTCATTTTTGGTATCTGTAAAATGAGGATGACAATAATACATATGCCATGAGGAACTGTGAAAACAGTGCCTAGCAATGGTGTACACTCTATTACCCATTATGACAGCTGTCAGGAAAGATGCATTCATTAACAACTACTTTCCCCACTTGTAATTTAGATATACTTACTAGTGAACTTCTGATACAAAGGTATACCAGATTGATTGAAATAGTATCAAGAGCAAAGAAAATATTTAGTTTGCCAAAAAAGCCAGAACAATTCAAAAATTGAAAAAAAGGTGAAATGCTATGGCATATTACACGTACCTTGAACAGGGATTTCCCCATAGTTTGGTCTCTTATCTGACAGGGCTGTCAGGGGTTTGGATGTTGAGATTGGTCCACTTATGGAATGTCTCTGAAATCATAAGATAAACAACATCAAAGTTAAAATGACTGTTGGGACTCACAAAGTAAATGCCGCACAGAGTAGATATTTAGTTATAAATCTGTATTAATTCTTTCCATACTGCTATAGTAAGGTTGTAACACACCTTACAGGCATGGACTGTGATCAATATACTTTTTTTAAAAATTAGACTTTTTATTATGGGGTAATTATAGACTCATATGCAGTTGTAAGAATATAAAGAGATCCTATGTACTCTTTACTCAGTTTTCCCCAACGGTAATATCTTACAAACCTATAGTAAAATACCACCAGCAGGATTTTGACATTAGCCAAATATTGATATAGTCATTATCTTATATAGTCATTTATATGTTACTGATACAGTCAAGATAAAGAACATTTCCATCACCATAAGGATCCTTCCTGGGGCCCTTTTACAGTCACATCCCTCTTCCCGTCCCCAACCCCCTATCACTGACCTCTGGTAACCACTGGTATTCTGAATGTGGTTTCATTATTTTGTTGGAAGAGAATCTTTAAAGTATCACAAACCAATTCAGTAAATATAAAAACATGTTCCAAAATAAAATGCAGAAGTGCTCCTTTTGTAATTGTACTGACCATTCAAGTCCTGGTTCAAATAAATCTCAATTCTGCCACCCGCTTGCTAATGCTACTACAACAACTGCCCAGTACAGCCTGTCATCTCAGTGCAGCACTACAGCAATGGCTTGTCACTGGCATCTTCATCGCCAGACTTCTGCATATGCAAGCAGCCAGAAGAATCCACCACGGCCAGGCGCAGTGGCTCATGCCTTAATCCCAGCACTTTGGGAGGCTGAGGTGGGCGGATCATGAGCTCAGGAGTTTGAGACCAGCCTGGCCAATATAGTGGAACCCCGTCTCAACTAAAAATACAAAAAATTAGCTGGGCGTGGTAGCAGGCGCCTGTAATCCCAGCTACTTGGGAGGCTGAGGCAGGAGAATCACTTGAAGCCGAGAGGCGGAGGTTGCAGTGAGCCGAGATCACGCCACTGCACTCCAGCCCGGGCGACAGTGTGAGACTCCATCTCAAAAAAAAAAACAAAAAAAAAACAAAAAGAATCCACCATGAACACTTAAAACCCCTCAGCTCTCCTGCCGCCTCTACATGATGCTCAAACACCACCAACCTACTTATTTACTATCATGCAGACCACGTTGCTTGTCTATGTTTTTCTTGTGCTTCATTCCCACAGATTTCGCCCAGCCCTTTTTATCTGGCTAACTTCTATTTATTTCATATTCCCATCAGAAATGTGGACAAGGTCCAGCTTCTCCACATCCCTACCATACTTCAGATCATCAGCCTTTTAGATTTTGGCCATTTGGAAGAATATAGAATAGGATCTCATTGTGGATTTAATTTCCATTTTCCTGATGACTAATGATGTTGATCATCTTTTCATGTGCCATTGGCCATTTGTATTCTTCTCCTGGAAGGATCTTCTCAAATCTTAGCCCATTATTTATTGGGTTGTTTGTCTTCTTACTGAATGTAAATCTTTGTTAGGTAAATGTATTATGAATACATTCTCCCCAGTCTGTAGCTTGCTTTTTGTATTTTCTTAACGTCTTTCAGAGAAGTTTTAAGTTTTGATGCCTAATTTATCAACTTGCTTTTATAGTTCATGCTTTTTTATATCTTAATAAATGTTTGCAGTCTTAAAGGTCATGAAGATTTTCTCTCATGTTCTCATGTAAAAATTGTAGTTTTAGCTTTCACATTTAGGTCGATAGTCCATTTCAATTTTTGGGTATCTCATAAGGTACGGGCTGAGGTTATTTTTTTTTTTTCTATACAGTTATCTAGTCATTTCAGAATCTTTTCTTCAAAAAACTATTCCTTACCGATTGAATTACTTTGGTATCTTTGTAGAAAATCGACTGGCCTACTTCTGAACTCTCTGTTCTACTGATCCAATGTTGAAATCAGGTAGTACAAGTCCTCCAAATTTGTCCTCCACCCGCACCCCCCCCCCACCACAACAATGTTTTGAATATTCAGGGATCTTGCATTTCCATATGAATTTAATACTACCATGTCAGTTTCTACCCAAAGAGCACTGCTCTTTTAATTGGTATTGTGTTGAATCTACAGACCAATTTAAAAGACTACTACAAGATATTAATGATATTGAGTCTTCCAATCTATAAATGACATCACTTTCTATTTATTCAATTTTTCTCAGCAATATTTTATTGTTTTCATTGCACAGGTTGTGCATACATTTCATTATATTTATTGCTAAGTATTTCAATCTCCAATTATTCATGCTAATATACAGAAAAACAAATAACTTTTGTATAGGACCTCGTGTAAACCTTGACACTGCTCAACTCAAAAAGCTTTTGTGTGGACTCCTTAGGATTTTCTACATAAATGATCATGTTATCTGCAAATAATGACAGTTTTACTTTACCCTTTCCAAACTTGTATGCTTTTCTTTCTTTTTTTTTTTTTTTTGGTCTTATGCAATTGCACAGGGTAAGAGCTCCAGCAAAATGCTGAACAAAAGTGGTGAGAGTGGGTATCCTTACCTTGCTCCTGATCCTGGTGGGAAAGCATTCAGTCTCCAGATTAAGTATGACGTTAGCTGTGGAGTTCCCACAGGTCTCCTTCTATTTCTAGTTTGCTAAAGAGTTTTACTATGAATGGATGTAAAATTTTGTCAAATAGTTTTCTAAAGATGTTGAGATTAATGTTTTTTTTTTTTTAATTTTTTTTCCCTCTTTTATTGTGTTGAGGTAAATTTTAACCTTGCACCCCTGGGATAGATCACACTTGGTAATGATGGATTATCGTTTTTATATATTGCTGGATTCAGTTTTGTTAATGTGTGCTTTTATATTGCATCTATAACCATCTATAATCATGAGGAATACTGGCTAGCCATTTTCTTTTTTTGCAATGTCTTTGTCTGGTTTTGCTATCAGGTAATGCTAGCTTCCTAAAATGAACTGGAAAGTCCTTTTACTCTTCTGTTTTCTGAAAGACTATATACAATTGGAATTATTTCTTCCACAAAGGATTGATTCAATTCACTAGTAAAACCACCTGGGCCTGGAGTTTTCTATGTGGGAAGCCTTTTTATTTTAAACTTTTATTCTGAAATAATTATGGATTCCCAGGAAGTTGTAAAGATAGTACAGCAAAGTCCCATATACTCCTCATTCACTTTCCCCCAACTGTCTGTGGATAATGAATTCCCTCAGCTTTTGTTTGCCTAAATAATTTTACTTTTACTTTTTTTTTTTTAAATACACAGAATTCTAAGTTGACAGGGTTTTTCTTTCAGCATTTGAAGATGCCATTTTGGGCTGGGCACAGTGGCTCACTTTGGGAGGCCGAGGAAGGTGAATCACCTGAGTCCAGGAATTTGAGACAAGCCTGGGCAACATGGAGAAACCCCATCTCTACTAAAAATACAAAAATTAGCCAGGCACCATGGTACGCACCTGTAGTCCCAGCTACTCAGGGGGCTGAGGCAGGAGAATCACTTGAACCCAGGAGGCAGAGGTTGCAGTGAGCCAAGGTCACGCCACTGCATTCCAGCGTGAGCGACAGAACTAGACTCCATCTCAAAAAAAAAAAAAAAACAAAAAACCCAACCATTTTGTTGTCTTCTGACTTGCACAGTTTCTAACTAGAAGTCTGTGATCATTCTCACCTGCCTGTCCTTAAGAGTTTCTTATCACTGTTTTTCAGCAATGCCTTAATGGGCATGGGGATGAGGGTGTTTGTATATTTATATATGCTTATCTTGCTTTAGCTTCCTGATTTTCTTGGATCTATGAGTATATAATTTCCATCAAATTTGGATGGATTTTGGCTATTATTTCCTCAAAAAAAGAATTTGTTTTAAGATGGAGTCTCCCTGTGTCGCCCAGGCTGGAGTGCAGTGGTGCGATCTCAGCTCACTGCAACCTCTGCCTCCCGGGTTAAAGTGGTTCTCCTGCCTCAGCCTCCCAAGTAGCTGGGACTACAGGCACACACCACCATGCCTGTCTAATTTTTTGTATTTTTAGTAGAGACAGGGTTTCGCCATGTTGTCCAGGCTGGTTTCAAACTCCTGAGCTCAGGTGATCTGCCCACATCAGCCTCCCAAAGCGCTGGGATTATAGGCGTGAGCCACTGCGCCCAGCCTATTTCTTCAAATGTTTTTTTCAGACACACTTCCCACTCTGCCCCCCGACCCGCCTTTTTTTCTTGGGCTCCAATTTCAGGTATGTAGGACCACTTAATTTCATCCCCCAAGTCAGGGGTTCAGTTTATTTTTTTCCCCAGTCTTTTTACCTCTCTGTTACTCATTATGGACAGATTCTACTGCTATGTCCTCAAACATACTGATCTTTTCCTCTATTTCTTTTTTTTTTTTTTTTTTGAGATGGAGTCCTGCTCTGTAGCCCAGGCTGGAGTGCAACGGCACAATCTCAGCTCATTGCAACCTCCCCCTCCTGGGTTCAAGCGATTCTTCTGCCTCAGCCTCCTGAGTAGCTGGGATTACAGGCACACACCACCGTGACTGGCTAATTTTTTTGTAGTTTTAGTAGAGATGGGGTTTCGCCATGTTGGCCAGGCTGGTCTTGAACTCCTGACCTCAGGTGATCCACCTGCCTTGGCCTCCCCAAGTGCTGGGATTACAGGCGTGAGTCACCGTACCTGGCCTCCTCTATTCTTTTTCATATCTTTCACTTCTCTCTTCATCTGTGCATGCTTCCCTTCACATACTTAAGCAGAGATCATATTTACATCGCTGCATGCTAATCCTATCATTTCTATCCGTTCTAGGTCTGCATCTATTGACTGATTTTTCCCCTGGTTATAGGTGACATTTTCCTGCTTCTTCATTGTCTAGTAATTTTTTATTGCATGCCAGATTATGATGGAGTCTTATATTTTGCTGTATTCCTTTAAAAATTATTACTTTGGCAAATAAGTACACTACTGTATTAGTTACCTATGCTGCATGACAAATTACTTCAAATCTTTAGTGGCTTAAAACAATCCATTTATGATCTCATAGTTTCTGTGGGTCAGAAAGCTTAGCGGAGTGCCTCTGGTTCAAGGTCTAGCACGAGGAGGCAATCAGGTTGTCAGCAGGGCTGCAGTTATCTCGAGGATCGAAGATCTGCTTCCAAGCTCATCTACATGGCTGCTGGCAAGCTTCAGAAGATCTGTTCCCACACTTCCTAATGTGGGCCTCTCTGCAGGGCTGGCTCACAACATGGGAACTGGGATTCCCCGGAGTAGGTGGCTCTAAGTGATAGCAAGAGGAGCATTCAAGGCAGAAGCAAAGCTTTTTGTAACGATTTTAGCAGTGATAACCTTATCCCACCACTTCTTTTGCTTTGCCATATTCACTGGAAGCAAATCACGAGCTGCAGCCAACACTCAACAGGAGCAAATTACACAAGGAGCAACTACCACCAATGGGGGATCGCTGGGGAACATTTTAGAGGCTGCCTACTATAGCTACTTAAGGATCTCCTTGGTCCTTCTGCATCTTATTTTTAAAGATCTTTTACGGCAGATCTAGAATACTATTTACTCTGAGGGTATTTAGTTCTATGATACTTTCAGGTGTGGTCCTTTAGGAGTCTATAATGAATGCCATCTATTCAAAGAGGTGTCTCCACAGCGGCTGGTGGGAACTCAAATGATTTCCTGCCCTAGGTGAGCTACCAGAAGTGTTTGCGTGATAGCTCCCTGTTCCTGGAAATTGTTCCTGGAAAATTATTCTTGCAGGGCTGTTCCTGGAAAATTATCCTTGTGGGGTTTCACCCAATGCAGGTACAGGTTGGTATTCAGGCAAAGACTCAAAGGGATGCCTACGCAGATTTCTATACTCCTTTCTCTATGCAGCTCCCTCCTCCCAGTATCTGCCCTGCAAATTCGAGCAGTCGCCTTCTCCTTGAATGCTGATTTGTGTCTACTCAGATCCAATTGGTTTTCTCTTCCCTGCTCCATGTAGGTTCATCTTCCCTGAACCACCACCTGGAAATTGCCTCCAGGAAAAGACTGTGGGCCACAGTAGGACTTACCTCATTTTAAAATTTTTGTTCAGGGATCACAGTTACGTACAATGTCTGAAAATAATTGCTTCTTATATTTTGTCCATCTTTCTATTAATAGTTGTTTGTGATGGCAGAATAATCCAGCCTGTTACTCCCACATAGCTAGAAGTAGAATTCCTACCCAGGGAGTTTTGAAAAACTAACAATCCCAAGCTTAGGCCCCAGTCCCCAGAGATTATGGTTTACCAGGATGAGGTCTGGGAATTTTACCTGTTTAAAAACTCTCCACATGATTTTTATATACGATTAGGTTTGAGAAGCACTGTACTAACTAATCATGTACTAAAAAGCTACTGAATGTAGCTCATAAGTATTAGTTTTTTGCAACTTGTAGAAATATTTTTCACCTCCTATCTTTACAAAGATTTACAAAGTGATGCCTCATACATTAAACGTCAACTGATAAACACCACTTAAAGTTCATCTTATTTGAAGTTTATTACATTTGGCATCTTTATTTTGCTTTTACCTATATTTTCAGAATTTTAGATGAAGTTTGATTAATAGAGAGCACATAAAAAAAGCATTAAATCAGCTGCGCACAGTGGCTCACGCCTGTAATCCCAGCACTTTGGAAGGCTGAAGAGGGCAGATTGCTTGAGGTCAGGAATTTGAGACCAGCTTGGCCAACGTGGTTAAAACCGTCTCTACTAAAAATACAAAAATTAGCTGGGTGTGGTGGTGCACACCTGTAATCCCGGCTACTTGGAGGCTGAGGCATGAGAATCACTTGAACCCAGGAGGTGGAGGTTGCAGTGAGCCGAAATCATGCCATTTCATTCCAGCCTGGGCAACAGAGTGAGACTCCGTCTCAAAAAAAAAAAAAAAAAAGGTCATTAAATTGGTGGAACAGTATTCCCTTCCCTTCTTTTTAAATTACGACATAATGTCAGGCGTGGTAGCTCATGTCTGTAATCCCAGCACTTTGGGAGGACCAGGCAGGTGGATTACCTGAGCTCAGGAGCTCAAGACCAGCCTGGGCAACGTGGCAGAACCCTGTCTTTACCAAAAACACAGAAAACAGCCAGGCATGGTGGTGCACGCCTGTGGTCCCAGCTACTTGGGAGGCTGAGGTGGGAGGACTGGTTGGGCCTGGGAGGCAGAGGTTGTGCAGTGAGCCGAGATCATGCAACTACACTCCAATCTGGGTGACAGAGTGAGACCCCGTTTCGGGAAAAAAAAAAAAAAAAAAAAGGACATAACATCTTGTATATACATGCAAATGCAAAGCCACGAACTCACAATATAAATGCGGAGGGAGCACACTAGTAAACACAGCACAAATGTCTCAACTCGAAATGAAAATGCTCCCCAACACCATTATTTTAGGGAAGAGGTGCAGCCAGGGCTACCCTTTATCACAAGATAATGGGGTTTAGGCAATGTTTCCTTTGGCTACTCTCACCTATGTGGAAATACTCCGCCTCAACTATACTGTCCAAAAGCGGCTGAATAAAATGCACAATGAGCGGCCTCTTGAGCACTACTGAACAGCCCTCTGCCCCGCTTCTCATCTGCATTCCACAATGGCACGGAGGAGCAACTTTTAAAACTTGTTTCTAATGTATCAATAATGACCTGTGCCGGACCTGTTACAAAACAGCCCTCATGAATCATGCTTCTCTGAATTCATGCCTTGTGCACCCCTTCCACTCTGAATCGCAGCTGCCCTGTGACTTGCTTGGATTAAAATAGCAGGACAGAAGTGTCACTGTCCAAGTTCCAAGCTTACGTCTTCACAGGCTTTGCTAACTTTCATTTTCAGTCTCTTGGAGCTGGAGATAACCATGCTGTGAAGGAGCCTGAGAAGACAAATCACATGAAGAAAGCAGCCCAGGAATCCTGCTGAGCCCAGGCCCCATCCCACCTTCTCTGTGAATTCAGCTGTAGGAATGAGCCCAGGAAAGCCAGCAAAGAATTGCCTAGTCAACTCAGAGAAATGTGAAAACTAACCAAACTGTTCTTTCAAGACACTAAGTTCTGAAGTGATTTGCTATGCAGTAAAGGCTGAGACATGGCAACCACATATTCTACTCAAGAGACACCTTTGTGTCTTAGTGTAGTGACTAAAGTCACTGAATCCAGACAGCCTAACTCTGAACCCCTACTCTACCACTTAATTGCATGAACCTCGGCAAGTTACTTAACCTTTCTGGGCCTCAGTAACCACATGTGAAAAATACAGATAAGAACAGTACCTAATACCCAAGAGTTGTAAGGATTAAATGAGTTAACATTATAAAGCATTCAGAACAGTGTAGAACACATAGCAAGTGTTCAATTGTTGTTAGCCATCATTATTAGAGTCTATCAGAATAACACAATTTACACTTAGATAATTTATCTCTATTAAAGATATTTACAGTATTTTAGGAAACAAATTCTAGATACATCCCTGCTGAGGCAGTCATTTACCCAACTAATACAGGTTTAAATGACTGTGAAGAAAAGGCCTCAACTTTCAGATTCTGAGGCCCTAAGAGCCTCCTGTGGTTCCAGGCACTCACCTGCATAGGGGACACAGCTGCTGCAGGAGGGGTTTTCATAGGACTTGGGCTCAGGGGCGTTCGAGGAATTGCAGCTGCAGCAGGGTTTGGTACTACAAAAACAACAAACAAAAAGGGAAATAATGTCACTGTACAGTGGAAGCTTAACTGGTCTCCACTTAAGGAGTCGCCTGATTACCCAATGCTCTCAAACCCCGCTGGACACTGTCTTGGCTGATGTCTAGCCTCTGCTGAACACTTGTAGCAGTGTCTTAGTACACAGGTGCTTTTCCTCCCATCAGGTGAATTATTTGCATCCGTAGAGTAGTCATGCTTATTTCTAACCCTTGTTATGGCAGTCATTTCGTTTTTGTTATTTAATTATGTTATGTAGTTAAAGTGCTCCATAAAGCAATGAAATTCAAGTAGTAAAACCCAAGAGGAGTATTTACATAACTATATCAGGTAAGAAGCCTGGCAGGTAAAGGATGTTCAATAGTTGCATATTAAACAAAAGAATGAGGAACTCCTGCTTGTCTTTCCTCAATTCCTCCTGCAGAGTCCATCACTTCGCATATATTTTCTGATTTGTATTTAACGCAGGGATGTGGAATCACTTGTTGGCATATCAGTCTCTCTCTCTATATAATAAACTGCTGAAAAGTAGTTTGTGTTTTTAGAATTTATTAATATCTAGACAGTTGAGCATAGCACAGATTCTGGTAAAGGCTGCAAAAATGATTATTCATTTGATGCTGAATTAAATTAAAAATGGGATACAAACACACAGTGTGGAAAGATGAAGCAGATCACTGTGGACTTTTTTAATGCAGCCAATATAAACACGAATATATTTACTTATATTTAGAATTGATATCTTTAGATGTATTCTTACGTACTGAGACAAAATTCACAAAACATAAAGTTAACCGTTTAAAAATGGCATTTAGTTCAGTGGCATTTAGTGCATTCACAATATTATGCAATCATCACCTCTACCTACTTACAAAACATTTCATCATTCCAAAAGAAAACCTAGTATCCCAATAGTCACTTCCCATCCACTGTCCCGCCAGCGTATGGCAATCTGCTTTCTGTCTCTATGGACTGACCTAGTGTGAATATTTAATATAAACGGAATCTTACAATATGTGACCTGTTGTATCTGGCTTCCTTCAATTAACATAATGTTGTAAAGATTCATCCATGTTAAAGTATGTGTTACTACTTCATTCCTTCTTGTGGCTGAATAATATTCCATTGTATGAATATACCACATTTTGTTTATCCATTCATCGAATGCATGGATACTTGGGTTACTTCCATCTATTAGCTATTGTGAGCAGAGCTGCTACGAACATTTATGTACAAGCACAGATGCTTCTCGATTTATGATGCAGTTATGTCCTGATAAACCCATCATAAGCAAGTCAAAAATGCATTTAATACACCTAACCTCCCGAACATCCCAGCTTAACCTTGCCTACCTTAAACAAGATCAAAACATTACATTAGCCTACAGTTAGGCAAAATCATCTAACATGAAGCCTATTTTATAATAAATGGTTATGTTGAATAACTCATTTAAATTACTGAATGCTGTACTGAATGTGTATCGCTGGCACTACTGTAAAGTCAAAAAATCAAAAGTTAAAGCATCGTTAAGTCAGGGACTGTATTTGTCTGATTATCTATTTTCAGTTCTTTTGAATATATAATTAGGAGTAGAATTGCTGGGTCATTTACATATATTTTATTATAAAATAACATGAGGCTTTTAAAAAACATTAGTATGAAGCAGTTTTGTGCATTAAAGCATGCTTTACTAACATTTTGAATAGGTGTATAATTTTAATTTAATGTAGACATTCCATTATCAATTTGATTTTCAAAGCATATATATATTTTATTCTTTAGAGACAGAGTCTTGCTCTGTTGTCCAGGCTAGAGTACAGTGGCTATTAACAGGTGCGGTGATAGCATGTTACCGCCTCGGCCTCATAAGTAGTTGGAACTACAGGCACTTGTCAGCTCAAAGCATATATATTTTAAAGTTCTCCTTTCATCTTACCCCATCATATTGCCCAGAGGTGGCCACTAACAACAGTTCTGGGTACATCTTTCTTGCACTTTAAATGCAAAAACATTTAGTTATCTAAGTACCTTAAAAAAACAAGACCACACACACTATATATGTACACACACACATATACGTATATATAGATATATACATATATATATATATATATATATATGTACTGGCCTGCAATTTACTATAAAGGATTGCAGCACACAGAGCGACTGCTCGGGTGGCACACTTGAATAAAGGATCACAGACATGTTTTAACATCAGTACTTTGAGATCTATGTCATCCTTATTAAAATATGCATAGTATTTTACTGTATTAATTGGTCATAACTGTCTTAATTCTTTTAGTAGGTATTTAAGCAATTTCTAGGTGTTCCATTTTTCCAAACAATGCTATACTGAAAACTCTGTATATGTATACATATGTATACATACACATATAGTTTTTCATACATAATACTATCTTTATACATAATACTTGTGCCAGTACTAAGTATAACAACTTCAGAGTCTGTAAAGATAATATTATACATAACACTATCTTATATTATACATAATACATATAAAGATGGTATTATGTATAATACCATCTTTATGCATAATACTTGTGCCAGTACTAAGTATAACAACTTCAGAGTCTATGAATACGGCATTTTAAACTGGAAGGTGTTGCCTAACAGTCCTCCAGAATGTCTACACCAACAGTGTGTAGGAGTATACATGTGACTTTTGCTCTGCTTTTAAAGTCAATGAAAACTCATTTGTGTATAATCACAGAATACAGATTCTAGTAGCCTGTTAATAAAGTTTAAAGAATTTCTAGATAAAAATTTGAGCTTCAGGACATATTACAATTAACTGTTTGAAAAAACCACATCCCTTTTCCTTTCCCAGAGCTGAGGAAGTTAGATGAAAACAAGTCAGTCATTTGAAAGTGGGAAGAGTAAGCCTTCTAGAGCTTGTATGAAAGAAAGCCCAGCTTGATTCAGAACCTGAAGTGCCGTGTAGGACTATAGTGAGTGGGGGAAGAGTGGTTCAACTGAGGCAAAGAGTAGGCAGGGGTCAGACCATGGAGGCATTTGGGAATCTGAATTTCATTTCAACTATAATAAGCAACTGAAGGATTTTAAACAAGAAAAGATCTTTTTATCATGGGATGAAACAGGGAGATTAATTTGGAGGTTATTGAAATTAGTGGTTGATGGTGGCTTGAACTAAAGCTTGTGCCGCTAGAGATGGAGAGAAGACAAAGCAAAGATATCCATGATGTAGGCTGTATCAACAGAATTTGCTAGTAATGGACTAGATGTAGTGGTAAGAAAGAACAAGAAATTAAGGAAGATCCCCAGACTTTTGGCTTAAGTAACTGGGTAGAGTGATGCTGTCATTGATGCATGGGGAGAAGGCTGAAGATGGCAGACAAGAGTTTGGTTTTTGGACTTCAGATGTCCAGCAGACACCTGAGGGTCCATGTCAGGTAGGCATCTGGATAGACATGACTGAGGAGTTCAGAGGAAGGGAAGAGCTAAAGTTATACATCTGGAAGTTCTCAGGCATAGAAAACATACTTAAAGTAACAGGAATGTGTGTGATCCACCGAGGGTGAGAAGACACAACTCTGCATGGGATTAAGGCTTCTGTCTAAGACTAACACCTCTGAAGCTGAAGAGATCTCAAACCTTCTATTAAATATCACCTTCTGTTAAGTCTAGTGCATTAATACTATATGAAAGTTAATGGGACTAAGAGTAAGACAGTAAAGAATACCAAATCAGACCAGAGAATATAAGGTAAGTAAACACAACCGCATGCAGTAGGCACAATGTAGGAGAAATTAATTACCTTGAGATGCACTGTCAAAGGACTTGATGAGGGTTTTTACTGTAGGAGTTGGCTCTGAAGAAGTCGAAGACCTTCTACTCAGTCCCATTCCCTGCCTTAAGGCTGCCAAATCTCTCTCAACGGCATTCATGTAATTGTATACCCGGCCTCGCTCCTCCTCTTGCCTGAAAATAATATTGAAATCAGAGCATTTTTACATAGGTACTATAACATACACATTTTCCCCTCCCAGCTGAAAGGCATTAAAAACTATCAGTTTAATGGCTGGGCACAGTGGCTCACACCTGTAATCCCAGCACTTTGGGAGGCCGAGGCAGGAGGATCACGAGGTCAGGAGATCGAGACCATCTTGGCTAACACGGTGAAACCCCATCTCTACTAAAAATACAAAAAATTAGCCAGGCGTGGTGGTGGGCGCCTGTACTCCCAGCTACTTGGGAGGCTGAGGCAGGAGAATGGTGTGAACCCATGAGGCAGAGCTTGCAGTGAGCCGAGATAGTGCCACTGCAGTCCGGCCTGGGCAAAAGAGCGAGACTCCATCTCAAAAACAACAACAACAACAACAAAAAACTATCAGTTTAAAAAAATTGTATCAGTTGAGCTTAGTAAATTACCTGGTCTAATGTTCTCATTTGCTTGGTAAATACCAGGAAATGATACTGAAATTTTTATATCAGGTTATCCTAAGTAAGTTAAGCAACCATCAAATTCCATTTTCATCTGAGTAAGTGTAAGGTAAGGACATCAGTAATCAATTAGCAGTAAAAAAGGAGGTAGACTGGCTCAGAGCTGAGACTCTCCAGGTCCTGTGCTGCCGAGAAGGCCCTTCTCAGGAGTCTGGAGGTTCACCAGTACCTGATAACTATATAATATTAATTTATACTGGTATAATATTAATTTATACTGGCTCCAGCTAATACATCATGCTTAGCCCACACTCTTTAAAAAAAATAAAAATAAAAACAAGGCAAGTGGTGTAGACTTCAAATAGAATTCTACAAAGAAAAAAAAAAAAAGCCTAGACCCATATTAGTAACATGAGTCCCCTAGAAGCTCAGTGTGATGCATCCTGAGTCATTTGAAAAAATCAATTCCATTTCATTTCTGGCCCATTCTAAATTCACTACGCTGACTAACACAGAATTATTTCATCTGGAATGAGATTACAATTGCAGAGTTTGTACATGTCATATAACTATCAAGTATGTGAATAAAAATTAAGCCAGTCCTTAGGAAAAATCCGTCTTTGGTGGCCATTTGGCTTCTGACAGTATTTTGCCTCAAGATGTACCACAGGCTCTTAAGGTCATTTAGCTGTCATGATTACAACTTTCTTTTCTTTTTTTTTTGAGATGGAGTTTCGCTCGTTGCCCAGGCTGGAGTGCAGTGGCGCATCTCGGCTCACCGCAACCTCCACCTCCCAGGTTCAAGTGATTCTCCTGCCTCAGTCTCCCGAGTAGCTGGGATTACAGGCATGTGCCACCACCCCCGGCTAATTTTGTATTTTTAGTAGACACTGGGTTTCTCCACGTTGGTCAGGCTGGTCTCAAACTCCTGACCGCAGGTGATCCGCTCACCTAGGCCTCCCAAAGTGCTGGGACTACAGGCATGAGCCACTGCGCCCGGCTGATTAGAACTTTTAATAAAGAATCTATAACAGTGACTATCAAACTTTTTGGTCTTAGAGCCCCTTTCTACTCCTAAAAATGAGTAAGTACCCCAAAAAGCTTTTGTTTATAAGAGCTGTCTTCCATTACATTAAAACTAAGAATATATACAAATATTTAATCATCTAAAAACAAAAATAAAGGGCTAATGTATTTTTATGAAAAATAACTAAGTTTTCCAAAACCAAAAAAAAAAATTAGTAAGAAGAGTAACAGGGCTTTGCATTTTTAAATCATCTCTTTAATGTCTGGCTTAAGTAAGAGTAAACAGCTAAACTCTCATTTCTTCTGTATTCAACCTATTTTGATATAAAAAAAGCAAGTCTTACATAGATAAGGCAGGTGGAAAAGGGAAGATTTTAATAGGCCTTTTAGATAACTGTAGCTGTTCTTCTTTGATAACTGCACTAAAATGCAACAAGTAGTAACTTAAAAGTTAGCTCCAATGTGGAATCTGAAACCATGTAAGTGAACTTTTCCTATTCTGCCCATTAAAATCCACTGGTCAATCTCATTTAACATCACAGACTGGCTGTAAGGAAAATACTGGTTCACTGAATTAGACAGATTTTCTAAATTCTGTCATTATACATTTTTTTTTAAGTTGCAATGATCTCATCAGAAGACACTTTATGGGAAGCTGCCAAACTCACCAATGGTAAATAACAAATTTTCCAAAATCCTAACATTCACTTCAAAGCCCACATTTTATCACTGGCAACGAATACTGTCAGTTGTTTTCCTTTAAGTGATAGGCTGTCTTAATTGTTTTCACAAAATACCCACCAAATAATACCAAAGTCTGAATGATGCACAGTTTGTCTGTCATTCTCAAGTAAAAAAAATGGCATTCCATGAAAAAAGAAAGCAGCTCAAACTAATCACAGCACTTTCCTCAACGTGACCTCACTCTTCAGTATAGTCTTGAGGATAGCACATAAAGCAGAAGTGCTTTTTCTGTACTTCCCATTTTGTCACACAAAATGCTAAAGAGTGTACTCAAGGACTGGGATTTAGTAAAATTAATAATTTACTGTTTTACCAAGGACATCTTTAAGTGAAACCTACATTAAAAAAAAATCAAGTATGTGGTGGTGAAGAGTATAATGACTATGAGTGCAATTTATTGCCAAGACCTTGGTTCATCAACAGTTTACACTTGCTTTTCACTAACAGCTTAGAAGTCAACACAGTGAAAAGGGCAAACAATGTGATGGTATTATGAAGACAGTATGACCTCACAGAGTCCTCAAAGGGCCTTAGGGACACCCAGGAATCTGCAGGCCTCACTCTGAGAACCACTGCCCTACAAGATGCTACCTCTTTCAGAAAGCATTTTAAAAACATGTGTCTCAAAGTCTTATGAATTTTTGAGATCCAAAGGAATGAAACTTTAACAGTAGAATTTCATTCACTCAGGATAACTACAGAATGAAGCATTTCTGATACGTTATTCGTTTAATAATATAGGGAAAAAAGTAATGTAATACATGTTTTATACTAGTAGAGAAACAATAATCTGTCTCATTCCATGTTCTGCTTAAGGAATCCAATGAAAAATGCTTAGCAATACTTTTCTCTGAGCCATTTACTAGAGCAAGGCAATAATAAGACCATTTTTTAAAGATATACTGTTAGTTTTCTAAATTTCTTCCTATGCCCACTTAATAATTACTCAAACTAAGGAATAATCAAATTCTTAGTAATAACCTCAAACACAAAAATACTATCCCCTACTCTTAGATGGAGTCTCACTGTGGAGCTCACATGTCACAACTGTCATTTCATCTAATAATTTTCATCAGTTTCCAATGACGTCTATGTTACATGGGGAAAAAAAACCTACTGTGGAGATTCATGCGATTATAAGATAAAACAAGTGAAAATTCCTCAAGTAAGTGATAGAGAGAAACTCACTTTGCATTCTTTACTTGGGTCTCCAAAAATACCAGCTAAAGTATACTGATCATTGCCCTGAGCACTTGGCAGGCATTATCTTATTTAATCCTTATGACAACACTGTAAGGCAGGTAGTATTGTGTCATTCTAAAGATGAGAAAACTGAGGCTCAGGGAAGTCAAGATTCCTGACCAAGATTACAGCTAGTAAGAGGCAGAGCTGGACACGAGCCAAGAATATCTGTCTCCAGAGTCCACATCCTTAATCATGAGGCTACAATCTAAAGAAAATTAACAGGGCTGGACTGTGGGGCTGGGGGAAAGGAGAATCATGTGAGAGACCATCCTGGCTCCCTCCAGAGTTGTGGATCACTGATACTGACAACTCTGAAAGATCCACATAGATGGTACTAGTTTACATGTGCCATAAAATGAGGCCCAGAAAAGCTGAGTAACTTCCATCAGATCCAAACTCAGTAAGTATCAAACTCCACATTTTTTCCATAGCACCACATCAAAAATTGGGATTTAAGTGTTCTCTACTGAAACATAAGTACACAACAGGTTTCTCAGAACTTACTTGCGTGACTTTATTTCCTCCAATTCTTTTGTGAGTTTCTCATTTTTTTCTTGAGCTTCATGTAACCGGCGCTTTAGATCACCAATCTCCTCTTGGGCTTCAGATTTAATGTCATTTGCAATGACTACTGCAGTCTGGAGATCAGCCTGAAACTGCCGCCATTCCGCAGATTCTTCCTATATTAAAAAACTAACTTTTTATTTCCAAAAGAGAGAAATCAAGATTTATTTAAAAGCAATAAAATGTTTATGATTGGATTGCTATAACGCACTAATGCTTCCAAATGATGATTAATTTTTTTAATCCCAGAGAATTGCTATTATCTATTTCTAACAGGCAATGCAACTATTATTAGTGAACTTGTTCTTAATAAGGAAAAGATTTTCCAGCTGATCTGCCTACTGAGGCATCAAGTACTCAGAGTGCTCAACAGATATTAATGATAATAATGTCAAGCTTCCCTTCTTCATGCAAGTTTCAAAGCAAGTCTTATGAAAATAAACATCATCCAGAATTTATGGATGTTTACCTCTGAAAAGCATAAAAAGGTATATAAATGGTATGTGAACCATACAGTGAAAAACTATAAATACCCTGACATCAAAATCTAACAGGAAAAAAAAAAAAATCAAAAGAAAAGGAAGAGGAAGAGGAAGCCAGAAGAAAAACACTAAACTCAATATAGGCAGGCAAAATTATACAAAGAGGCGGTAAGGAACTACGTGGTCTGTTGCTTCCCACAGTCATGGAGGATGCGGGTGTGGCCGGGTGGGGAAGTCTCCCTGGGACTCACCTCCATCAGAGCCATAGCTGGGGCATGCCTGAGCCCCACGCCCCCCACACCCCTAAAGCAATTTTCTTACACCATGAAAGCAGCCTGAGCAACTGTGGTATGACCCAAACGACTGAGTAGCTTTCTCCCTACTCCCTGCAGCATGGCTGCATTGCTGTTGGCAAGATGGATCATGGCCACAAAATGAAGAAAACTTGTATGAAAACAGACTAGTTTGGGGCACCTCATAACCAAAAGCTAATAACCTTTCTTACACTTTTTCCCCAAATCTATCTTTCTAAAATTACTACCCATAAATTTCTACAGGTCGAGTATCACTTATCCAAAAGCATTTCAGATTTAAGATTCTTTGGATTTTGGAATATTTGCACTATACTTAACAGCTAAGCATCCCAAATCTGAAAATCCGAAATCCAAAATGCTCCAATAAGCATTTCCTTTGAGTATCATGCCATCACTCCAAGAGTTGCAAATTTTGGAATATTTTAGATTTCAGAATGTCTGGTTAGGGGTACTCAACCTATAGTACATTCTTCTACCCAAAATCTAGCACCAATCCCAATTTGAAATGATAGCATTTGCTTTCTGCCCAAAGCCCAATGGGGCCAGTATTATCACTGTATCCAAAACTTAAGATGAATGATAACATGGTCAATGACTACACCTCAGATTTCAGAAAACTGTTTTCTAACAAGACAATACATGAAGATTTATCCTACCCGAAGTCTTCTGTGGAGTGTCTTTATTTCTCTTTCCATGTCGTGCTTTTGGTCCTGGAGTTTTTTAACTGTATCTGAAAAGATCACCAAAGTTTAAATATCTATTCTCACAACAATCTTCAGAGTAATAATACAAAGAAAAGGGATACTTAAATATGACATTCGAAAAAAGTTATCCTGTCCAAAGACTATAAAAAATTTTAATACAAAACTTTAACAGAAAAAATGTTAAATTCAAGTAATAACAAATATTACTTTCTTTGGAAAATATCAAGTTAAAAATCACAATTTCTAAATCACTTCCTTCCACAGTATCTTAATTTTGAAACAAAAAGTAAAACCGTTAGAAATTCACTTTGTTGGTACATAACCAATCAAAACAATATTGACTGTGACTACAATATGAACTTTTAATCACAAGTATTATTAATCTGCAGTATTTATATAAGCATATCTTTCCTTACACACTGGAATAAATTCCAGAAAAGAAGTGAATTAGTAAAATCAAAATTAGTAAAAAATATAATACTCAGGGTAGCTGCTGTTTCAATTAATCCTATAAAAATCTTTTTAAAAAATAAAGAATATATTTATAAAGTAAATCAATAATTCCTCAAATTATTTATCCGATAATGTGAATTTTCTTAGAACAATTTCATTCACTCTAAAAACATTCAATGAGCACCACCAATAAGATGCAAAGTACCATTCTAGATAGAGTGAGGATACAAGGATGAAAGTGTAGCACAGGCTAGTCTCCCTGGAACCAGAAACGTAAAGGGAAGTCACCTTCTCTTTGGAGGTTCTACTCTAAAATCCATGCATAAGAGATAAATGACTTAGGAGGGTGCTATGCTGATAGCTGCCACTAAGCAAACCACTTACGGCTGTGTTACTTTGACAGCTCAGGAACCAATCACTTTTTGGTTAAGGGCAAGAAAGGGTACTTACACAACTGGTGGCAAATCCTTTACCCTGATTTACCTACAGCCCCACCCCAGTAGATCCCTGGCTGTTGTGTGTGTTCCAAGTGTGTCTTACACAGCCTTGTACCATGTTGCTGCCAATATTACCACATCTCGACACATCTGTCTCGACCACTAGACTAAAAACACTTCAAAGGCAGAAGAAGCCATGTGATGACCTCACAGACTCAGTAGTTGGAATATGGTATCTTTAAAATGGAATAAATTTATAAATGTGCCAGCTAATGGTAGCAGTAATAAAAAGTAATGCTGAAATCATTACCTAGGTTTTTGTTTTTTTTTTTAATAAGTATCCTATTGACAGAACTTAACGATTTATCATTAGGGAAAACATAACTATAGACATTAGTGTTTCTGGGTAAATAACATTCTCTCCCATTCCTTATACTTAGTAGCAGGAATTCAGGCAATGACACATGTAATCAAAAAATTCTTCCTCTAGCTAACACTTTATTGGCTTTTAATTAGGACCCTAAAGTATGAGTATGCTGATGTTCTTTCTTTCTTAGATGGCTCATCATCTTCTTTATCCCTGTTCCACTAGAACCTTCTCTTTTAAAATTTTTTTGCCATTATGCTTTACATTTGATGTTGGTATATGTGTGTTCTGATTTTTTTTTTTTTTTTTTTGAGACGGAGTCTCAATCTGTTGCCCAGGCTGGAGTGCAGTGGCGTGATTTCAGCTCACTGCAACCTCTGCCCCCTGGGTTCAAGCGATTCTCCTGCCTCAGCCTCCTGTGGAGATGGGATTATAGGCGCCTGCCACCACGTCCAGCTAATTTTTGTATTTTTAGTACAGACGGGGTTTCACCATCTTGGCCAGGCTGGTCTTGAACTCCTGACCTCATGATCCACCCGCCTCGGCCTCCCAAAGTGCTAGGATTACAAGCATGAGCCACTGCACCCAGCCAGTGTTCTGGTATTTTAAAATGGCATGAATTCACTTTAACAACATAGAGCCTAGAATATTTACAACAATTATATGTGGAATAATAATTATTACAAATAAATAATAATGCTGTATTTTCTAAAGCTGGATCAGAAATAAATGGGATAAAACGTTGGCGGCAGGGGCAATTCTGGTAGCCAGTAGTTAACTTGCTCTCATTCACTGCCCCAAAACTGTGTAACAAAGTCAGGTCCTGTGAAATAAAAAGGTTCAAAATTTACTCTTTAATTCGATAAATGTGTCATATGTACCAACTTTGTACCAGGCTTTTTTCTAAGTGCTTAAGATGTAAAGGAAAGGAAAGATATAATCTTCATCCTCTTAGAGACAGAAAGGCTAGTCTTGTGTTGAGACAACAAGGGTAGATGACTTCATAAGCAAAAGATTAAACTTTAAAGCCTGTCTCACATATAAGGTACTTCAGACTCAACCTGCAAACGAAGAGTCAAACAGGCCATCTAATCTGGTTTGGGTAAAGCAGACACCAAGCTGAGTAGACGAGTCTAATGCCCTGATCCTTATCTCTGGAGGCAAGGATGGCTCTGGAATCAGCAAGCGAACTTGGTTCCTTGCGACCTCACACATAGACAAATTCAGGGTTTTGGACATAAGACGAGGAGTAAGGACAGAAGCTGAAAAATTTCTAATGTTGAAAACACTGGGAGTTACACCTTTCATTTACATTGTATCAATTTATATGCAAGAAATATTTCATAACCAAAACAGGCGGTCAGGCGTGGTGGCACAGGCCTGTAATATCTGCTGATCACCTGAGGTCAGGAGTTCGAGACCAGCCTGGCCAATGTGGTGAAACCCTGTCTCTACTAAAAATAAAAAATTAGCCGGGTGTGGTAGTGGGCGCCTGTAATTCCAGCTACACAGGAGGCTGAAGCAGGAGAATCGCTTGAACCCGGGGGGCAGAGGTTGCAGTGAGCCAAGATGGTACCACTGCACTCTAGCCTGGGCACCAAGAATGAAACTCCATCCCAAAAAAGCAAACAAACAGCAAAAAACAGGCAAGCAAACAAAAAATGTTAGGAGTGTAATTTCTCTTGAAATTTGCTAAAAATTGTTTTCTTTTTCTTGTCACAAAGGACATGACACATCTACTTACTGTTAAACATAATACACACATGACAAATGACAGCAAATCTCAGGACAGCTCACTTTTAACATTTGGCATTTTGATTCTCAGGTGACATTTTAAGCTACCTGGTCATCTTAGACTGATCATAAATTCTCAAGTTGCATTCATTCCTTTGCTCTTTTTCTCTTTATTGACCTTTTTTCATTCATGGCCACAGAATTCACATAATCACTGTTCTTTAAAAGGTGTTTTTCTGCCCCCGGCACTACATTTTTATTACTGTCACCTCTTATAAATAAATAAATAAATAAATAAATAAATAAATAAATAAATAAATCCATTTAAGTAAAAGGGAAAGTGGCAGCCAGTGGAAATACTCAGACAGAATAAAGTGCACTAAAAGTGTTTGTAGGGATTTGATTTAAACTTTACAATCTCTACAGTCATGACTACGTTTTTACTCTGAAATGGAATGTATTTTTTTTTCCTGGAAACAAAGGAATTTGTGCTTAAGTTCTTGTTGCAAAGACTAGTTTGCAAAACTGCCATCTAGCACGATTTGTGGTCACACAAGAAAGCAGCATTACTCTTCAACTCTCGAACCTCTAACAGCAGTTTCCTTCCTCTTCAGTGTTCCTACTGTGAGGGACACTGCCATCTACTGTCTTCAACTCAAAAGCAACATTCAAGTCGACCAAGGAAAAGAACTACTACTATGATCTTCCTATTTTTAAATTACAAATTATAACTCAATTTTTACAATGTTATTTTTATTCTAGAGATCAGGCAAACTGCTGTTCTCAATGTTATTAGACCAACTTTGTTCTGAACAACTCTGGGCACTGCCCTACTCATTTAACAATGGGTTCATAACTTTTGAGTCCCA
The DNA here is from genome assembly GCF_029281585.2 of Gorilla gorilla gorilla. Taxonomy (NCBI): domain Eukaryota; kingdom Metazoa; phylum Chordata; class Mammalia; order Primates; family Hominidae; genus Gorilla; species Gorilla gorilla. The sequence continues at coordinate 21,859,025 of NC_086018.1, read as the reverse complement.
TTATTGATTATGAACCCCATTATTCTCTGACAAAAAATAATCCATTCTCGCTCTGGTTACATCTCCATCAATCATGCTGATATTGCCAGGCAGTTACCATGGACACAGGATCAATCTGTGACTTTTTCTTTTCTGTTTTGAAATAAAGTCTCACTCTGTCACCCAGGCTTGACTGCACTGGCACAATCTCAGCTCACTGCAGCCTCCGCCTCCTGGGTTCAAGCGATCCTCCCACCTCAGCCTCCCAAGTAGCTGGGATTACAGGCACCTGGCACCACACCCAGCTAATTTTTGTATTTTTAGTAGATACGGGGTTTTACCATGTTGGCCAGGCTGGTCTCAAACTCCTCAACTCAAGTGATCTGCCTGCCTTGGCCTCCCAAGGTGCTGGGATTACAGGTGTGAGCCACTGTGCCCAGCCTGGTTCGGTTTTGAACTCCCAAAGTGCTGGAATTACAGGCATGAGCCACCGTGCCCAGCCCTATTTTATTACTAAATGCAAATTATCCCCGCATGTTTAAAAGAGTAGGACAAAAAAGAATGAAAAGTTCTTATCACTTACTCTCTAGATCAGAAATAATGAGGTTGTCATGAAGTTTCACAGCACGATGTTGTTCTACTTCATCTTCAAGTTCAAAGATGGTTTCTTTCATGTCACTCCTTTCTGTTTCTTTTTCATCCAGGTCTGATCTTAATTTTTCTAACGTCATATTCAAATCTTCAATTTGTTTCTTAGCTTCTTCTTGGAAGGCTCGGTACTCATCCTCTACCTACGTAAAATTGACGATGCAGATTTAGAAAAGTTAAGAGTTGTTCTAAGGTACGTTCCAGAACTGAGGTACACACAGTTTCCAAGGGGAGCTAAGTATGAGGCACTACGGATAAACTAAAACAACCTGTGTAATAACTGTTAAAAAGTATGAAAAAGCACTCCATGGTAAGATTTTATCTAATACACTTAAACTGTTGCTGTAACACTGACTGAAATTATATTGATGTATCATTGAACTTAACCTGATTATTTACAAGGAAACTTTGGAAATTTTCGTTTCTCCTAACTTTGGACTGAAAACATGTACGTTTGTTTAATGATTAACATGTTGTCCTAACAAAAATGATGTCATATTTGTGACGGTTCCAGTATCAAACTGAAAAAGGGAAAACAATTCTCAAATAGTGTTTTTACAAAAGTATTAGTTCACAGTAGCCTCTCAACATGTATGTGCCAAGAACTAATACAAATCTCCTAAACTGTAACTTTAAAGGTGATCACTAAAAAAACCCTAAAATCTAAATTACTCAAATTTTGGCCAAAGATATATGAAAATTTATTTTAAAATCATTGCACTAAAATAACAAATAAATAAAATGTAAGCTAGAATAACTAGTATAACTAGAATAACTCATGGAAATAAACAGTTCATCAGCAACCACATGGGGTATAGATAGATCCCTGGCCAGAATGCCAGTGGCCCTGGGTAGCAGTTCCAACTGAGTCCTCACTATTATGCTGGAGGCATGTAAAACAAGGGTCTGGACTGATAATTGCTAAGGTCCCTGCCAGCAATAAACCACAGGCCTCTGAGAAACAGGAGCCTCTATATGCCAAAAATATTTTTTAACTCTCAACAGATCTCTATTTGAAAAACTATTACTATAGCAAGATAAGAGGAAACATGCACTGCTGATGCTACAGACTGGAATACTGACTCTGCACCTATATTACACCAAAACACATTCGAGATGAGGTGGGGGGAGGTAAAATTTCATGACCCGCTCCATAGGAATACTCAGAACTAGGGACAAATTCTGGTTTTAGCTGTAATACCAGCCACATCCTCTCACAGGCAGGAAAACAGAAACAAAATACAAGTGAGAGAAAGTGACATTATCTTAAGAATACTTTTCACACTATTCCAATAAAAGGAAACCATTCCCAAGTTTTAAAAATATCAGTTTTAAAAAAAAGCTAGTAACACACCAAACCAAACCAGTGACCCAGGTTCTCAGTAAACACTGTGCATGGCAGCTGCCTAATGCTGTCCGGAACATTTTAATCTATTTAAACAATACCTTAGCAATGGCATCCTGTAATCGATTGGCATCATTTCGGGTATGAGCCAGATCTTCCTGCAAGCTACTAGCCAAAGTCTCTGCTTTTTCTTTGTCCAGCCTGACACTCTCCAGGAGGTCCTGAATATCAGATTTGTCTCCAGAGTTATGGATAGAATACAGCTCTGCCACTTTCTGCTTTTCATTCTCCAGCTGGGCCTTCAGGCGATTCATCTCTATCTGGTCACTGGCCACTGTGGCTTTGTATTCCTCTAACGTGGCTGCCAAGGCTGCTTTTCCTTTCTGCTCAGACTCAATAATTCGCTCCATATGGTGACTGCGTTCTTTGAGTGCCCCTATCATTTCTTGAGCTTCCTTATTGTCTTGTTCTGCCATTTTCAAAGTATTGCTTAAATGCTGCTGGACACCAAGAAGCTGCTCCCGTTCAAAACGGGCATTCTCAGCGAGGTCCATGTAACGTTGCTCTAATTCCATATAGCGCCCACTTTTTACATCTTCATCTATGACATAAGAAATGTGATGCTCATCTAGAAGAGAGCGGAAGTATTCAATCTGTCGACTAAAGTGTTCCAACTTATCGCTCTGCTGACATAAAGACTCCATCAGAATAACCTTCTCTTCTCCAAGCCTTTCGTTTTCACTATTCAGTTCCTGGGTAATCTGCTGTAAATCAGCTAGCTCTTGCAGGGTTGCCTGGAGTTCCTCACTTGTACTGTGTTGGTTCTCTTCCATCTGGTGTATCCGTTCAGTCAGGCAAGCCACGGACACTTCACTGGCATTCCCGCTGCTCCCCTTCCGGGAGCGCTCTATGCTGGGGATGCCTTCCGACTCTGAGGAGGATGGTGCATCCAGCGCATCATCGCTCGATGTGAGGGGCTGGTAGACCTCACTGCACTCACTGTCTAAATTGTCCATGGAGTTACTGTGCTGATGGTCCATTAGTGTATTTTCATCCTGACTCAAGAGATCCTCCACTGAGCCAGGGGCAGAGCCTTCCACTGAAGAAGTCAGAGTTCCTCCTCCATCGCTCTGGTTACCAGGGGTGATTTCTGGGCTCAGGGACTGATAGCCAAACAGTTTTTCAGAATTGTCTAACCTCTGCTCTAGGGAAAAGCCCAATGCATTCAACCTGTCCTTTAACATTCTGTTTTCATTTTTCAGCTGGTTGAGTTCTTCACGGATGGCAGTATTCTGTTCCTGCAACTGCAATAAAGTGGACTCCACATCAGTCGGCTGGTGAACCATAATAGTTTCCTTCTCAGATTTTTCATCACCCTCAGAATGATCCTCATTAATGCCCAGCTGGGCACGCATGTCTCGCAGCTCATTTCTCAAATGTAAAATTTCTACGTCTTTGGTTTTTGCCAGCGTGAGAAGATCCTTCACTTTGGCCTCCAAAGCAGCTCTGTCACTGATCTGATTGTCTGACTTAGACTTGCTCATACGAACGTCACATTCTGTAGCAGTTCGACTGCGGGAACGTTTGGCCAATGCCATGTCATTAGCTCCCTGACCTGCAGAAGGTAGTTTTTTGCTCTGGTTTAATCGGGTACGTTCACGTAATCTTTCTCTAGTAGAACTGGATTCTTTGTTACCTGTAGAAGTGCTCCGCTTGGTTGAAGAAGCTGTGCCTATGTGTTTAATACAAAAAATGTAAGGCAAAAATGTCAGCAATAAAAGGCTACATAGAATACACAGTTCCTGCCCCAGGTGTAATGAGATGAAATCCAGGATCTACACAATGATTTAGATCTACAATAATCTTGCCTTAGAGTCTGTTACTTTAAAGTTCAATTTCTTCAAAACCAGAAGATCATTCATCTTTTAATTATCAAGGAGAAATAAGTTATACACTTTGTTTTACACGTTTTTAAAAGAGTAAATTTTATGGAATGTGAATTACGTCTCTACAAAGCTGTTATTTAAATGATATACATTAACTTGAATCCAGAAGTGGGGTTTTAACCAGTTGGCCAGAGGCATAATATTCTAGGGCAAGACAGGCGAAGATGACTCCAGGATTAGCCAGTCGGTGGTAAACTAACTGTACACAGATAGTGAAGGGAGATCATAGGTGGGCAAGAAGGGAAAAGCAGTCTCTGGGCAAACCAAAAATCTAAGCTACCTACTAGAAACACAAAAATTTTACTCTGACCAAAGTAAATGCAAAAAAGTTTTAACACCATAAAATGCCACATAAATAGTAACAATTATAACAATAGCTAACACATACCTAGCACTTGGTTATACAAATACATTAACACTTCACATACATTAACTTATATAAGCCTCATTAAAGACGTGAGGTAGGTGCTATTATCACCTTGTTTTACAGATGAAGAAACTCAGACACAGATGTTAAATAATTTGCCAACATGTCACAGGTAATAAATAGATGAGCCAAAATTGAAACCCAGGCAGTCTGGTTCCAGATTTTGCACCTTAACCAGTATGTTATACTGTCTCTCTAAATGTAAAAAACAACGAAGCACTAATGTTAAATAATGATGATGTGTCAATCAAATCTACGTGAATCACATGATTACTTAACTACTAAAATTTTAAACCTGTGAAAACTGACACAATCATTTGTTTAATACAAAAAGAACAGGAAGTTTTGTTTGTTTTTTTGTTTTTTTTTGAGATGGAGTCTCTCTAGACCATCACCCAGGCTATAGTGCAGTGGAGTGATTTCGGCTCACTGCAACCTCTGACTCCCAGGTTCAAGCGATTCTCCTTCCTCGGCCTCCCAAGTAGCTGGGATTACAGGAGCGTGCCACCATGCCTGGCTAATTTTTTTGTATTTTTAGTAGAGACAGGGTTTCACCATGTTGGCCAGGCTGGTCTCAAACTCCTGACCTCAAATGATCTGCCCGCGTCGGTCTCCCAGCGTGCTGGGATTACAGGCGTGAGCCACTGAATTTACAGGCATGAGCCACCGCACTTACAGGCGTGAGCCACCGCACCCGGCCAGGAATATGTTTAAATACCTGTAAATACTTAAGAAATAACGAATTTTTATGTTAAAAAGTAAGATCCACATCTAATCAATAAGTATTTTTAAAGACCCTGCTGGTTCATTAGGTGGTGGGATCCAGGCTGTAGAGGTAACAGGGAGCAAATGATCTCCACAGATAGAGGGAGATAGCCACTAACAGAACAGGTATACAGGAGGATGTGGAATTCAGGCTGGCAAAAAGACAGACAAGGAAAGGAAGCAGAAGTGAACATGGCACACAGAAAGGAAAAGTACAGTCACACAGTTAACGGAAGCTGCTGGGGAATGTTCATATAGAGTCCCAAAAGATAGGCAGAATTCAGTGAGTCACACTAAGTCAATAAATGATCCTGAGTAGGAAAGAAATGTAAGGAAAAGTACATTTTATGAAAATTAATCTAGAGGATACTGATATGCTTTGGCTGTGTCCCCACCCAAATCTCATCTTGAACTGTAGTTCCCATAATCCCTATGTGTTTCGGGAGGGACCTGTTGGGAGGTAATTTAATCATGGAAGCAGTTACCCTCACGCTGTTCTCATGATAGTGAGTTCTCATGACAGCCAATGGTAAGGGGCTTCCCCTTTGCTTGGCTCTCATTCTCCTCCTTCCTGCCACTATGTGGAGAAGGATGTGTCTGCTACCCCTTCCACTATAATTCTAAGTTTCCAGAGGCCTCCCCATCTCTGTGGACCTGTGAGTAAATTAAACCTCTTTTCCTTATAAATTACTCAGTCTGGGGCAGTTCTTTACAGCAGCATGAGAATGGACTAATACAGATTCTAAGTGGAATACATAAGGAAGAAAGCAGAGCAGCAGAGGAGGAATGTGGGCAGGTAGACCAATGAGGTAAAAGAGGTCCTACATTCAGGGGTGGCAGTAAGAACAGAGAAGAGGCAAGAAATCTGTGACAGATATCAAAGGCAAGAGTAACCAGACTGGGATAAACAACTGTATACGGAGGCCAAAAATGGAAAAAGATGGCATAACTTTTTTTTTTTTTTTTTTGAGGCTCTGTCACCCAGGCTAGAGTGCAGTTGTGCCATCACAGCTCACGGCAACTCTACCTCCCAGGCTCAGGTGATCCTCCCACCTCAGCCTCCCGAGTAGCTAGGACTACAAGCACACGCCACCATACCCAGCTAATTTTTGTATTTTTTGTAGAGACGGGGTTTCACCATATTGGGCATGTTGCCCAAGCTGGTCTTGAACTCCTAGGCTCAAGTGATCTGCCCACCTTGGCCTCCTAAAGTGCTGGGATTACAGGCGTGCACCATCGCACCTGGCTGGGGTAACTTTTTTCCCCAACATTAATTCCTTTCCCTAGTTCTGCAAGTGGTACCACATCCTTATCTAAATCAAAAATCCTTATAAAAAAGAAAATCTGTTCATGTTTGAAAGATAAAAGAAGAAAAATTCTTCTCTGGATTACTGTAATGAGTAGACAGAATAATCTGAGGTAAAGACAAGTGAATTGATACATGGAAATCAAACAGTCTTAGGAAAGTCACTGGAGGAGGTAAAGGTAGAGCAGATGAACTGAAGAATAAGGATGTTGTTATAGGCTGAACTGTGCCCGCACAAAACACACAAAATTAATATGTTGAAGCCCTAACCCCAAAACCTCAAATGTGACTGCACCTGGAGACAGGATAATGAAGTTAAAGAGGTAATTAACGTAAGATGAAGTCATTAGGGTGGGCCCTAATCCAACACGACTGGTGTTCTTGTAAGAGGAGGAGATGAGGACACACACACAGAGGGACGAACCAGTGAAGACACAGAGAAGGCAGCCATCTGCAAGACAAAAAAGAGATCTCAGGAGAAAGTAAATCTGCTAACACCCTCATTTCAGACTTCTGGCTTCCAGATTTGAGAAAATAAATTTCTGTGGCTTAAGCCATCCAGTCTGTGGTATTTTGTTATGACATCCCCAGCAAAATAAAATAAACGTACAAAGCCATACTGGGGCAGCTAATCCAGAGAGGTGATAACTGAATCCTGAGGTCAGGTAGCATCAGTCAGTAAGAAACTAAGTATACAAACACATGGAATCTCTCCCAGTACAATTCTAAAGGCAGGAAACAGGAAGACATGCAAATGGCAAGAATATTTAATTTCCTTCCTACCACATAAGCTACAATGTTAAATGTGGTGATGACCCCAGGCTTGGGAGTAAAAGACCTTGCCTCACCACCAGCCTTGTGGCCTTGTCAAAACAGATCCCCAATAAATATTTACTGAGCAAATGAATGCATGGCCTTGGCCAAGACACTTAAGCTTTCTCATCTCTAAAATGAGGATACTAGTTCTCACAGGACTACAGGTGAGGATAAAATGAAATCATGCCTGTAAATCAGAAAGCAAGGACTTCAATATTCCTTCCTGTTAATCGCACCTATTATCATTAACAGGGGGGCCCAATCTGAAATGGAAGGAAGAATCTGCATAAAGCCAAAGCAAAAATGAAGACAGTAGGTAATCCTGGGCTAGGAGAGTCTAATACACACAAGAGGGGCTAAGAGCCTAAATTACGATGACAGAAAAGGATCTGACGTAATTTTTACAATTTGCCTTCATAAGCTTTATTACAAACACTTGATCTTATGTTTACTAGAAGTTTTAAAGTTCTTTTTCTATAAACGTAAGAAGTAAAATATGAGAGCATTACTCCTTGGACTGTAGGATAATTTATCAACTCCATCAAATCTAAAAACAAATACCTGTTACTGAATGAAGAAAGATGGCAGAATTAGAATGAATGGATCTAGGCACTGATCATCAGAGGCTTCTAACATCATTTAAAGAGGGACAATCAAAAACTATGTGTTTCCTGATGGGTGGACACACCACCACCTATGAAGGAGTCTTGTATTTTGGTTGTTTTGTTTTCAAAATGGGGGGACAGGGGACCTGAATCTGTCCCATAAGGCTCCAATGCCATTTACAATAAATACAGACAATAAAGGGTGATGGGCAAAAACATCATGGGGATATTACGATATAAAAATCCACATGCTCAGAAACTCTATAGGTCATATGACCAGCTTCCACAAAAATTAAACTGCAAGAATCAGGATAAACCCATGGATTTTAAAAAAGAAGATTTAAGAGACACAACAGCCAATTATATATGGACCTACATGAGTCCTGATCCAAATATAAAAATAGACAGTAAATAAAACAAAAATATTTATAAGACTGTTGGAAATTTAAATACTCATTGAATAAGTTATGATTTAAGGAATGATTATCAGTTATTTCAAGGACTGATAATGGTATTATGATTATATTTTTAAAAGAATCCTTCTCCGGTCGGGCGTGGTGGCTCACGCCTGTAATACCAGCACTTTGGGAGGCCGAGGCGGGCAGATCACGAGGTCAGGAGATCAAGACCATCCTGGCTAACACGGTGAAACTCTGTCTCTACTAAAAATACAAAAAACAAAACTAGCTGGGCTTGGTGGTGGGCGCCTGTAGTCCTAGCTGCTCGGGAGGCTGAGGCAGGAGAATGGCGTCAACCCAGGAGGCGAAGCTTGCAGTTAGCTGAGATCGTGCCATTGCACTCCAGTCTGGGTGACAGAGAGAAACTCTGTCTCAAAAAAAAAAAAAAAAAATCCTTCTCCTTGGCCAGGTGTAGTGGCTCATGCCTGTAATCCCAACACTTTGGGAGGCCGAGGCAGGCAGATCACAAGGTCAGGAGTTTGAGACCAGCCTGACCAACATGGTGAAACCCCATCTCTACTAAAAATACAAAAATTAGCCAGGCATGGTGGCGCATGCCTGTAATCCCAGCTACTCAGGAGGCTGAGGCAGGAGAATCGCTTGAACCTGGGAGGCGAAGGTTGTGGTGAGCCAAGATGGCACCACTGCACTTCAGCCTGCGTGACTAAGACTCTGTCTCAAAAAAAAAAAAAAAAAAAAAAAAGAATCCTTCTCTTTCCAAGATAATAAAGTATTTATGGATGAAATGATATGATGTCCAGAATCTGCTTCAAAATAAATAATAAGAGGGAAGGGTGGGTATCAGGAGTTACAACTGGCTGTGAGTTGATAATGGTGATGAGCGTATTGGGCTGAAATATCAATCCATCTACTTTTGTATGTCTAAAATTTCCTATAATTAGATGGAACACTGTAAACACCAATGCATCATGCCCATTCAAACAAAAAAGCAGTTGAAGTCTCAGACTGAATGTCACCGTTACCTGTGCTAATCTTGGATTTGTTCTCCACGGTGGTCATGGCAGGGACAGATGCTGAAGGTGCTGCAGATGGGCAGGTGCTTTTCTTTCCTTTAACACCATTAGTCACCGTTACCCCTCCAGCCATTCCAGCTAAAAGGTCATCACTGCTCTTGGTCTAGAAGCAACAGAAAATAAAAACAAATTTACTAGATCAAGCAAGATTAGATATTTTGAGACTCAACAAAGCTCATGACTTTTACACTAAGTTCAAGAGCCCTATTACCAAAACTATCTGACAGGTAGTAAGCAGCACACCATACTGTCCTACAGAAACAGAACTTCTTTATAGGTTTATAAACAATCACGTACTTCTTTTTAAAATAATAAACTCGTACATGTAATCAGACTTTATGGAAGCCTGCTATGTGTCCACATATGCCAGATTCAGATGATGGGGGATAGCACATGATATCTTGGGAAAGTCCTATAATGCCACAGGAAGTGTCATCTTGCAATTTCTAGAAAGAAATATCCTTGAGAGTCAAATAATCTTCACTGCTCTAAAGTGATTCCATCATGAGGCCAGTATCTAAAAGAATTTATTCTGAAATTTATCTTTTTTACCTTATAATTCTGTAGTAATCAAATTTTAGTCACAATTGAAAGGAGGTATTTTCTAAAACATGCATAATATATTAATAAAAAACTAGAGGCTTTACAGTTTGAGAAAGGGTTCTGCTGTCTAAATGATCGTTATTACTTGAGAAAGACCATCTGCAATATTTATATTTTATAAAGGCAATTTAAAAAACATGAGCCTTAAAAAACACTATGGATAATAAATTGGCTGTAAATTTATTATTTTAAAAAGTAGTGAAGAAACATTTTTACTTCTCCTAGAAATGAAGGGAACACAGAGCAGTTAAAGATATGTGGGGGAAAAAAAGAGAAAAACTACTTTTTAACAAAAGAACCCAAAAGTTTTCTCTCTTTGGCATGAGTTAGCCAACTGATTTACACTATCTTCTATCTGGAACCATGCCCTCTCTCAGATAGTCATACTGAATTCATTTCTACAAGGTAAGATAGTTCATAAGTAACTAATCTCTAAAGTCTCTTCCAGTTCTAAATGTCAGTGACTCCATATGAAGCATATTTCTGTTATTCAATTATCAAAGTTCTAATACAGTACCATTAGGTTAAAAAGAGGCAGAAAAGGCTGGGCACAGTGGCACATGCCTGTAATCTTAGCATTTTGGGAGGCCGAGGTGGATCACTTGAGCCCAGGAGTTCAACACCAGCCTGGGCAACATAGGGAGATTCCGTTTCTACAAAAAATTTGAAAACTAATTACCTGGGCAAAGTGGCACATGCCTGTAGTCCTAGTTATTGGGAAGGTTGAAGTGAGAGGATCGCTTGAGCCCAGGAGGTCAAAGCTGCACTGAGCTGTGATCACGCCACTGTACTCCAGCCTAGGCAACAGAGTGAGACCCTGTCCCCACCCGCCCCCCAAAAAAAGAGGCAGAAAAAGGGATAAATATTTTCAATGAATTAAACAGAATTCAACTCTAGTAATTAAGGGCTGTTACATTATGAAATCTAGAATACATAAAAAGAGAGGGAAACACTGCATTAATTTCAAGGACTGTTCATATTCTTTTTTTTTTTTTTTTTTTGAGAAAAAGTCTCACTCTGTCACCGAGGCTGGAGTGCACTGGCATGATCTCGGCTCACTGCAATCTCCACCTCCCGGGTACAAGTGATTCTCCCACCTCAGCCTCCTAAGTAGCTAGGACTACAGGCATGCGCCACCATGCTTAGCTAATTTTTATATTCTTAGTAGAGATGGGGTATTCCCACGTTGGCCAGGCTGGTCTCGAACTCCTGGCATCAAGTGATCTGCCCACCTCGGCCTCCCAAACTGCTGGGATTACAAGTGTGAGCTACCATGCCTGGCCTGTTCATACTTTTAAGACTTGTTTCTGTTCACAAAAACTGGCCATCAACTATGATGCCGAAGTCACACAATGAAAGTCATACCACTTTCCTGCCAATTTGTCCCTCCCCTCTTAGCCAGTAAATAGCCAGTAAGTAAACTCAACACATTCTTATATTTTCAATCTTCTTTTGTATCCTGCTAATAAAAGTAAAATTATCTTTGAACTAATCTTTCTTCCTCCGTAAGTTAAATTCTTCCATTTGATAATAATTACATTGAAAACCACCCTACATTGTCATGTCAAAGTGGACTACTCATCACACTTCTCTGGTTACAATTTGCCTTTGGCTAATGACAAAGTTAAATACACATAAGGGCACCAAATCATAAACTTTGCACTTATAATGATTAAGACAGTACAGCACTGGAACAAGAATAAACTAGTGAAACAGAGTCCATAAAGAAACTGCATATTTATAGACACTTGATTTATAACCAAGGCAGCAAGGGAGAAAACAAGAGTTTTCCAGAAAATGGTGCTAGGTCAAGTGTATACACCAAGGGGGCAAAAATAAATGCTGAGACCTATTTCACACCATATCAAACATAAAGTCCAACGTTTTCTAACTATGATTTTAAATCTAAAATTATAAAACAAAGACTTGATCGATGTGACTACATAAAAATTAAAATCTTAAAAATAAAAAATCCTTTTAATTAAAAAAATGTTAAAATGTTTTGTACAACCAAAAAACCATCATAAATAGAATTTTAAAACATAAAAAACTGGGAAAGTATATTTGCAATATCTCACAAACAAATGGTTAAGGTCCCTAACACAGAATGCTTTAAAATTGAGGGGAAAAAGACCAAAAAAAAAAAGACAGAAAAATGAACAAAATGAATGAATCACACAATCAGTTTACAAACACACACACACACACACACACACAGAGAGAAAATGATGATCAACCTAACTCATAATGAGAGAAATGCAAATTAAGCAGCACTTGTCACTTAACAGATTGGTAAACATGCCCTCTTGGGAAGAATATGGGGAAACAGGCACTCTCCTTAGTTGCTGATGGGATGCACCTTGACATAAGCCTTATGAAAGGAATCATGCAATATCTAACAAAGTTACACACATATTTACCTTCTCTCCAGCAACTTCACTTCTAGGAATTTAACCTGAAGATACACCTCCAATAATACAAAAATACATATGCACATGGCTAATTATTCACTGCAGCATTGTTTTTTATTGCAAAATACTGGTACGCCTTAAATGCCTGTATATACACAGGAAAGCATATGAAGTACACTTTAGTGAATACAATGAGGTATTAAACAGCAACAAAAAATAAGAAAGACTGCTACCAATTGGTATGGAGAGAGATTTTCTAGAGTACATTAAGTGAAAAGATTAACAGAGTGCAAAAGAATATATTTTGCCACCTTTTGTGTAAAAAAGGAAATAAAAAATGTGTATTTGCTCATTTATGCAAAAAGAAACATGAGAAGAATAAACAAAAACTAAATTGCCTGTTAACCTCTGGGATGGGTGGGAACTGCATAAGAGAGAACAGGGGAGGGGAGGGGCACTTTTCTGAACATATCTTCTCATATAGTTCTGACTCGTGGAGCCATGTTAGTGTTTCATATGCTGAAAATAAACAAATAAATAAAATTTAAATAAAGATAGGGAAAACCTAAAATGGAATAGGATAGGAACAAACAGACTAACTGTATTTCAAATGAACAACACAACCCAAGTATTTTTTCACCACGGTAGTATTTTGACCATAAATCCTCAAACTCTCAAGCCAAAGACAAAAGTATGCAAATATTGAACTTCAGGCCAGTTGCAGTGGCTCACGCCTGTAATTCCAGCACTTTGGGAGGACAAGGTGGGTAGATCACGAGGTCAGGAGTTCAAGACCAGCCTGGCCAACACGGTGAAACCCCGTCTCTACTAAAAATACAAAAATTAGCTGGGCGTGGCAGCATGTGCCTGTAACCCCAGCTACTCAGGAGCCTGAGGCAGGAGAATCGCTTGAACCCGGGAGGCGGAGGTTGCAGTGAGCCGAGATCTCGCCACTGTACTCCAGCCTGGCGACAGAGCTAGACTCTCAAAAAGAAAAAAAAATTGAACTTCAGCTGATAAACTGTTTTTCACAGTTGTACAGATAATTCTAAAACTATTTTCTATACATTCTAGGGTGGAGAAAATAAGTAAATACAGGCTGTAGAAGCCAGGTATTTCAGTGTTGGATAAATGGATTACAATTATAGGATGTGGAAAGGCTATTATGAACCTTTTAAGTCAATGGAATTGGAAATATCAGTGTGAACTCACACATTTTAATAGATAACAGATACAGAAATTGACATAGATATGTGCGTGTGTGTGTGTGTGTCCCAAAAGCAATGAACACATCTAACCTCCAGGTCTTGGTTTTTAAGTACTATCCTTCACTAAAAAGAACAAGGCCTCCTTGAAGAAATGGCTGATTCTAGGGCTGGGACTGAAAAGGTACAAAACTTACTGCGTCAGAAATGAAGGAAGTGCTCAAAGAGTAATAGGAACATGTCAAAAGGACACAGGAACCAGCTTGATGGGCTCCCAGTGGACAAATCAGGGATAATCTAGGCATAAAACTAAATGATCCTAATAATTTATACTCCACTAAGAATCTATGAATTTACAATAATATAAATGAATATATAAACCAAGGGAAAGTAAAAACTCTTCCTTGTAGCAGAATGCCAACTAACACACGTAGAAGGAATGACGGAATTAGAAAATTACCACGTGGCAAAAATCACAATACTAACTGATTTGGGAAAGAACTATCCAAAAAAATGCTAAAACCAGGGTGAAAAGTCTAGTAAAAAAAGGATAGATATATGTACAAAGTTTCAAAGTATCTCTGACAAGCTACTTATTAATTACAAGAGCGAACACAGTAACCTGACAGTGGAGAAACCTAGCCAAAGGAAGTTAACATCCCCCACAATGGAAAACATGGAAGCCATCTGTTTCCATATACTTCTGTGGTATTCCTGCCTAAAATACATAACCCAAATCTTATCACAAGGAAATATTACCAAACCCAAATCTGGAGGGCAGCCTATCAAATAACTGCCTTTCGCTCTTTAGAAACGTCAAGGTGATAAAAGACAGAGTGAGAAACTATTCCGAATTTAAAGAGGATGAGGAGCATAACAACTAAATGCAATACATAATCCTGGATTGGATACTGGGCCAGAAAACAGATTTTTTTTTCTCTTTTGCTATATCTGAAATTAGCACAACTGGCGAAATTTAATGAAAGGTTATACATTAGATACTAGCATCCTATCAATGTTATTACTATGGTTATAAAAAAGAATGTCCTTGTTTTTCTGGAAATACACACTGAAATATTCAGCAGTAAAGGAGCATTATGTCTATAGTTCATGCTGAAACAGCCCCCCCACCCCCAAAAAAACTATGTGTGTATACATGGTATATACAGGGAAGTGATAATCATGACAGGTTAACATATGAGGAATCTTGATAGAGTATACTGGAATTCTTAGTACTAGTCCTTCAGCTTTTCTGTAAGTCTAAAATTATTTCAAAATAAAAAGATTTTACATGATTATTTCCAGACAGATTGAGGATCTAAATATGAAATTTAGAAAAACACTTTTAGAAAAAAAAAAAATAGGGGCCAGGCATGGTGGCTCACACCTGTAATCCCAAGGCTTTGGGAGGGTGAGGCAGAAGGATCTCCTGCAATCAGGAGATTGAGACAAGCCTGGGCAACATAGTGAGACCTTGTTTCTACAAAAAGAAAAAGAAAAAAATATAGGCAACTATTTCATTTGACCTAGGGATGGGTTAAGATTTCTTAAACAAAAACACATACACACATACACGTACGTACATACACACACACACACACACACTCACATACACACACAGACACACATACCCCATGAAGAAAAGATTAATAAATTGGGCTACATTAAAATAAATAACTGCTGTTCATGAAGATACCTTTAAAGGTATCATACCTTTATGAAGTGGAGGGGAGGGGAGAGAAGAGAGAGAAAGCAAGGCAGAGTGGGGGAATATACATGCAGCACGTATAAATGATAAAGGGCTCACATCTAGAAGAGGTAAAGAACCACAAATCAGCGCAAAAAGACACTGTACCCTCTCACACCCAATAGAATGGATACTATCAAAAAACAAACTAACAACTATTGCAGAGGACGCGAAAAAATTGGAACCTTTATGTACTGCAAATGGTGTAGCTGCTAGCAGCGAGAAACAATAGGCAGTTCCTTAAAGAATTAAAAATGGACTTGCCATATGATGTAGCAATTCCACCTACGGGTATATACCCCCCCCAAAATTGAAAGCAGGGCCTTGAAGAGATCTTTGTACACCCATATTCATAGCAGCACTATCCACAGTAGCCAAAAGGTGGAAGCAACCCAAGTGTTCACTGAGAGATGAATGGATAAACAAAATATAGTATATACATACAATGAACACTATTGAGCCTTAAAAACGGAAGGAATTCTGACACATGCTACAACATGGATGAACCTTGAGGGCACGATGCTAAGTTAAATAAGCCAGACACAAAACAAGTGGTGTATGATTCCACTTATATAAGGTAGCTAGAGCAGTGAAATTCATAGAGACAGAAAGTAGAATGGTGGTTGTCAGGCGCTGGAGAGAAGAGGGAATGTGGAGTCATTACATAATGGGTACAGAGATTCAGTTTAGCAAGATGACAAGTTCTGGAGATGGATGGTGATGATGGTTGCACAACAATGTGAATGTATTTAACGGAACTGAACTGCACACTTAAAAATTGTTAAGATGGTTGGGCACAGTGGCTCACACCTAAAATCCCACCGTCACAGGAGAATTACTTGAAGCCAAGGAGTTAGAGACCAGCCAGGGTAAAAAAGTGAGACCCTGTCTCTAAAAAAAATTTTGTTTTGATTAGCTGGGTATGGTGACACACATCTGTAATTCCAGCTACTCAGGAGGGTGAACCCTGAAGATCACCTGAGCCCAGGAGTTCAAAGCTGCAGTGAGCTAGGATCATGCCATTGTACTCCAGCCTGGGCAGGCAACAGAGTAAGACTCCATCTCTTAAAAAAATTAAAAAATTAAAATTAAAAATTAAAAGGCCAAAGTGATGAATGTTGTATGTATTTTTCCACAATAAAAAAAAAAGTTTGGAAAAAAAAAAGACAACGGAAAAATGGGCAAGTGACTTGAACAGGCACTTCATAGAAGAGGGTCTAAATGTCCACTGAGCACATAAAAAGAATGTATAAGGCCGGGTGCACTGGCTCATGCCTGTAATTCCAGCACTTTGGGAGGCCAAGGTGGGCGGATCACCTGAGGTCGGGAGTTCAAGACCAGCCTGACCAACATGGAGAAACCCCGTCTCTACTAAAAATACAAAAAATTAGCCAGGCGTGGTGGCACATGCCTGTAATCCCAGCTACTCCGGAGGCTGAGGCAGGAGAATCGCTTGAACCCGGGAGGCGGAGATGGCGCCATTGTACTCCAGCCTGGGCAACAAGAGTGAAACTCCATCTCAAAAAAAAAAAAAAAAAAGATTGTATGAAAAGGTATTCAATCTTACTGGTAACGATGCAAATTAATGCCACTGCTCCATCCTTTTATACATCCGTGAGTGCTTAACATGAAAGGAGTAACAATTTAAGTACAGGAGAAAATGTGAAGTAACCAGGAGTATAAACTGGTAATCACCTTGAGAAATGATTTTCTTCTATCTATAACATTAAAGCTGAACATAGGTATACTCTATGGTCCAGTAATTTCACTCCTCATTCTAGAACCAACACAAATGGGTGCACATGTGTATTAATACACACATATAAGAATGTTCATAACAATACTCATAACCACAGAGAAGAAACTCCAAAAGTCTGCCAATAGTAGTAAAAGTCTGCCAATAGCAGAAGAGATGAACAAACTGTGGTATATTCATCCCATGGATTACTAACCAGCAATGAAAAGGAAGTGACCGCTGCTAGATGCAACAGTACAGATAAGAAACCAGACACACATAAAAAGAACATAGTGTATGACTACATTCCTGTAAAGATCAAAAACTGGCAAAAATCATCTCTGGTGCTAGAAGTTAGAATGGTAGTTACTTTGGGGGAGGACAGGAAGGGCAATGATTAAGCAGAGGCACGGTGGAAGCTTCTGAGGGGCACGTATGTTCTGTTTCTTGAACTAGGTGGTGACTGCAGGGTATGTTTCATTTTGTGATGATTCACTAAACTCAACACCTGTGTTTTGTGGACTTTGCTGTACGTATGCTTTACTTCAACAAAAAAAGTAAAAACAAAACAAAACACAACTCTGCATTTTCCAACATACCTTTTACCCTAAGCTACTAGCAGGCTCTCTGCTATTTTTCCCTATTTCTTTTAATTTTTGCTACAAAATTCTGTAAAGGCATGTGCATTCTCACACATAAACACCCCCCAATCGGTAAGTCTAAAAACATGAAATTGATGAAGGAATAAATGTTCAGCCTACTCTTTGTAACTGATGCAAAATGCAAATAATTTGGTACAAGCATTCCGGACACAAATAATGAAATACTACAACCAGGTACGTATACTTCTCTAGGTCAAGCCCAAGTTTCACATGCATCTTTCTCTCAAATTTGAAGATTTGTTATCAAATTTTACCTTTCAAGTTTCCGAGGAGGATTGTTCATACAATTAACAAACGTTTACACTGTATGACCACAAATAATCATGGAGAGTTATCAATTATAGATTCTAACTGAAGCTTATTAATTCATGTCTCTAATTTTTAGAAAAAATTATCATCAGTATAATGGAAAAGTATATTACTTCAAAAGAACTAATCATGAACACCTGAACAGTAAGTGAACCCTGCAAAGTGTAGGCATGCAGGAAACCCTCTCTACATGGAAAATAATCCTCTCCACTGACTGTGACAAAGGAGAATTAAGCATACAAAGGCTGCAAGCCCAGTGACACAGCTCCTGACAGAAGTGGGAATAATGTCTCCAAAACTCACTGTGAGCAGCAGTAGTGTTTTGTATTTACAAAAGCTCCAACCAGCAGTGAAGTGTCCTGGATCAAAAGAGTCCTTCCCCTTAACCCTCAACTACATCTAGCCTCAAACAATACTTGAAATGAGAGGTGAAGAAATGCATATCCTGTATCCTGTCACTACAAGAAGAGAGTCATGAGAATATTGTGCAGTGACAGACACACAGGTGTGGGTGTCCATAAATGAATGGGTGTGTGCACATGCTGTCTCAATAATTAAGCCAAACACTTCATTCATCTGGTTAATCATCAATGCTCCATGACAGTTAAAGGAATTCAAATTGTAGGAAGTATCTAGGTGCCAGAGAAGCACAGGAAAAAAAAAAGTTAGAAAAATAAAATAACACTGTGGGGTCTCAAAGCCCTTCAATGTTTTCCATTTTTTTTCCCACTATTTTCTTCTTTCCTTCTCTGTTTTTACTTTAATCTCCATTTAATGACTTTTTCCTTCCCCTCTCTTAAGTGAAGGCAATTGCTCCACTCCAGGAAAAGTGTTGCCAAATAGTTTTACCTCTGCCCTGACCTTCCTGCTACACACACACACACACACACACACACACACACCCTATTTAAACTTGTTAACGCAGCAGAGCCAAAGCTATGGACAGCTGGCATGTGCTGGCAAGAGTAAGTGTACAGTTTTGCTTTACAGTGGAAAAGTACTCACTGTTCAAGACCAAATTCCCAGCAACTCCAGGTCCAAGACTCAGAAGGTGTAACATGCCTGCTCAGTGCACATTCCATAGTAAACCTCCAAAGACACTGCCTGCCTCTGACGAAGAGGCCACAGAAGGAAGGCAGCAGTGCACATCTAATGCCAACATTTCAACCTGTTCTTCCAGTCACATAAATAACAGGTCACCTAGTCACACAGGCACTCCATGCCAAAGAGAGCCCCAGCAACTGAATAACCAGTTAGGTCAGAAAATGCCACCTTACACCAAAAAGCAGCAGCACTGCCACCAACAAAATGATTCAGTGTGTTCACTGAGACAATGGAAGCTGGGCAAGGGTCTATTCCTGGCACCATCCTCCAGGTCACAGAATGATACCTAACAATTCCTCAGGGCCACAGCTAGGAGAAAATCTGTGTGCATCTCCGAGCCAAGGGAATAAGCCTGGGTTCAGTTCCAACAACCTTAGAATAGAAAAACCAGCATTTCCTGTTAGATCTTTCTACACATATAAGGAAGTTCCTCATCGGCTGTTCCTGAGTTCCTTCTTAAAATAATTAAGCCATGATCTATCAGGGCCCTGCCTGGAATGAACAGATCATGTTTCCAGTTGTGCATGCATACGCACACCCCTAGTCCAGCTACTCGAGAGGCTGAGGCAGGAGGATCCACTGAACCCAGGAGACCAGCCTGGGCAACACAGATCTCATCTATTAAAAAAAAAAATGGTAATAGTAATAATAAGAATAATATCTCATCTCTTTTTTAAAAAATGGCATAATAATAATCATCATCATCATCGTGGACCAGCTGCCAGAAGAAGAACAGCAATTTGTGGTGGTGACAGTGAGGGAGACAGGCAGATAAAAACACCTGTCTAGGGGTCACAGGACTGCCAGACTTGGCTCACACGACCTTTTCATAAAACCTTCCCAGGCTTGAAACAATATTTACTTATCTGAAACTGTTCACAATGCTTTACTGCTCTCCCAGGGTATCTGACATTCTCCCTGGGTATTTTCATTATTCATGTTTGTGCCTTGCCTCCATCCTTTCCTCCACAAGCTCCCTGAAGGCAGACTGTACCTCCAGCTCACACAATCACAGCATCCTGCACAAGGCAGGTGCTCAATTATTGTTTCATGAACAAGCCTATTGTCTGGTTTCATTCAAAAAGACAGACCAAAAACAGCAATTAGGTCCACCCCACTGTAAGCTCTCTTCAAAGGCCAAGTGTTCCCAGCACCAGAAGAGGGCACACCCCTAAGAATGCTCGTTTAATATATTAAACATCATATTTAAATTCAGTCCTCCAAAAACCCATCATGTATTCAAACATCACATGAATACCTTTGACAATGATGCTGCTGTTCCAGGTTTTACAAGTTTGCCTCCTGTAGATGCTGAAGAGCTGTTTTCAGGTTTAATTTTTTCTGCTGTTTGCGTTTTACTTATTGCAGACACTTTAGGCACTGAGCCAACACTCCTGCTTGCTTTCTTCATTCTGGGCTGCCTCTTCGTGATGCATTTACAAGCAAATCTGTGGGAAAAAATGGCATTACACTGAGAACATAACTGGAAGGAAGCGCTTTAGAAATTTGTCTTCAAAGAATTTTACCATGTGATAAAACTGTTTGAAAGCTAGATGTCACTACAGAAAAGTTGAAAAAAAATTTTTTTTTTTTTTTTTGAGACGGAGTCTCGCTCTGTCACCCAGGCTGGAGTGCAGTGGCACTATCTTGGCTCACTGCAAGCTCCGCCTCCCGGGTTCACACCATTCTCCTGCCTCAGCCTTCTGAGTAGTTGGGACTACAGGCGCCCACCATCATGCCCGGCTAATTTTTTGTATTTTTAGTAGAGACAGGGTTTCACCGTGTTAGCCAGGATGGTCTCGATCTCCTGACCTCGTGATCCACTCGCCTCAGCCTCTCAAAGTGCTGGGATTATAGGCGTGAGCACCGTGCCTGGCTCTGATATATCTTATAATATGGGTGAACCTTGAAAACAATACATAGATGACCCCGACTTACTATTTTTAAACTTTACAATGTTTCAACTTTACAATGATGTGAAAGCAATAAACCTTTAGAAACCATACTTTAGAGTACCCATACAACCATTCTGTTTTTCACTGTCAGTACTGTACTCAATAAATTACATAAGATATTCAACACTTTATTATAAAATAGGCTTTGTGTTAGATGATTCTGTCTAACTGTAGACTAATTTAAGTGTTCCGACCATGTTTAAGGTAGGTTAGGCTAAGCTATGATGTTCAGTATGTTAGGTATAATAAACGTATTTTCAACTCATGACATTGTCAACTTACGAGGGGTTTATAGGATGTAACCCCACGTTAAATAAAGGAGCATCTGTACCAAATAAAAGAAGACCACGTAAATGTCTTCTTTTGAGAAGTGTCTGTTCATACCCTTTGCCCAATTTTTGATGGGGTTGTTTTCTTCTTGTAAATTTGTTTAAGTTACTTGTAAATTCTGGATATTAGACCTTTGTTAGATGGGGAGATTGCAAAAGTTTCTCCCATTCTGTAGGTTGCCTGTTTGCTCTGATGATAGTTTCTTTTGCTGTGCAGAAAAGCTCTTTAGTTTACTTAGATCCCATTTGTCAATTTTGGTTTTTGTTGCAATTGCTTTTGGTGTTTCTGTCATGGAAGTCTTTGCCCATGCCTATGTCCTGAATGGTATTGCCTAGGTTTTCTTCTAGGATTTTTATGGTTTTGGGTTTTACATTTAAGTCTTTAATCCAGCTTGAGTTAATTTTTTATAAGGTGTAAGGAAGGGGTCCAGTTTCAGTTTTCTGCATACAGCTACCCAGTTTTCCCAGTACCATTTAATGAATACAAGATCCTTTCCCTATTGCTTATTTTTGTCAGGTTTGTCGAAGATCAGCTGGTTGTAGATGTGTGGTGTTATTTCTGAGGTCTCTGTTCTGTTCCATTGGTCTATATATCAACATCACTGTTCTGTTCTATTGGTCTATATATCAACATTACTGATCATCTGAGAAATGCAAATCAAAACCACAATGAGATAACATCTCATGCCAGTCAGAATTGCAATGATTAAAAAGTCAAGAAACAGCAGATGCTGGCAAGGTTGTGGAGAAATAGGAATGCTTTTACACTGTTGGTGGAAATGTAAATTACTTCAACCATTGTG
Source organism: Gorilla gorilla gorilla (assembly GCF_029281585.2). Lineage (NCBI taxonomy): Eukaryota > Metazoa > Chordata > Mammalia > Primates > Hominidae > Gorilla > Gorilla gorilla. The sequence goes on along the minus strand of NC_086018.1, from coordinate 21,836,833 downwards.
GAAGACAGTAATGCGATTCCTCAAGGATCTAGAACCAGAAATACCCCAGCAATCCCATTATTGCGTATATACTCAAAGGAATACAAATCGTTCCACTATAAAGATACATGCACACGGTATGTTTATTGCAGCACTGTTTACAATAGCAAAGACATGGAACCAACCCAAATGCCCATCAATGATACACTGGATGAAGAAAATGTGGTACATATACACCATGGAATACTATGCAGCCATAAGAAGGAATGAGATCATGTCCTTTGGAGGGACATGGATGAAGCTGGAAGCCATCATCCTCAGCAAACACAGGAACAGAAAACCAAACACTGCATGTTCTTGCTCATAAGTGGAGGTGAAAAATGAGAATACAAGGACACAGAGAAGGGAACAACACACACCAGGGCCTGTTGTGGGGTGGGGAACGAGGGGAGAGAACTTAGAGGATGGGTCAATAGGTGCAGCAAACCACCATGGCACATGTATACCTATGTAACAAACCTGCATGTTCTGCACATGTATCTTGTTTTTTTTTTTTTAAATAAAGAACAAAAAAACTGGAAGGCCACAAAGGACCATGTATTATATGATTCCATTTATATAAATTATCTAGCAGAAACAAATCCATAGAGATAAAAAGAATATAAGTGATTGCCAGGGGTTGGGGTAGGGAGTATAGAGGCTGGCTACTAATGGATACAGGGTTTCTTTTTGTAGACATGCAAAGTTCTAACATTAGATCACGGTGATAGTTGCACAATCCTGTGAATATATTGAAAACCACTAAGTTTTACACTTTAAATAAGTGCATTGTATGACACATAAATTACATATCAATAGAGCTAAAATTAAAAAAAAAAACATAAGTTTTTCCTAAACTTATGATGAAATAAAAACATTGTAAGTTGAACAAGGACTTCTGGAAAATATATCCCAATGCTGTAAAATATGTGATAAAGAGAAAGATTATGGTTTTGCAGAGGTCCAAGAGGAGAAAAGAAACACAGTCAAAGCTTTAAAGATGCTGAGATGCAGACTGTTCAAGGAGGCTGGCAGCTTGAGATCACTTAGACCGCTGGTTCTTAGCCATATCAGACCCAAATACCCCCTGTTCACCGTTTTTTTGAGACAGGGTCTTACTCTGTCACCCATGCTGGAGTGCAGTGGTGCAGTCACGGCTCACTGCAGTCTTGACCTTCCAAGCTCAATGGATCCTGCCACCTCAGCCTCCCGAATAGCTGGGATTACAAGTGTGAACCACCATGCCTCACCCCCGTTCTTTAAAAACTATTGAAAATATACCTTTACTATCCTGAAATAAAATTCAGAAATAACTTATTACATATATATTCCAAAAATATCTACTTAACACAGCAACTATAATATAAAAACAATTTTTAATAAAATAAATATAAATTTCAATATGTAAATTTTCAGGCAGGACTATATTAGGACTAAAATGGTCAGAAATCCACATCTCTAAGTTGAATCACTGAATTTCACAGCTACAAATACTCTTCATTTGGGTATGTCATTTTGGCAACTCAGATACCACACTACCTATCATGAATGCTATCAATAATGTGATTGATTCTTCATTTATCTAAAAAGGTGAATCACTCTTAGTGTGATGGTTAATTTATGTGTCAATCTGACTGCATCATGGGGTGCCCAGACATTTGGTCAAATATTACTCTGGGTGTTTCTGTGAGGGTGTTTCTGGATGAAATTAACGTTTTATTCAGTGGACTGTCTAAAGCAGATTAACTTCCCTAATGTGGGTGGGCCTCATCTCATCAACTGTAGACCTGAATAGAACAAGAAGGCTAAGTAAGAGGGAGCCCCTCCCACCTGACTGCTGAGCTGGGACATCTCTGCTTGCCGTCTGACTCAAACTGAAACAAACATTGGTTTTCCTTGGGTCTAAAGCCTGCTGGATTTCAGACAGAAACTTACATCGGTGGCTCTCCTGGTTTTCAGGCCTTCAGAGCCAGATCAGAATGACACCATCAGCTTTCCTGGATCTCTAGCTGGCCAACTGCAGATCTTGGGACTTCTCAGCCTCCATAATTGCATGAGCCAATTCCTTTAATAAGGATCTTGTTATATATAGAATGCTTCCCCTTTATCCAAGGGGGATATGTTTCAAGAACCCCTATGGATGCCTAAAAATGCAGATATTGCCCAACTCCATATATACTATGTTTTTGCCTATACATAAAGACGCTGCTCAACTTATGATGGAATAAAAATATCGTAAGTTGAAAATATCATGAGTCAAAAATGCATTTAATACACTTTACCTACTGAACGTCATAGCTTAGCCTAGCCTATCTTAAACATGCTCAGACCACTTACATTAACCTATAGGTGGACAAAAATCATCTAACATGAAGCCTATTTTATAATAAAGTATTGAACACCTCATGTAATTTATTGAATATTATACATTACATTAAAAATGTGACAGTTTCACGCCATCATAAAGTTGAAAAATCTTAGGTCGAACCACAGTAAGTTGGGGACCATGTATACATACCACCTATGATAAAGTTAAGTTGATAAATTAGGCACAGTAGGAGATTAACAACAATAACTAATAATAAAGTAAACAATAATACAATATGCTAGCATCACTACTCCTGCACTGTGGGTCCATTATTAAGTGAAATAAGGGTTACAAGCACTGTGATACCAGACAGTTAATCTGATAACCAAGACTAAGGGACTAATGGGCAGGCAGCACACACAGCATGGATACATCGGACAAAGTGAGGACTCATCTTCCAGGTGTGACAGTGAGACCGCACAAGACTTCATCATGTCATTCAGAACAGTCCACAATTTAAAACTTACCAACTGTTTGTTTCAGGAATTTTTCCATTCAATATTTTCAGACCTTGGTCGACCACGAGGTACTCAAAGCATGGAAAGCAAAACCATAGATAAAGGGCAACTAGTGAATACTTATATTTTCTCCAGAGAAACAGAACCAATAGGATGCGAATGACACAATCATATATATTGATTAAATATAGTTAAATATACTATATATATAAACATCTCTCTCTCTCTGTCCTACTGGAGCCATATATATATATATATATATGCTATCGGTTCTGTTTCTTGAGAGAACCAAGACTAGTAATACACTTAATAAAACTAAGAACAAAATGAGATAATTTCCCTTCAAAGTCTAGACTAATTCCATTTCCTGAAATTTCCATTTCTACTAAAATTACATTTAAAAAAACCCTTTATGTAAAATGGATTTCAGTTATAGGTTCGGCCTTAAACAGTTTTTTTCTATCTACATAAATTATTCAGCAAGATATTCTAGGCCAGGCGCAGTGGCTCATGCTTGTAATCCCAGCACTTTGGGAGGCCGAGGTGGATGGATCCCCTGAGGTCAGGAGTTCGACAACAGCCTGGTCAACATGGTGAAACTCCGCCTCTACTAAAAATACAAAAATTAGCCGAGCGTGGTGGCACATCTCTTAATTCCAGCTACTTGGGAGGCTGAGGCAGGACAATCGCTTGAACCCGGGTTGCAGTGAGCTGGGATCACACCACTACACTCTGTCCTGGGTGACAGAGTAAGATTTGGTCTCAGAAAAAAAAAAAAAAAGATATTCTAAAGCTGTGCAGATCATAGGAAAAGTTCTATTTTACAGAACTGTCACCACACTAAGCCTTGAATTCCATGGGCCCTACCTATTAAATAAATGCCTATAGCACCCACCAACCACTGAGACAATCACAAATGCTTCCACAAATTCCTTAAATGACCCTCAGGCTCATAAAAAAACAAATTAGAATTCACCAGAAGATCCTGGGTCCCTACCTGGTCGAGAGGGAGGAATCACTGGCTGACACTCCTCCCTAGAGCCCCTCTAGAGCCCTCCAGGCAGAGATTACAGAGCAGAGGAGCGAAGGAGCACAGTTCACAGCACTTCCAGTGTCTTGGAGAAGGGGAAGTGGTGGAAATTACCACTCTCTCTTCTCCAACTTTGCTCAAGGGTGTCACATCAGCACACATCACTGAGACCTCTAGTCCAGGAAAGTCAAGGTTTGGGGGAATAAAAAGTAGCTCTCCTCATAAAAACATTGTGGATCCTGCCTCTGTGTTCTAAGAATAATCTGAAACAACAATAGTCCATGAAGTATGCCTCATGTATTTGTCAAACAGTGTTTCTTAAAAACACCAAAATAGATGCACTGCTCCCAAAAATAACAGGGAAAGGCACTGAAGGCCTTGAGCCTCTCCCAGGCAGCAAGCACCATGTCCTGTGCGGTACCTTGTGCAGTTCACTGGATCCTCACATGATCCCAGGTGGGTATGTCTAGATGAAGGAACTAAGGATCAGAGATTGCAAGTAATTCTCTCCAGGTCAATTCATTCTTGAGGAACAACGGTCTGAATTCAAACCTCACTTCACTTCTGCCACTCCATATGGCCTCCAATATACACATAACACAAGTTAGGAATGCCCGATTTTGATCTCAATGAATATTTCACAACATATAAACAAACCATAACAACACTAAAACTACACAGCTCAACCTGCCCCTTCTAGATTTGTCTACTTGTCCAATGTTGTCATCAGTGCTGGTATATCTTCTGTTTTTGAGATGAAGTCTTGCTCTTCTCCCCCAGTCTGGAGTGCGACGGCACGATCTCGGCTCACTGCAACATCTGCCTCCCGGGTTCAAGTGATTCTCCTCCCTCAGCCTCCCGAGTAGGTGGGATTATAGGCACCTGCCACCACACGTGGCTAATTTTTGTATTTTTAGTAGAGACAGGTTTCACCATGTTGGCCAGGCTGGTCTCGAACTCCTGACCTCAGATGATCCGCCCTCGGCCTCCCAAAGTGCTGAGATTACAAGCGTGAGCCACCGCGCCGGGACCGTGCTGGTATTCTTAATCAACATTTTTTATTTTGAAGGGACTAACTACCATGTTATTTAACATAAAACCTTTCTTAGAGCAGAATATTTATTGCCAGGTCTAGATCAATATGTATTAAATTAGAGCTGTAAAAGTAAAATTCTTAGTTGTGATCATACTAATTGGAAGAAGGGAATGAGGGATGGGCATGAGTTGAAAAACTATGCTCACTACCTGGGTGACGGGATCCATACCCCAAACCTCAGCATCGTGCAACATACCCATGCAACAAACCTGTGCGTGTACCCCTTGAGTCTAAAATAAATTACTGACATGTATTAAAATTACTTTTTTAAACAATTATTGAAATTATTTTAAAAATCATACTAATTTATATATATATCTACTTTTAAATTTAAAACATTTGCCATAATTTAATATTAAAATATTATTTGGGTGAAGACACAAACCACTCTCATTAGAGAAATAAACCCTTCATTTACAAGGCTGCAATCTGGGTGGCCTGAACGCTCACTAGAATGTCCCAGTGCTCCTCAGGACAGGGTTCACAGCTCTGGGAGCCCTGCCCAAAGCTAATTACACATTCACAGCCACACAGGAAGCTCCAGAGTTTCCTTTACTTCTACAAGGAGATCATATAATTAAAACTTCCTGAGGAAAACAAAGGGCTATCTCTTACCTACCATATAAGGTAGACATAATACTATTTAAAAATCAACTCATAGACTCTTTACTAGAAATGAAAAATATCTTGGAAGCCATTTTACAGGAAACTCTACGTGCAACATCGACAAAAAAATATTCTTGTAGTTACAAGAGTCTACTGTGGGAGGATACTGACTACTAAAAATTTATGAGGCAAGTCATTGTGGGCACAACATTTATTTATCAATAAACGTTTATTCTGTGTCCAGGCAAGCCAAGCACCAATTCTCTGGGAACCTAGTCAAGGAGGACTCAAATATATGGGCATATAAAGACTAGGACAGGCCGGCCACAGTGGCTCATGCCTCTAATCCCAGCACTTTGGGAGGCCGAGGCAGGTGGATCACTTGAGGTCAGAAGTTTGAGACCAGCCTAGCCAACATGGTGAAACCCTGTCTCTACCAAAAATATAAAAAATTAGCTGGGTGTGGTGGTGCGTGCCTGTAATCCCAGCTAATCGGGAGGCTGAGGCAGAAGAATCGCTTGAACCCGGGAGGCAGAGGTTGCAATGAGCCGATATCGTGCCGCTGCACTCCAGCCTGGGCAACAAAGTGAGACTCCATCTCAAAAAAAAAAAAAAAAAGGACTAGGACAAAAATACCTACTTTCAAGGAGTTCACAGTCCACAGGAATAAACAGGACATGTAAATGAACAAAATAGGTCCCCATCCTTTATGAACCTACTTTAAAAAACAAAAAACAGGGCAAGTATATGTACAGGATACAATGGAAGCAGAAAGACCCCCAATTCTGCCTTACTTTGGGCAACAAAGTAGGAGGTACACCTCGAAGGTATGAGAGTAAACACAGGTTCAACTGAAGAACTCTAATGACTTGGCTAGAATACAGTATGGCTAGAATACAGAAATGTCAAAATGAGGACTTGTCGGCAAGGGCCAGAAGACCAGCCAAGCCCTGGACTTCATGTGACACAGGACGGTGAATAAAAGCCGTGCAGTCCTATAACCTGACTTGCAGTTCCCAAAGACTAACCTGCGCTGCTGTACTGAAGATACAGAATGGGAGGGTCAGGGATGAGGAAAACAGAATGGGCATCTAATTCCCTGTAATGTCTTTGCTCTCCCTTAATCTAAGCTTTATATTCAAAATAAAAGTACCACTCTCACTCCACAACTCCCCCAGTATCTGAAGACCACCATGGCGATTCCCTAAATTGGCCCTCCTTCCAAGTCAGCACCACACATTCCCCATCCACTCCTCCAGATTTCAGTACCCTGTGTCCACTGGCATCAAAGTATGACAGGCACCTCGGAAGTGGGCACAGATACAAGACAGATCTGGTCTGGCAAGCACAGAGCTCAGCAAGACTATTATTTCCCTCGATCTAGAAACTGAGCTGCCCCTACCTTAATCTAAGAAAAAATCTGCTTTTCTAGGAGCTTCCAGAGGCTCATAATAAGTTCATGGTTATCTAATATTTTCAAGTCTTTTACCACACAAACTGCTGCTAAGCTACTGTTCTCTTTTTCCCCCCTTTTATTTTTTGTTTTGGAGATGGAGTCTCGCTCTGTCGCCAGGCTGGAGTACAGTGGCACAACCTCGGCTCACTGCAACCTCCGCCTACCGGGTTCAAGCAATTCTGCCTCAGCCTCCCGAGTAGCTGGGACTACAGGTGCGTACCACCACGCCCCGTTAATTTTTGTACTTGTAATAGAGACGGGTTTAACTATGTTGGCCAGGATAGTCTCGATCTCCTGACCTCGTGATTCGACTGCCTCTGCCTCCCAAAGTGCTGAGATTACAGGCATGAGCCACTGTGACCAGCCTCCCCTAATGTTTTATTATGAAATTTTACAAACATGCAGAAATGTTGAAAAAACTGTACAGTAAGCAACATCCCACTTCTTTCCTTTTCTTCTTAATTTTTTTCTCTATCATAGCACACTACAGCCTGAGCTCCGCCTCAGCCTCCCAAGTTGCTGGCATTACAGGAGCACACCACCATGCCCAGCTCTTCCTCTTCATTGCTGTGTAATCTATATTCTAAAAAATCTAAACCTTTATCTGTTAAAATTTTTATTTGGTAAATCAGCTCAAGTTTCCAGCATTTAGGATACTTTTAAATTCTGACTTTGACTTGAAACCCATTAGTCTTCCTTCTAACAAGTGCTGTCTTCAATCTAAGTCACTTGGCCACCCAGTATTCTCATCTACAATAAAAAGGAAGTTGGACTCTAAGGCATCTCTACGACACCTTCTGACTCTTGTAATGTCAGGTAATTCACATAATTGATGACGTTACATAGGACAAAGCAATGGTAAGGCTATGTGACACACCAAAAGAATCTCCTTCCGGGTCTCCCATACAATGAGTAGAGAACTGAACTTAAAGGTCAAGAGACCTGAGTTCAAGCTCCAGTTCTGCCATCCAAGTTGTGCGACTCTGGACAAATCACTTAATCACTTTATGTATCTGCAAATCTGTTTCTTCTCCTATAAAAAAGAACTGATAAAATCTAGTTTATAGAGTTCTTGTAAAAAATAACATGTGTAAACCAACAAGAACATAACTCCTGATATCCCACTTCCAGAAGTTACTTCATCACAGATCAAAGGTCAAAGGAAAAATGGTATAACAGTCCAAGGTTAGGGACAGCAACTTATTTCAGTGGTTCAGAAACCCCACCCTCACCAACCATCCACCCATGAAAAACACACCAATCAAGTTTCAGAAATATACCAAAAGGACATTGTAAATTTATCTTATTGTCATACTGCATCCAGAAGGATCCACCCTGATTAGAGGACAACACAAATTGTCCTGGATATCACAAGAGAGCTCCAAGGCCGTTCCCTGGCTGAGAAGCACCTTCAGCCCTGGCACAGGGTGGGATGGGAACCCTTCTTGGCAACTACAGGGGCAGTCCCCAATCTCTCCATTCTCTAGTTACACCAGGATCTTGATTGCTGTCACTACTTTCTTCTTTCAGTTCCTCCTATTCACCTCCATTAGAATCTTTTCCCCTCAAATGTTTCCAAAATGTACTGCTATTTAAAACCATTTAAATTTCCTATTTAATTAATAATTCTCTGTGCTTATTCAAAAACAACAACAACAACAAAAAGAAAACACTACTATCCAGGAGACTGCCCAACCACGTATGATCAAATCTGTATCCTTCTATATCCTTGGGTAAGTTAACCTCTCTGAAATCTGTTTCTTCATTGTAAAAGGGGGCTGGTAATACTATGTACCTTCCTTATAAGGATGTTGAGAGGATTCAATGAAATAATGAGCCTAAAGTGGTTAGCAGGCTGGCAGCCCACAGTAAAGACCAGATAACATGAGCTATCATAATTTACAGAAGAATATACTGCATGCCCCATGTATGACTACTGCCTTATTAAAATAAAAGCAGCAATTCAAAAGACACTTTGTAAAAGAAACCCTTTATAAGGAATGACTAAAGATTGTTTTTACCTACTACTTAGATTAGATTATATACCATGGCCCACAGATGTCAACAAACAACATTAGCTTATGGGTTTTTCCCACTGAAAATTACATATTATGAAAATACATAGTATGGAGTACACTGGAACAAAAATCAAGAGACCTGGATTGCAGTCCCAGGTCTGGCACCATCTATGTGACCTTGTGCAAGTCACCCACACTCTGTGAGCCTTGTTTATAAAGGAGAGTGGATTAGTAGCTTTCAGAAGTTCGAAAATTTCATTTCATAATCTGTACTTTCAGAACACGGAATCAAACAATTTAAGAGGAACTGCTTATTAATTATGACTTTTTATGCCTATCAATACCCACTGAAAATCCAAAAAGGGTTTTTAACCTAAGCAATCTAAATATATTTATCTCTCTTATTTCACAAACTTCATTTTCAAAATGTAGAGATCATATTAAAATTGTAAATTAAGAACAGACTTAAAACACTGAGAAGAAAGAATCACACAGTCAAGGGAAACTATAACTCAGGGAAAGGGCCACTTCAGAGTCAGAATGTGAATGCTGCTAAATGAAGCAAAATCAACAATCGATTTGATAAAACATGTGTCTTACCAAAAGCCAATCAAAACTTTCAAAAGAAACCCAGTAAGAAGTGTTTAAATCAAATAAATCATAATGTAATGGATTGATCCTATATTCTTCAACATATACATAAACTTTCTTATGGTGAATGATGACACACATTCAGAAAGGTGCATTTTATGTACACATTTTAAAGACTTGGAGTGAGACTCCACTGAAAAAGTCAAGGACTACTAAGAGGGAAAGTCTGAGCCTTGTCATGTCAAAAAACTGCACATGTGCAAGTTGGCATACATTCAAGGTGCATGAAACAGACAGGAGGGAGAGAGAAGCAGGGGTAAAGATGCCTTCAGATATGTGATTCTCTGCTCAGTCTGAATCCAGACAGAAGTCCAGTACTGCTCAAAAAACTTCAATGCTTACTGAGGCACAACTTTTAAATGCTTGTTTTTATAAGACAGTACTTTCTTAATTTTTAAAGACAGATTTTATACTATGCCTAAAATTGTAACATGTAGTACATTTAACAGGGTAGTTTCCCATTTCCAGGAATCAACGATATCGGTTATGACTTATGAGGAAAGATGGCATCCAGATCTACCTCCCCTGTTTCTACCTCCAACTCCAGGACGAAAGAAACTGTACTCTATGTCCTCTCCCCACTCCAGGTAGGCACTCCCCCTTAAACAGCCTCATGGCCACGGAAGGAAAATGCAGCTCCTTTCTGCTTTAACCCAGTTCTTCTCACAATTCCCTCCTTTCTGCCTGTCCAACCAGTTAAGAAAGTCTCAAGGTGAATCCACAGGAGAAAGACTGCTCAGTCATGCCTCAGTGGCCACTTTAATCAAGATAAGGAGGTGATGGTGAGCAGGGCCAATGAATCCCCAGTGGAGGGATGGAGGCCAAGTCATGCTGCAGTGGAGTGGAATAAAAAGCTGAGTAGGAAAGAAAAGGATAAAGAACTTCTCAAAAATGTGTGAAGGGGAGAGAGCCAGGGGGTAATGAGGAGGCAGAGACACTTTGTTGATGTTGCCATTGTCGTTTAACTATGAAAGTAAGCTGCCTGGAAAGCACCAGCCAGACAATGTGGAAAGCCCACACTGCACAAATACTAGGGCACTGATTCTCATAATAACCCCACGTGGACGGAAAGGAAAAACAAACTTTGGTTAGAGAGGAAAGCAAGCACAACTACATATAGGATGCTAGACCAACCACAACTACACATAGGATGCTAAAAAAAAAAAAAAAAGGAGGTAGTTATCAGTAATACCAACTCAAATGGCCACTAAACAGCACAACTGTATTCCCACTTGTTTTGGCCAACGAAAAGCTCACTCACACTAACTTATGATTTCTATTATTCTATGAGGCTTAACCCAAGAAAATAATTAGAAACGATTAGAAGCTTCCTGGATTTTTTTAAACTTAGAACCATGTAAGTCTTCTCCTTCTTTCTACTTTTTGAAAAATAATGAAATAAAAGTCCTAATCTTATGCCAAGACCTCTTCAGATCCATTTCTGGAGATCTTCTCTCACTTTAATGCAAGCTGCTGGAAAGGACGTTAAACTACTGACAACACTTAACATTCCAGACAAGTGACAAGCCTGGAAAAGGACAGCCTAAAAGAATGTCTGGCAACAGTACATAAGTGATTTTTCCAGATTTAGTCCAAAACACATTCGTTCCCAAAGTTCAAACTGCCAGAATGCAAAAAATTTTGCGTCTCCTCTGGCCACTACCTCCTTAGCCAAAGTTTCCGAATATTTACAAAAAAGAAAACGTTTATTCAGGATCCTTTCAAACCACAGCTTTATGCTCAGACTCTTGGCAGGCAGTTTAAACTTGCACAACTTGGTATCAATAAAATTAACTGTCAGCCATAGTTTTAATTCAAAACATCAATCTATTTGTACATTTATAACAACCTCTGATGTGAAATACTAAATGAAACATTTCATTTTGCACTTCATTAATGGTTCAAATATAACAATGTAAAAAATCCTTTCTAAAAAGCTTATAATTGGCTGGGAGCAATGGCTCACGCCTGTAATCCCAGCACTTTGGGAGGCCCAGGCAGGCGGATCACAAGGTCAGAAGTTCAAGACCAGCCTGACCAACATGGTGAAAACCCGTCTCTACTAAAAATACAAAAATTAGCCAAGTGTGGTGGCAGACACCTGTAATTCCAGCTACTGAGGAAGCTGAGGCAGGAGAATCGCTTGAACCCAGGAGGCAGAAGTTGCAGTGAGCCGAGATCACGCCATTGCACTCCAGCCTGGGCGACAGAGCAAGGCTATGTCCAAAAAAAAAAAAAAAAGCTTAAAATTTTGGATTTGAGAAGTCTTTCTAAACTAAATAAGTTAAAATAGAATTCAAATTCAGTGTAGTAAAAACTAAGTCTTTTTTTCAACAAGCATTTCACTGGTTAGGTTAAAAAGAAATTAATAAAAAATGCTAAGAAGTTCTTTTTCCCTGTGTCTAGTGAGTATAAAGCAGTGGTACTTAATGAGGGGTAGGGGACAATTTTGTACCCTAGGGGATATTTGGCACTTCCTGTACACATTTTTCGTTGTCACAACTGCGTGGGAGGCAAGGTGCTACAGACAGTGAGTGTGTAAGAGGCCAGGAATCCTAGTAAACTCCCTACAACACACTGGACAGCCCCCCACGACAAAGAATTATACAGCCTGAAATATCAATACAGCCAAGGTTGGGAAACCTTGGTATAAGGGGACTGGTTAAACTCGGAATGAAGGGTTTGTCTTTCTGTAAATCGTTCCGTAAATAAGGTCTCATGTGTACAGACAATCTGCTGAGAAAGCCACAGTTCTGGCAGCTGGCAGAGCTGAAAGAGAAGGGAAAATCTATGCACAGGGCCCTCGGATTTCCACCCATATTTCCCAAGAAAGGATACAGTTCCAGAAAGGGCTCTCTCTGATCTCCCGGAATGAAATCTGAGAATGAACCACAGGGCCTCATTGCTTACCTGTACCTCCGTTTTGTAGTCTCCAGCTGGCCTGGCACAGACTGACAACCCCAAATGGATGGTCGAAATCCACTGTTCTCCAGTCCCTCTCAAACCTCACCGGCAAGAAGGAAAGAAACTAAACCCCGAGGGCCCATTATATTCCAGCGGGGTCCTAGGGATTCCACACTCATTCAGTTCCTTTTCATCATAAGAAGTGGGTATTATAATATCAGATCCACTGTAAAAGGTGATCCCAAAGCAAATGGTAGAGCAGGAGTCTGAATAGGGGCACCTCCAACAGTCACACCCACCCCACCACAGCTCCCAGGGGTTTCTTTCTAATCTCAAGGGTGGCCTATACCCTGGGACTACAGGGGGCCTTGGTGTGCTAAATCTTCAGAGACATTTTTAAACGGTCAAGACGCCTCTTGGCGACTGGAGGAAGTTCCTGACCTCGCGGCATTCCCTCCTTCCCATCCCCACTACCACACCAATCCTATGCCAGCCTGTCTGTGTCAGGGAAGAAGTCCAGCTGGACAACTCTGGCAGCCTCCTGTCGCCCTCCCCTGCCAGCAATCCTTCTGTGCCACAGCTGTGTGTCCACACTCTAAAGCACACATCCCACCAGGCCACTCTCCTGTAAAATAATGCCTCACTGTCCCAGGCCAAATACCCCAGCGCCGATACCTGCTTCTTCAAATCCAGGCTCCAACCCATCCCTCCATCTCATTTCCATTTTACGTGCACACATAGTCACACACTCTCACATACCCACACTTTGGCTCCTACTGTTCCTACCCCTGAAAACCCCTTACCAGTTTCTTCCCTGAGAAATAACTGCTCGTGCATCACTTCAGGACTCAGCTCCACTGCCGTGTCCTTAGTGATACCTTCCCTTGTCTCTAGTTGGTTGGTCCCCCATCCCTCTTGCCTTCCTGGCCACAGCACTCACCTAAGTGTCTTTTATCCAGACAACATTTAGGGTATACTTAGACCAAAAAAGTCATCACTATTTATCTGAAATTCACATTTACTTATTTTTAATTTTCATTTTTTTGGAGACAGAGTCTCGCTTTGTAGCCCAGGCTGGAGTGCAGTGGCACGATCTCAGCTCACTGTAACCTCTGCCTGCAGGGTTCAAATGATTCTTCTGCCTCAGCCTCTTACTTGAAAAACAGACAAAAGCAAAGCTATGATGTGAATAGCCTGAATTACTGCAAAAAGTACACGAATGTCAGAAGTAAATCCTAACTCTTACTAGATAGGTCAGTTAATCAGTGACACAGTTCACGGCCTGTTATTAAGATATCCTATAACTGAGTCTAGAACTTTACTCACTTCTTAGTGGTAGGACAAAGATATAAGACAGAAAAAGAGGAAAGCAGTAAAAAAGTACTTCCTTTCAAATTCAAAATGTCATGGTCCATACTTCCTTGTTAAAATGCCGAAACACACCATATGACTCAATTATTAATACAATAATTTTGCTGTTACCAACTTAGGATAAGCTTCACCTATGTCTTTATCTCAGGAGCAATGTATTGCAAATTCAAGCAATAAAGTGTAATTACATGCGAGAATGTCAATATAACATAACCAATCAGGTACTAAAAAAACAGAATATGTAAAATAACTATGATGTTTCTTCCCAATATTTCATTCTCATTTTTAAAAAGTAAACTTTCAGAACAGTACTGTAAGACATAAGCAAACTTTGACTTTCAGTAAAAGGTTACTACTAACAGCAAGTGTCAAGAATAGACTATCATGCAGATTTCACTGCAGCTTACCCCCACTTTATCAGATGGAAGTCTTAAATCTAAGCCTTCGAAACTATATTCTAGGTTACAAACATCACCAAAAAATCACCAAAGCCCTACACACATATACATGCCTCTGAGAATGTTGCCTGTTGAATCTGATTTACTGAATAAATGAGTAACTTGATTATTTTAGCTTAAATAAACAATCGCTTCTAAGGACTTCAAAACACAAAATCAAGATTTTCTTTTCAAAAAAGAACAGCGCGCCAGGCGCGGTAGCTCACCCCTGTAATCCCAGAACTTTGTGAGGCTGAGGCGGGCGGATCATGAGGTCAGGAGTTCAAGATTAGCCTGGCCAACACAGTGAAACCCCGTTTCTACTAAAAATACAAAAATTAGCCGGGCATGGTGGTGGGTGCCTGTAATCCCAGCTACTCGAGGCTGAGGCAGGAGAATCACTTGAACCCAGGAAGCGGAGGTCGCAGCGAGCTGAGACCGCGACACTGCACTCCAGCCTGGGCAACAGAGCAAGACTCCGTCTCAAAAAAACAAAACAAAACAAAACAAAACAAAAAAACCCAGCAGTATTGTTTTAGGTCATAACACTTAACATAGACCACATCATACACAAAAGGCAGCTCTTTGAATAGGAGCAGCCTGGGACATTTGCTGGCTTGTATTCATGAATTTACATACCAAGTGGAAAGAACTCAGACTGGTTGGGTAGAATATGCGTTCAAATGCTAACAACTCCACCACTTATTAGTTATCTGGCTCTGGGCATATTACTCATCTCCAAATTTCGGTCTTTCATCTTTAAGTAGAAACAGCTAACACATAGGATGCTATAAGAACCACATCAAATGATGTGTGGAAACTAACAAGGAAAATGCTCAGCCCACAGAATTACAGTAAGCATCCATCTCCTTTCCTTCCCACTACAACCAGAAGGACAAATTTCCCTTTATCCTAAACTTACTTTCTTCTATCTTGTCACAGTACTAGTAGACATATAGCTCTCCCTTTCCACTACAATCCCCAGGGCTGCTTCCACTCCGACTTAAGCAGAGAAACTTCAGAGGTTCTTCTAGACAACTACAAACTTTGTCACCCAATCTAAGTGTGTGCCACCCTCTTCCAATCCTAACCACCACAGCTTTGATCACTCTAGAGTTTAATTTAACACAGCTTTCTTTTACCTTCCTCCATCTTCCTCATTCATTCAACTACAAAATTACACTTACTTTTCCTTTGATTGTCCCTGGTGACTATGTGTCTCTCCCTTTCTCTTCTCATCCACTCCCTCTACTCTGCATGAGTCACTCCACTGGCCTTTTATCAGGCTTTCTTGACTGACACCGATCTCTCTGATCCTTTCTCTATTCTTTCAAATTGTCCTCCATCTTTCTGAACTGTTGCTTTTTAAAGATGGGATAATAGTATTGTGGTGGTGTTTTTTTTTTTTAAAGATTCTCAGCTGGATGTTGTGGTTCACGCATGTAATCCCAGCACTTTCAGAGGCCAAGGCGGGCAGATCACGAGGTCAGGAGATCAAGACCATCCCGGCTAACGCGGTGAAATCCCGTCTCTACTAAAAATACAAAAAAATTAGCCGGACGTGGTAGTGGGTGCCTGTAGTCCCAGCTACTCGGGAGGCTGAGGCAGGAGAATGGCGTGAACCCGGGAGGCAGAGCTTGCAGTGAGCCGAGATCACGCCACTGCACTCCAGCCTGGGCGACAGAGCAAGACTCTGTCTCAAAATAAAATAAAATAAAAGATTCTCTATTAATTAAATTACAAAATAATGGAATATCTCTGGAAAATTCTGAAATACTCGGGAACTCACATACTTCTACGTCTATGAACTAAAGAAGAAACCAAAAGGGAAATCAGAATGTGTTTTGAACTTGAAAACATAACATCAAAATTTGTGGGCTATCCTTAAATTACCTTTAAAAACTTAAAGCAGTAAAGGGAAATTTATAACACTAAACACCTGTGTTGGAAAAGAAGAAAAGACTCACATCAGCTCCTACTTTAAGAAACATGAAAAAGAAGAGCAATGAAACACAAAGTATGGAGAAGAAAAGAATAAACATCTAAGCAAAAATCAATGAAACAGAAAACGTAAAACAGAGATCAATGAAACAAAAAATGGGTTGAGAGGATCAAGAAAACTGATAAACCTCTAGCCACACTCATAAAAAAGAGAGGACACAAATTACCAGCATTAAGAATGGAAAGGGTAACAACACTACAGATTCTACAGCTATCAGAGGAAAATAAGAGACTGTTAGGAACCACTTTATGCCAGTAAATTCAAGAACCTAGATAAAATAAATGAATTTCTTGAAAGACAAACTATCATAAAATAAATGAATTTCTTGAAAGACAAACTATCGAAGCTCAAACAGTGATAAACAACTTGAATAGCTCTATAGTTATTGAAGAAATTGGATTTGTAGTTAAAAACTTTCCTACAAAGAAAACCCCAGGCGTAGATGCATTCACTCAGGAATTCCACTAAAGAAGAAATAAAACAAATTCTTTACAAACTCTTCCAGAAAACTGAGAAGAATATTTCCCAACTCATTCTTTGAAGCCAGCATTACTTTGATACCAAAATCTGACAAAGACATTACAAAAAAAGAAACCTACAGACCCATATCTCTCGTGAAAATAAATGTAAAAATTACAAACAAAATTTTAGCAAATTGAGTCTAACAATCTAGAAAAAAAGGATAATATATCATAACCAAGTAGGGTTTATCCCACAAATGCAAGGTTAGTTTAACATTCAAAAATCGGCAAGGCAGGCTGGGCGCGGTGGCTCACGCCTGTAATCCCAGCACTTTGGGAGGCTGAGGTGGGCGGATCACCAGGTCAGGAGATCGAGACTATCCTGGCTAACACGGTGAAACCCCATATCTACCAAAAAGACAAAAAATTAGCCGGGCGTGGTGGCCAGCGCCAGTAGTCCCAGCTACTCCTGAGGCTGACGCAGGAGAATGGTGTGAACCCAGGAAGAGGAGCTTGCAGTGAGCCGAGGTAGAACTACTGCACTCCAGCCTGGGCAGCAGTACGAGACTCCATCTCAAAAAAAAACAAAGTTATCGGCCAGGCACAGTGACTCACGCCTGTAATCCCAGCACTTTGGGAGGATGAGGTGGGTGGATCACCTGAGGTCAGGAGTTCGAGACCAGCCTGGCCAACATGGTGAAACCCCGCCTCTACTAAAAATACAAAAATTAGCCAGGCATGGTGGTGCACACCTGTAATCACAGCTATTTGGGAGGCTACGGCAGGAGAATTGCTTGCACCCAGGAGGCAGAGGTTGCAGTAAGCCGGGATTATGCCACTGCACTCCAGCCTGGGTGACAGGGTGCGACCTCGTCTTAAAAAAAAAAAAAAATTCAAAACTCAATGTAACTCACCACACTGTAAACTAAAACAGAAAAGCTGTATGATCTTCTCAATACACACAGAAAAACACTAAACAAAACCCAACATTCATTCCTTATTAAAAAAATACAAAACTCCACACAGAGGATAACCTACTAAACCTGACAAACAGCATATATGAAATACCTGTAGCTAATATCATACTGAATGACGTAAGACTGAATATTTTCCCCATAGGATCAAAAATGAGACAAGGAAATCCACTTTTACCACGATTGAAACTGCCTTTACAAAATTATGACTGAGATATTAAGAGATCTAACTTAACCGACTCCATCTTGCTTCTAACCTCCCAGTTGTCCTTGCTCATTCCTGGGTGTAGACTGAACTAACTTCGGGAGAAACTTATAGTTTATAGTTTAAAACAAAGATGGTAACAGCCCTTTCCCAAAGCAGACCTCCTTCTTGCCTGGGCACCAGACTGCCTTCGTAGGACTCACATTAGACACAAGATTAGAAATTATGGTTTAGGAGTCATGCAGCTGAAGGCTAAAGATTCTGACCCTCCCTAAACTGCTCTTAAGATCAGTGCTGGAGAAATTTTGCAGACCCTGCACTTGATGGATCAGCTGGCACCATCCAGACCGATTAACTGGCTCATCTGATCTTGTGGCCCCCACCCAGGAACGGACTCAGCTCAAGAAGAAAGCTTCAACTCCCTTTGATTTCATCCCTGTCCAATCAGCACTCCTGGCCCATTGGCTTCCCCCCACCTACCAAGCTGTCCTTAAAAACTCTGCTCCTCAAATGCTCAGGGAGACTGATCTGAGTAATAATAAAACTCCGGTCTCCCACCCAGCAGGCTCTGCCTGAATTACTCTTTCTCTATTGCAATTCCCGTCTTGATGATTCCGCTCTGTCCAGGAAGTGGGCAAGGTGAACCCATTGGGCAGTTACACTTCTATTCATTATGTACTTAGAAGTTCTAGCCAGTGCAGTAAAGGAAGGAAAAATAAATAAAAGGCATTCAGAGTGGGAAGAAAAAAGTACAACTATCTTTATTCACAGATAACATTGACAGAATAGCCAATGGAATCCACCAAAAAGCTTTGAAAACGAATTACATTAAGGTCTCAGGATACAAGATTAATACACAAAAACCAAGTATTATTTTTATATATTAGCAATGAATAATGGGAAGTTGAAATTCACAGTATCAAAATATATGAAATAGAAGTAAATCTGACCACATCCCTTCAAAAAACTGGAAAGATTTGTACACTGAAAACTACAAAATATTGTTGAGAAAAATTAAAGAAAAACTAAATAAATTGAGAAGTATACCATGGTCATGGGTTAGGAGATTCAATTTTATTAAGAAGTCAATTCTTCCCCTGAAATTATCTACAGAATCAAAACAATCCCAACAGAAATTCCAGGAGCTTTTTTGTAGAATGTGACAAGTTGATTCTAAAACACAGAAATACAAAGGACCTAGGACTGATAGTTGTTGAAGGTAGGTGATAAATACATCACTTGGTATTTCATTACATTTTTCTCTCTACTTTGTAAATGTTTGAAATTTTCCATAGTGAAAACATGTTTTGAATAAAAACTCAGATGCTTCCAGGAACACATATAAATACAAAACATCCTTCCTTTAAAATTTTCATTACATTACAAAAATGGTTTCCTCTTTCATACTACCTTAAGTCTAACTCCCTGGCTTGGTTTCCCAGGCCCTATAACCAGTCCTCTCTGCTTCCTGTTCCTCTATAACAGGGGTCAACAAACCACAATCCGGGGCCAAATCTGACCCATCACTTGTCTTTTTTCAGCCCAAAAACTAAGAATGTTTTGCACTTTTAAATGGTTGGGGGAAAAAAATCAAAAGACTATTTTGGGCTGGACACTGGCTCATGCCAGTAATCCCAACACTTTCGGTGGCCAAGTAGGGTGGAGAGCGTGAGCCCAGAAGTTCAGGAGTTCAAGACCAGCCTGGCCAACATGGTGAAACCCCGCCTCTACAAAAAAAATACAAAAACTAATGGGGGGTGGTGGCAAGTGCCTATAGTCCCAGCTACCTGGAAGGCTGAGGTGGGAGGATCACTTGAGCCTGGGAAGTCAGGGCTGTAATAAGCTGTGATCATACTGCTGCCCTCCAGCCTGAGCAACAGAGTGACACTGTCTCAAAAAAAAAAAAAAAAAAAAGTTATTGAAACATAGTCACATTCATTCACATCTATAGTGGCTGTGGTTACTTTTGCACTACAATGATGGAGTTGATTAGATGCAACAGAGACCTTAAGGTCTTCAATGACTAAAACATTTACTGTCTGGCCCTTTACAGACAGTCTGTCAATCCCTAATTTATTATATGCCTTCTTCTCCCTCAGCTAACTAATTGCCTCACCCCAGGAATGTTCATTACTACCTCCTCTTTGTTCAAGCCCCAGCTACTCCTCAAAACCCAAAATTCCCTTCTTCCCCTTTCCCAAATCCTAACCATATCAGCAGTTTGTGTGGAAATAGGTAAGCAAAACACCATTCGTTATTGTGTAAAGCAAGGCATTGGAGATGCGGTCCCTACATGTACAAGGGGAGGCTGATTACCCCTCGATTCATTTCCAATTTCTCAAAGCAGGTTGGCAGGCTAGCACCTAGGAAGGAGAGAGCGAGCAGATAGATGCAGATAGATGATGCAGATAGATGCAGATAGATGATGCAGATAGAGCACTGAGAAACTCCTCAGTAACTCATGAGAGTTCATGTGTCAGTCCCCTTGTCTGCTATGTCATCCTTTAGACACCAATTCAAGACAGCAAAATTCAAAAAAGAAATGAGAAAGAAAAAGGTGATGAGGGGCAGAAGGAAAACAGAAGAGAACTTGTCACTTCACAATGTAGAGACTGTCACAAACTGTGGTGAATGGAAAACTATTCTGTTCACCTGGGCGTGGTGTCTCACGCCTGTAATCCCAGCACTTTGGGAGGCTGAGGCGGGCAGATCACTTGAGGTCAGAAGACCAGCCTGAGCAACATGGTGAAACCTGGTCTCTACTAAAAATACAAAAAATTAGCCGGGCATGGTGGCACATGCCTGTAATCCCAGCTACTCGGAAGGCTGAGGCATGAAAATCACTTGAGCCCAGGAGGTGGAGGCTGCAGTGAGCTGTGATTGCACCATTGTTGCCCTCCAACCTGGGCAACAGAGCTAGACCTGTTTCTAAAATAATAAATAATAATAATAATAATTAAAAAAATAAAATGTACATTTCTAACTTCATTTCAAAGTTAAGGCCAGGTGCAGTGGCTCATGCCTGTAATCCCAGTATTTGGGAGGCCGAGGCAAGGGGATCACTTGAGCCCAGGAATTTGAGACCAGCCTGTGCAAAATAGTGAAACCTTGTCTCTAAATTAAAATAAAATAAAAAGTAAACAAAGTCAAATTTTTTTAAAAAATCAGAAGAGAAACGTTGAACTGCATACTTCCAGGCCCAACAGAGTAGAGGGTAGCACAGGCGCAACCAGGTTGCGTATCTACATACAATCTGCCCTGGCAGGAAGGACATCCTTTTCTTCCAGGTTTAACCACTCTAGGTGACCCAGATTATTTTAAATTATAGCGTCAACAATTTAAAGCAGCTTTTACTGTAAGGCACAATCTCAATAATTAATAGGGCAATATAATAAATACATAAAAGCTCAGGGAGAAAACAAGACTCTTGAATGGGCCTGGAAGTTTTGCCACGTCCCCCAAAGTACTCTCAGTTGCATCCTTCGGAACCTTTCAACACATACACATATACCTCCCTCATCCTTTTGTGAAGAGTGTCTATTAATCACTAGATTAAGAGGATTTGGATAAAATTTATAAACGTACAAACTGTGCTACCAAGGACTGACACATTTACTTTTCTAGCTCATCAGTTTATGTCCTAGAAAAACTCCAGATCCACATTAACCAGCTGTTTCCCATTTTACATTTTACGATGGTGTTTCCACTTTCACCTGCAAAGTGACTAATAGTAATACCTATTCCAGTAATTTAAGTAACACCATTTAGAGTAATTTCATCTTTAGTACTGTATTTATACTACTAAGAAAGCTGCCAACGATTCAAGCTGCACTCACTGGTGAAACCCTATGCTATATATGTAATTAATTTATTTCCTAAATTCTTACCTCCCTCCACCCCCTCCACTGGAAAATAAACTCTAAGAATGCAAAAGTTTTTGTGTGTTTTTCTTTAACGCTTAGAGCAGTGCCTGGCACCTAACAGTCAATATCTGCTAACTTTGATGAATGAATGGTATATTTATATTATGCAATATTACTATGCAGCCATGAAACACAATGAGTTAGAGTGGTACCAGCTAATTTAATGGAATTTCCAGAAGTATGAAATTAAGAAAACAAGAAGAAAAGTGTCAAAAATATCATCCCACTTTTTTTTTTCTTCCCTGAAACGGAGTCTTGCTCTGACACCCAGGCTACAGTATAGTGCTGCCATCATGGCTCACTGCAACCTCAAACTTCTGGGCTCAGGGAATCCTTCCACCTCAGCCTCCCATGTAGCTGGGACTACAGGTGTGTGCCACAACGCCCAGCTAATTTATTTTAAATTATTTTTTGTAGAGACAGGGTCTCCCTATGTTGCCCAGGCTGGTCTCAAACTACTAGGCTCAAGTGATCCTCCCACCTCAGCTTCCCAAAGTGTTGGGATTACAGGTGTGAGCCACTGTGCCCAGCCTAATCCCACTTTTTAAAAAGTATACCCCCAAATCCATACACTGGTGAGGAGGTGGAGAATGTGGAATCCTCATACACAGAATTTAAAATGGTACAGCTCTGGAGAACATTATAGCAGTTTCTCAAAGTGTTTAACATAGCTACTACACGACCCAGCAATTCAATTCCCAGATATACACCTGAGAGAACTGAAAGGATATGTCCACACAAAAATTTGCAGAGGAACTTGTACACACTTGTTCACAGTAGCATTATTCATAATAGCCCAAAGTGGCAAAAACGCAAATGTTCATCAACTGATGGACAAATAAAGCATGAACAACTGATGGACAAATAAAGTATATCATTCAGCATATAAGAAATGAAGTGCTAATACATGCTACAACAGGGATAGACCTTGATAACATTTTGCTAAATGAAAAAAGCCAAACAAAAGGTCACATGTTGTATGATTCCATTTACATAAAAATACCTAGACTAGGCAAATCCATAGAGACACAAAGATCAGTGACTGCCCAGAGCCAGAGGGAGTGGTGAATGTGAAATGACTACTAATGAGTACAGACTTCTTTTTGAGGTACTGAACATGTTATGGAATCAGATGGTGGTGATCAATGCATAACTTTGTGAATATACCAAAAACCACATGAAAGGTACACTTTAAAAGCCTGAATTTTAAGGTATGTGAATTATATCTCCATAAACCCGTGATTTTGTTAATATACGCTTATTTGCAAATGAATACATGGATAATGAGGAATAATATGAAAGGTTAATGACAACCTTGGTGATAGGGTACAGGAGACTGGGAGAGGAAGATAAGTGTTGAGGTAGAAGAAGACAAAAAATAAAAGACCAAAACAATAATCCAAAGCCAGGGGCCACGAGTTGGGAGATGGAGCAAGACGAAGTGTACAAAGAAATGAGCATAAATCATAAAAATGAGGGAACTAGGGTTGAAAAATCCAGCAAGTAGTTTGTAATGGGGGAGACGAAGCAAACCTAAGTAACTGCAATGATTCAACGGAATTTGCATAAAATGCAGAAGGGCGAGAAAAACAATGAAAAAATGGATCAGAAGATTTAAAATTGGCTCTACCCCACCAAAGTTTTAAAAAGCAAGCAAGAAGAAAATTCAGTTGCTCCTGGGCAAGAATTCTTGGGCCCAGTGGGGTAGAACCAAACCATGATAAGGAGACACCAGTGTTTTGTAAGCAGGAGAATATACTAAGGAGAGAAAAGGGGCATTTATTGGGAGAAAAGGTCTCACTGTGATTGTTCTGGAATAAAGTAGCCCCATCGGACTGCCTCAGGAACTCATGATGGAAGAGGTGCCACTGGAAAATGGCTTAGTTGGGATCTTCCCCAAGAACACTAGAAGAGAGAGAGGAAGAATAGAATAGCTTTAAATTTTAGCAGATATTTCTTTTTCTTGTTTAATTAAAATAAACCTTATTGACCTAATATTTTTGAGACTGGGCTCTTGCAATGCTGCCCAAGCTGAACTCAAACTCCTAGGCTCAAGAGATTCTCCCACTTCAGCCTCCTGAAAAGCTGGCACTACAGGTGCGCACCACTGGGCCCAGCATAATGGCTATTTCTTGACAAATCT
Organism: Gorilla gorilla gorilla; assembly: GCF_029281585.2. Classification (NCBI taxonomy): domain Eukaryota; kingdom Metazoa; phylum Chordata; class Mammalia; order Primates; family Hominidae; genus Gorilla; species Gorilla gorilla. The sequence goes on along the minus strand of NC_086018.1, from coordinate 21,812,712 downwards.
TGACAATGCCACCAGTATGTTTTTCTTTAGAGACAGAGTCTCGCTTTGTAGCCCAGGCTGGAGAACAGTGGTGTGATCCCTAGCTCACTGCAGCCTCAAACACCTGGACTCAGGAGATCTCCCTGCCTCAGCCTCTCAAGTAGCTGAGACCACAGGTGCGCACCACCACACCTGGTGAATTTTATTTTTTTTATTATACTTTAAGTTCTAGGGTACATACACCTGGCTAATTATAAAATGTTTATCTGTACAGACAGGGTCCCGTTATGTTGCCCAGGCTGGTCTCGAACTCTCGGCCTCAAGCAGTCCTCTCCTCTCCACCTTCCAAAGCCCTGAAATATGCCCACATCCAGCCTGCCACCAGTTTCTTTGCATACTTCTTTCCTAGGCTTGACCAAGACCTTTACTTTCTTCTGTGTACAGCTCAGCATTGAAAAAAAAAAAAGTTTAGGCTGGGCACAATGGGTCACATCTGTAATCCCAACACTTAGGGTGGCCAAGGCGGGAGGTTTGCTTGAACCCAGGAGTTCCACACCAGCCTAGGCAAGATGGCAAGACCACGTCTCTCAAAAACAATTTTTGTAAAATTAGCCAGGTGTGCCGGTGCGGGCCTGCAGTCTCAGCTAGTGAGAAGACTAAGGCAAGAGGAACCCTTGAACCCAGGAGTTCAAGGCTACGGTGAGCTGTGATCACCTCTCCAGCCTGGGTGATAGGGTGAGACTCAGTCTCTGAAAACAATTAAAAATAAAAAAAGTTGAATAATGAGCCTTCTTTTTAGAGGCAATGTATTTTTCCTCTTTAACTTTTTGTTTTCCTTAGGCTATATGCACAATAGACAAAGTTGAAATTTAATCTTAATCTCTTAAACCCTTACTGTCCAAACACATCAAACTCAAAAAAAAAAAAAAAGGTGAAAGGTGTACAAGAGAAAAAAGGGAAGTGATCTGTGTCAAATGTACATGCCTTCCACAATTTGGGATAAAAATGATGCCTACCTGGTCTCTGGGTGCCAAAATAAGACATTAGAGACACTCCCCTCCTTCAAGAAATAAAATTGGAATCAGACACTAAGGTACAATTAAACAGACTTTGAAAAGTTGGTACGCACTACTGGGAGGTGTCTCACAGCTGTCAAGGTCAAGTGCAACTAGAATAAAAGCTCCTAAGGGCAGAAACTAAGTGGCTCACTTCCTCTGTAACACTGCCGTGCCCAGCACTGTACCAGCACCGCAGCAGAGTCAACAACTTTCTGTCAAGCCACACACTTACGGTCTCATTGTCCAGTGGAGGCCGCAGATGAGACATAGTGTGCCAAATCCCAAATGCACAGGGTGCCAGACAAGTCTGCAGGAGGCAGGAGGACTAGGGAAGCCTTCCAGGCAAGGTGATGCCTGAGCTGAGTTGTTTTTCTTTTGAGTTTGGAACATTAATTTAATCGGAGGAAAACAAGGGACATGAAAAGGGCAAGGAAATAAGAAAATGAGCTGAGTTTTGAAGGCAATCATCAGATGAAGTGAGAGAAGAATATTCCAGCAGAGGGAGACAAGGAGACTGCAGAGATTTCAAGGGGCCAAGAGCTGTTCGGTGCAGCTCAGTGAAGCACCTAAACAGAGGTGGGGGAAGGAGAACAGGGGTCAAAGCCCAGTATTGAAGTGTTCTGGATACCAAGCTAAGGAGACCTTATTACGAAGGTACTGGGGCTGCTGAAGGGTTTAAATGGGAAAGTGATTGTGAACAGATTAATAGTTTGGAAAGATACAGGCAGAAGTAAACCTCTGGATTTAACCAAAAAATAAAGGACAGAACCACAACAAAGATGTTGGAAAAGATCAGGAAAAACACTGTTAAAAGATATTCACTCTCTTCTCTTATTTACAGATTTCCTTTATGGAATACCAAATTATTCTTTGAAAATAGAGAACTCAGAAGTGGCTGAGAGCAGTCAGTCAGTCTTCAGAATGTAAAAACTACTATTCTGAAGAAGTAGATATTATATTATTAATTTCATTTCAAGATGCTTTAAAAACGTGCCTTTTGATACACCGCAGGTTTTTTAAGAGTATGTCACAGTAACTCTAAATCTTACTTGAAATTAACAGAAGAAGAGCACTATAAATTTTAAAGGCTTCACAGACACAGGGATCATCTGTTATGTTCACTTTGGAACAGATCATAATTGTCCCTCCCTCTCAACATACCCAAAATACGTTGTTTAAGGCTACTTTCCTAATGGTCATGTTATTTCACAGTAAAAGACTGAGGTCACAATGATTTCTGGGCTGACAGAAAACCCCATGGGGGTTCTTTACCTCGCATCTAGTCTATTCAGTACTAACAATTCCAACCACCAGAAAGAATTTCCCTGCCTAGGCTTATTTGTTGGCACAACACAAAAAAATCTCCTGGGGCTGGGTGAGGTGGCTAGTGCCTGTAATCTCAGCACTTTGGGAGGCCTAGGCAGGCAGATCACCTGAGGTCGGGAGTTCCAGACCAGCCTGACCAACATGGAAAAACCCTGTCTCTACTAAAAATACAAAATCAGCCAGGGGTGGTGGCACATGCCTGTAATCCCAGCTACTTGGGAGGCTGAGGCAGGAGAATCGCTTGAACCTGGGAGGCGGAGGTTGCGGTGAGCGGAGATCATGCCATTAGGCTCCAGCCTGGGCAACAAGAGCGAAACTCTGTCTCAAAAACAATTATATCTAATAAGAAAAGATCTATTTAACAATGATCAGAATAGGAACATCTTTAATGCCATGCAAATTTAACAGCTTTCTCAGTGGATTTCTCAGTAGACTGTGACAAATGACCTCAAAATAAACTCATATTTACTCTTAAAAAATACTCTATATTTGAATCTTCTTAACAGCAAAAGCCCCAGGAACTTTTTCCTGAACTCCCTAACAACAGCAGCAAAACAAGAGATTCTCGGCTCTCTTTATTTTTAAAAATCACAATAACTACCCTTGTATTTACTATTTACGTTTACCATATATCACCATTTAGTATCACCATCATTTCATAAAAGATGCTTTATTTTAACACCAAGAAAGCAGAACTTTTTTAAAGAAAAGACAGTCCTTCAATTGAATAAACTGAATTGTATAAAAGACTCCCAATATTGTCCTTTTTTTCTTATTTCTGTTCCCCTACTGAGCTGAGCAGTTTGCATAATACCACACACAGGTTAGTCATGTGATTTAAATATGTATATGATAGTAATTTTGATACCATCACTTAAGTCATTCGAAATATCAGATGCACTGTGTGTCAAGTCAGTTATAGAGAACCACTGCTTCAGAGAAATCACATCTGAGGAAGAAACACCGCAGATACACCCCCTAAAAGTTCACCTTTGAAACAGAAATTTTGATACAAACTTCACTTTAACTACAACTGTAATTGTAATTATTACAGTTATTCTCCACTCACTAGATACTGTACTTGACACTCACGTTATTTGGTTGGCTACCAACGTGCACCTGTGATAAAGCTTTCCTATGGCACAACATTCACTTTCTTACTGAAAATGTCAAGAAAACCCCTACACACCTGCAACCATTAGGAAGCATTCTCCAGCTATCAAAAAAGTCACTGAGTCGGCTAAGCGACTCTGTGTGGTATACACTAAATCAAAGGGGAAAAGGTGTTTTTTTGGAGGAAAAAAATACTGGATTAGCCATTTATTCATAGAAACAATTTTACCCACAACAATACTTCTCCTTTCACTATACACCCTTCTATATTGGTTTGGTTATTTTACAACATACATGTATATTGTAATAGCTGTTTTTTTTTTGTTTTTTTTTTTTGAGACAGAGTCTCACTCTGTCGCCCAGGCTGGAGTGCAGTGGCGAGACCTCGGTTCACTGCACCCTCTGCCTCCTAAGCAATTCTCCTGTCTCGGCCTCCCGAGCCGCTGGGATCACAAGCATGTGCCACCACGCCCGACTAATTTTTATATTTTTTGTAGAGACGGGGTTTCACCATGTTGGCCAGGCTGGTATCGAACTCCTAACCTCAGGTGATCCACCCGCCTCGGCCTCCCAAACTACTGTGATTACAGGCGTGAGCCAGGGCGCTCGGCCTTGTTATGTCTGGTTTTTGTTTTTTTGAGACGGTGCCTCGCTCTGTAGCCCAGGCTGGGGTACAGTGGCGCGAATTCGGCTCACTGCAACCTCCGCCTCCCGGGTTCAAGCGATTCTCCTGCCTCACCCTCCTGAGTAGCTGGGATTACAGGCGCGCGCTTTTTGTATTTTTAGTAGAGACAGGATTTCACCATGTTGGTCAGGCTGGTCTTGAACTCCTGACTTCAGGTGATCCGCCCGCCCCGGCCTCCCAAAGTGCTGGGATTACAGGCATGAGGCACCGCGCCTGGCCTGGTTTTTAATTACGAAGAAAAAATTACTATAGTCCCTTTGGTATCACCTACATTGGCAAAATTGCAGTCCCCCTCCACTCCCTGAAGCCACCAGAAATGACTGCTGTTGTCTACAAAGCCTACAGCTCTGATTTCATCTCAAGATGTGTCCTACTGGGTGACAGCAAATGCCATTTTTTAAAGGCTTGTATCTGTTATAAGCTTGGGAAATATTATCATGGCTTAAGAGGCTCTTTTGACAAAAGAAAACACTGTTCCCTGAAATCACCTGGGCTGTTCACGGGAATCTTTTCCTCGCCCTTCCGGTACTTGGACAAATGATCAAGGATATCAACAAATCAAGGTTCCCCGCATTTGAATGATCACAGAATTTTTGCGTGTTCTGTAAATGGGATAAAACTACTGGAAACTGATTTCTTTTCGTCATCTCCAGGGCAGCTTGCCCAACGTGCCGCGACTATGATGTCTTAGACTTAACTACTTAACGTAATACAATTACCAAATTCCTGGAAACGCAAAATTTCCTCAGACAGGTACCGGATTATTCACATCCAACCTGATGCAATTAACCACGTCTCAAGAAAAAAGGACGTTCCGTCGGCCTCGGGAGGCGGCCACAGCAGAAGCAGCACCGGCAGCAGGCCCGGGGTCCGCCGCCTGTGGCCCCTGCTCCTCCGCGCTGCGCCCTCGGGGCCACTGAACAACGCTGTCCCCGCCCCAGGCAAGGGACCCGGGCGATGGGGCGGCAGCCCCAGCCTCTCCCGGAGCGGCGGAAAGGCAAGCACGAGGGTCGCACCCGGCTTGTCTGCACACAGACAAGCCGCAAGCGGGGTCCCAGAACCAGCTGAACCCCAACACCAACGGACGAAGGCCAGTGGGTCTCGGCGGCGAAGCCTGCGGGTTGTTCCAGGAGCTCCGAAGCCCAGAACGAGGACGGCGCGGGAAGGGAAAGGCGCAGGCGCGGGACACACTGGAGGGGCCCAGGAGCAGAGACGGCGCAGGCGCTGGGCCTGCCGGGGTCTGCGGGGACGCCCGGGCGCGGCCGCGCGGGCGGCGCTGAGGCGATAAACCAACCCGCCAGCGAACACTGCGGGAACCCGGCTGCTGCTCTTACCGCGCTGCACCGCATCGCTCCCTCGCAATCTCCTGGTTTGGGCTGGGCGGTGAGCTCACCCGGTGGCTCAGCCGAGACCCGCTGAGTCCGGCCTCAGGAAAGCAGCCTAACCCACAGCCCCGCTTGCCGGGCCGCCCGGCCTCCCTCGCGGGCCCCGCCCTTGGCCAGCCCCTTCGCGCCCAGCAGGGCTGCGGCCGTCTGCGCAGGCGCCGTGGAGGCCCCGCCTACATTCCTTCACTGCGCAGGCGCCGCCGTCCCCCACCACCACCCCGTCCCGTTCCCCCATCTCCAGCTCGCGTCTGTCTCGGCACTGGGTAGCGCAGCCGCTCTGCCACTTGGCAGGTCAAGAAAGAAGTAGCCGGCCAGCCGGTGCGCATGCCTCACGTCTTGGGCTGGAGCCGGGCAAGGCGGGTCCCTTCAGAGGCCCCACTGGGCCCAGCGGAATGATGCTCAGAGTCCGCTAGTCCGAAAGGTTCTCCTCAGCGTGTTTACCGTGTGCCAAGGACTGTGCTATGCATGAGCCAGACAGCAGTGAGGAAAACACAAAGCCCTGTCCTCCTGGCACTCCCGGTACATAAGGGAACAGACAAAAAAAATAAGCGAGCAACATATATATATGTGTGTGTATATATATATATATATATAAAATATTAAATTATGGGGGAGTTCGAGTTCCATCGGCCCCCATCCGGGCCACCCTGCCACCTTAGCGGCTGCTCCTCCCCAGAATGCTGATGCCTAAGAAAAACCGGATTGCCATTTATGAACTCCTTTTTAAAGAGGCAGTCACGGTGGTCAAGAAGGATGTCCACATGCCTAAGCACCTGGAGTTGGCAGACAAGAATGTGCCCGGCCGGGCGCGGTGGCTTAGGCCTGTAATCCTAGCACTTTGGGAGGCCGAGGCGGGCGGATCACGAGGTCAGGAGTTCAAGACCAGCCTGGCCAAGATGGTGAAACCCGTGTCTACTAAAAATACAAAAATATTAGCCAGGCGCTGTGGCAGACACCTGTAATCCCAGCTAGTCGGGAGGCCGAGGCTTGAACCCAGGGGGCAGAGGTTGCAGTGAGCCGAGATCGCGCCCCTGCACTCCAGCCTGGGCGACAGAGACTCCTCTCAAAAAAAAAAAAAAGAATGTGTGTGCCTAACCTTCCTGTCATGTAGTCCCGAGGCTACTACGTGAAGGAACAGTTTGCCTGGAGACATGTCTACTGGTACCTTACCAATGAGGATATCCAGTATCTCCGTGATTACCTTCATCTGCCCCTGGAGATTGTGCCTGCCACCCTACGCCGCAGCCGTCCAGGGACTGGCAGGCCTCGGTCTAAAGGTCTGGAGGGTGAGCGACCTGCAAGACTCACAAGAGGGGAAGCCGACAGAGATACCTACAGAAGGAGTGCTGTGCCCCCTGGTGCCGACAAGAAAGCCGAGGCTGGGGCTGGGTCAGCAACCGAATTCCAGTTTAGAGGCAAATTTGGTCGTGGACACCGTCAGCCACCTCAGTAGAATTGGAGAGGATTATTTTGCATTGAATAAACTTACAGCCAAAAAGACTTAAAAAAAAAAAAAAGAAATTGTATTATGTCGCAAATGAACCCGTTGCAATGATCATACAGGTTTTTTCCTTTGATAGTTTGTACTACTTTAATAGTTTTTTCTTTTATTACATAATCTTAATTTCCTAGGAAAACCCCAACTTGGTCGTGATACATGTTTAATCCATTGCTGGATTATTTGCTAATATTTTATTTAGCATTTTTGCATATATGTCCATAAGAAGTTAGTCCATACTTTTGCCTCCTTGTACTATTTATGTCTGGTTTGGTTTTAAGCCTATACTAAATTCACAGTGAGTTGGGGAGAATTCCATTTGCTTCTTTTTCTGAAAGATTATCTAGGCTGGGCACTGTGGCTTACGCTTGTAAAACTAGCATTTTGGGAGGCCGAGGTGGGCGGATTACCGGAGGTCGGGAGTTCAAGAACAGCCTGGCCAACATGGTGAAACCCCATCTCTACTAAAAATACAAAAAATTAGCCGGGCACACCTGTAATCCCAGCTACTCTGGAGGCTGAGGCAGGAGAATCGCTTGAACCTGGGAGGCAGAGGTTGCAGTGAGCGGAGATCACACCACTGCACTCCAGTCTGGGCTACAAAGCGAGACTTCCTGTCAAAAATAAATAATTAATTTTTAAAAATTATGTAGAAGATAAAAACTTTATGTTCTTTTTAATGTTTGCTGTCCATAAAATCATCTGGGCCAGGTACTTTTCTTTGGTTTTGTTTTTTTGTGAGATTTTTGAGGGGATGGGATACAGATTTTTTCCTTTTTTTTTTGAGACGGAGTCTTGCTCTGTCGCACAGGCTGGAGTGCAGTGGCACCATCTCGGCTCACTGCCAGCTCCGTCTCCCGGGTTCACGCCATTCTCCTGCCTCAGGCTCCCGAGTAGCTGGGACTACAGGCACCCACCACCAGGCCCGGCTAATTTTTTGTATTTTTAGTAGAGATGGGGTTTCACCATGTTAGCCAGGATGGTCTCGATCTCCTGACCTTGTGATCCGCCCACCTCGGCCTCCCAAAGTGCTGGGATTACAGGCTTGAGCCACTGCGCCCAGCCAGGATACAGATTTTAAAATAAACATTCAATTCCTTTAATGGTTCTAGATCTAGACAAACTTTTCTGTTTCTCCCTACTTCGTTTTTATGAAGTTATATTTTTCTTTTGAGACAGAATTTCTCTGTTGCAGTCACGCGATCTTGGCTCACTGCAACCTCCTCCTCCCAGGTTCAAGTGATTCTCCCACCTCAGCCTCCCAAGTAGCTGGGGTTACAAGCATGTGCCACCACGCCCAGCTAATTTTTGTATTTTTGGTAGAGTTAGGGTTTTGCTATGCTGGCCAGGCTGGTCTCGAACTCCTGAGGTCAGGTGATCCACCAACCTCGGCCTCCCAAAGTGCTGGGATTACAAGCACCCCACCTGGCCTGAAGTTGTATTTTTCTATAAAACTGCCTGTTTTGATATTTTTAAAAATCACTGGCATAACGTGGTTTATGTAATGTCCTTATGATTTTTGTCTTAATACTATTTATGTATTTATTTTATATATTTATTTAGAGATTGAGTCTTGCTCTATTGCCCAGGCTGGAGTGCAGTGGCCTGATCTTGGCTCACTGCGACCTCCGCCTCTCAGGTTCAAGCAATTCTCGTGCCTCAGCCTCCTGAGTAACTGGGATTATAGGCACCCACCACCACACCCAGCTAATTTTTGTGTGTGTGTTTTGTTGTTGTTGTTTCTTTTTGTGAGACAAAGTTTTGCTGTTGTTGCCCAGGCTGGAGTACAATGGCGCAATCTCGGCTCGGCACAACCTCCATCTCCCGGGTTCAAGCAATTCTCCTGCCTCAGCCTCCTGAGTGGCTGGGATGACAGGCATGCGCCACTACACCAGGCTAATTTTATATTTTTAGTAGAGATGGGGTTTCTCCATGTTGGTCATGCTGTTCTCGAACTCCTGACCTCAGGTGATCCGCCCGCCTCAGCCTCCCAAAGTGCTGGGATTACCAGGGTGAGCCACCACACCTGGCCATTTTCATATTTTTAGTAGAGACGGAGTTTCACCATGTTGGCCAGGCTGGTCTCAAACTCCTGACCTCAAGTGATCTGTCAGTCTCGACCTCCCAAAGTGCCAGGATTACAAGCGAGAGCCACCGCACCCAGCCTAGCCACCACACCTGGCCCATTTATTTCTAAATAGACAATATATTTGTATATTTCAAAATTCAGAAGGCACCATCTCAACCCCGTCCCTATTCCTGTAGTTTCTCAGATACAACCAAATAGATTCAGTTTCTTGGTATCTTTCTAGAGATAGTTTATGAATATAAACAAATATCCAAATAAACAAATATGTTCTTTTGCTTTTTTTATACAAACGTTACTTTATTGTACCTATTGATCTGTTCCTTTCTCTTTCTTTCTTTTTATTATTTTACTGTATTTTTTGAGACAAGGTCTTGCTCTGTGGCCTAAGCTGGATTATAGTTGTGCAATCTGGGCTCACTGCAGCCTTGACCTCCCAGGCTCAAGCGATCCTCCCATCTCAGCCTCCCGAATAGCTGGGACTACAGGGACATGCCACCAAGCCCAGCTAACGTTTTGTATGTGTTGTAAAGGCAGAGTTTCACCGTGTTGCCCAGGCTGGTCTCAAACTCCTGGGCTCCCGCAATCTGCACAGGTAGGCCTCCCAAAGTGGTGGGATTATAGGCATGAGCCACCACGCCCAGGCTCCACCTCTTACAGTGGACCTGATATTATAATGCCCACTTCCTATGATGAAAAGGAACTGAATGAGTGTGGAATCTCTAGGACCATGCTGGCATATAATGGGCCCTTGGGGTTTAGTTTAGTAGCAAATTAAAAGGTGCCCATTCCTCAAAACCTTCTATAGACATCTTTCAGGAAACTGCCGTGGATAAATATCTGCAAATCAAAGCAAAACTTTAGGGACAAACTACATCAGTCTTCGCCTGTGAATTTTGCATCTATGATGCAAATGACACCCCTCTAAGGTGTTACCCTTCTGCAGTGCACTACCTGTGCAACTGTCCTCAGCAAAGATAGAGTAATCGGCAGTAACTGAGTGGTGGCTGCCCCCTTTACAGAGGCATAAGTTCTCAACTTGCCACAGTCTGCACCATTCCGCTTTGTGCTCTGCCTGGTCCATTTTACTCACTGATATTACCCAACCTCTGAAGGTGTTTAAGTTTGACCATTGACCTCTCATTTCATAGTGAACCTCAGAGAGGTGAAAGGATTCACCCAAGATCACTCAGCAAGTGTGCAGTGTCAGCAAGTTAGCAGTAAGTCAAAACTAGGCCTTAAGGCTCTTGTTACTTCAGAGCAGGACTCTTACTGCCATGCAGCTACCTCTCTCACCAGATGGCCCAAGGCATTTGGTTGTCTCTGGCTTTGGTGGTTGTGGGAGGGGTGGATCAGAGATGCCCTGGGCCATGTTATGGCTCTAGGCCACATGCAAGCAAGCTACAAACTGAATTGCCTCTGCAGCTGCAGAAGGCAAATTTCTATATTGATATTTGGAAAAACTAACAGCTAGAAAACACCACTCTACTCATTTTTAAAAATAAGATCATATTAAATGACGTTACATGCATCATTTATATATTACTCGCAGTGCCAGCATCCTCAAATATGGTTTTAATTTTGGTAGATATCTTGCTAGGGGGAGCACATTTCTAAGTTATCCAGATATAGGGCCCTCTTTCCTTCTCTTTCTGTCCACATGCAACCAGATGCTTTGTGGAGTTAAAGTTGACATTTATTTAAATGCCACTTGGTGTCTGGTTTTTTCACCTTTAATTTAGGGTTTTCTATCTGGGATGTAAAAGAATCACTTGGAGGGATTTTTCAAAATACCAATGGCCAGGCCACTAGCCAGTCAATCAGAAGCAAAATCTCCTTGGATGGGACCTGGAAGTCTTTACAGTTTTCCAGCATTTTAATGAACATCCCTGATTAAGAACCACCGGGTCTTAAGAGTGTGGCATATGTATTTTTCAAGTTCCTAGAAGCTCTCCAGAACAAACAAACAAAAAAAATCTGCTTTATTCTCTGCCAGGTGTTGATGCATCAGTCTCTTTAGCCGTTAGTCTGATCCTGGAAATTTATGGTCATAATTTGATGAGCAACGTTGGGAATGGCTTCTTCTTTCTTTTCTTTTTTTTTTTTTTTTTTGAGACAGAGTTCACTCTGTCGACCAGGCTGGAGTGTAGTGGGGGCAATCTCCGCTCACTGCAACCTCCACCCCAATGCTTTCATTTTTAAATATTATTTATGGCATCCAGATTTGCATAAGATGGACTGGGTCAATGGCCATGCCCTTTATAAATCAATATTCTTAAGTTCTGCAAGTTCAGTTTCCTAAAGAGCCAAATCACATCCTACTCATCAGCAAGGCGGGTAGACATCATTTTCACAATGACTTCTAATTTTCCACCATTGTAAAAAAAAAAATATGTAATCACTTTCTTATTGTAAAATAAACAATTTACTTTTCCAGGACTTTCTGCCTCCCTGCTCCCTTTTTTTTTTTTTTCAAACAATCTTGAATCCTTTGTCATGAGTCAGTTGCCAAGAGAAGCCTGTTTGTTGGTTTGAGAGCAGTTCATGCAGACACAGACCGCTTCCTCTGAGAATTCATTTGCTTCCCCAGGATGGAATCTGGCTGGACCTCTGACCTTGCTGGTCACGTGGGCTGGGGCCTCCATCAGTCATACCCTGGACTCCTATCTGTGTCTAAACACCACGCCCCACCCCCAACTGCATGGCAGCCACTCGCATAGCACTCTGGGAGGGCTGTGGGCATGAGCAGCGAGGACTCCATCAGCAGCTCCCCCAGATAAGCCCTGCTAATGAGGGGGCTTGCGAAGCAGCTTTGATGTGCTGGTAAATCCAGGTGCAAAACAGAACTCAAGTTAAGGCCTCCGCACAGCACTGCGTTCTAACTGTGAAGGATTCTTACTCTAGTGTCCTGTGTGGAGGTATTGGAATGGTCCATTGCTAAGACTCAGAGGAGAAAAGCACTTAGCATTGCAGGACTTGGAGCACCGGTGCTGAGGCAACCCTTCATTCATTCGTCGGATGTGTGTTAAGGCCCAGGCCCAGGCCCACGGCAGGGGTCAGGGATTCTCCTCTCACAGAGCACGTGGGTGGCAGGACCAACACTGGGTCTGATCTCCCAGCTGGGGGCACAAGCTGCTAACCCCAGGCCTGGAATCTGTCAGATGCCCTTCCTGTGCTGACTTGACTTAGAAAGGCCTCCTAACCTTCCCGCAAAAATCATGTGTGATTCACAGGGGTTCTGGCCGCTTGAAAGGTTCCTGAGAAAGTACATGCAATGAGGACAGAAGGACAGGCATGCAGAAGGCTCTGTGTGCAGCCCCAGACCTGGGTACCTTCGTCACCATCCTCACCCCACCTCCGGGTGTGCAGATAGGGAGCAGGTCTCCTGTGTTATGGCCCAAGCAGGGCTGTTAGGACACTGAGAACATTCCCTCCTCCCGCAGGAGAGAGAGGTCCAAGGTGCCCTACATCGTGCGCCAGTGCGTGGAGGAGATCGAGCGCCGAGGCATGGAGGAGGTGGGCATCTACCGCGTGTCCGGTGTGGCCGCAGACATCCAGGCACTGAAGGCAGCCTTCGACGTCAGTGAGTGTCGGCCTGCGCAGGACGGGATGGAGGTGTGGGCAGTGGTGTCCGCGATGAGATCTCAGAGTGCTCCATGGCCCAGGCATGTCACATCCTTCTCTGTGTCTTTTCTTCATTTACTGTTTTATTATTTTAAAAAAAGAGAAAACAAGAGTTGTACAAACAGCTTCCATAGAAGCCAGTTTTTACACCATCGTACCCACTCATGCCACTTGGTGGAGTGGACCAGGGGCTTCTGTGGGGACTTGGCCTTCCTGCCTTGGGGGTGGACAGGAGGTGGAAGCCCAGGACTCAGTGCGGTCTGTCCACTGCCCTGTATGAGGATGTGGTGGGCAGAGGGCACTGATGAAATTCAGCGCAGGCCGGGGCTGCAGCATCTCCGCCTCCATCTCACCAACCCTCACAGGCTTTGAAGGACCCAGACCTGCCTCAAATGCCAGGGGAGGGCACTGAGACCCCAGAGGGTCCTTCCCAGCATCTTCAAAGCAACAGGATTTTGTGCCTGCAGACCCTTCTTTGCAGCACACACCACCCACCCTGACCAGGACCCCTAGAATGCCCAGCATCCCTGGGAGGGCCCTGTGGTAGTTTCAGCTCCCTCTGGGGGCCCAGAATGAACCTGGCCTGTGGTGAGGATGTAAGCACCAGTGGCCAATTGGGTCCAAAGGAAGACACCGGTTCAAACACTGAAACCAATCAGATTCTCCCACGTCCTTCCTGCTATCAGAAGACACTGGTGCAGGGGTGGTTGCCATGTACAGGGCAGAGCCACCCAATCCCCACGCAGGCACTGTGTCCTGCCACGCTGGCCTCCTCCTGGCCATCACATCAGGCCAAGCAGGGGAGAGGAATGGGAATGCCCATGCACCCCTATCAACTCTGCAGACACAGAACCATGCACAGCTCTTGGGAGGAGTCAGATGAGCTGCTCAAAGCCCAGGAGGGACCCACACAGTGGTCAGCATGGCAGGGATGGTGCTTTAGCCAAGGCAGGGATGGCGGGTGACTCACTCAGGATCTTCAAGGAGGCCGCTGCATTTCCCTGCTCTTTCCAGATAACAAGGACGTGTCGGTGATGATGAGCGAGACGGACGTGAACGCCATCGCAGGCACGCTGAAGCTGTACTTCCGTGAGCTGCCCAAGCCCCTCTTCACTGACGAGTTCTACCCCAACTTCGCAGAGGGCATCGGTGAGCACTGGAGGCCTTGGCCTCATGGGAGACGTCTCCTCCACGTGCACTGCTGCCCTCGGAGGCTGTGAAAAGCGAGGTGTGGGAACCTGAGCTGTAACCCCTCTGCCATGGTCGGCATTTTAACCCAACCTCAAAAAGCAGGGGACCAGAACCGAGCCTGTCCTGGAAGGCCTTGCCCATCCCCAGAGGGCTCCCCATCCCTATTCCTCAAGGAGGCCAAGTGGGTGAAATGGTCAGCACTGCCGTGCTGTGGGGTCCTAAAGTCTGCTGTCCTCCTTCCTGCAGACCAGAGCTAAACACTGGTGCCCAGGTGCTCTTGCCATGGGTCCTGGTCCAGCCAAGCATGGTTTCAGACATGACCTGACCCTTAGTCAACCTGGAGGCTGATGTCTAGAGTGGGCGCTGGAGCGTGCAGCACCTGTGGCCTCTGCATCACCCTTGGGGCAGGTCTGCCTCCCGGGCCCATGCACAGAGGACCTGGTCTCCCAGCCGGCAGGTGTCCCTGTGATGTCCAGGACGACGAGGGGGTCTCTGCGTACTTGGTGGGGCTGGGACCCTCCCACTTCCCACCTCCTTGTGTCCCTCACTCCCCTGTTTCATTCCATGCTGAGCCTCCCCTGCCTTGGGCTCCCTGGGGAGGGGGTGGTGGCAGGAGTTGCCCAAGGGCTGCTCTGCCCATGAGCAGCTGCTCTAGCGGCTCCTCCTGCTGCTGTTCACCGGGTGCTGCTGACCCCTGCAAGGTAGAGAAAAGGCGTTCAGGTGGTTCACACCCCACACAGGTGCCCCTCACAGGGTCCTCACTGGTGGCCAGCGCTGTGGGTGTGACGATGATGGCAAGCCTAAACTGCGCAAGGACTCGTGTCCCGGGTGCTCCATGTGACCACCTCGGGAGAGGTCTCCGGCTTGTCGTAACCCAGAGGAGTAACCCACTGCCTCCTGCAGCTCTTTCAGACCCAGTTGCAAAGAAGAGCTGCATGCTCAACCTGTTGTTGTCCCTGCCGGAGGCCAACCTGCTCACCTTCCTTTTCCTTCTAGACCACCTGGAAAGGTAGCCCAGCTCTCTTGTGGCTGCCCAGGACTCCAGGTCTCCAGGCCGTTGGGGTGCCCCTCTGCTCCCACCAGACCCCCAGCACCAAGGACCTTTTCCCCCGACCCCTGTCTGCAGTAAGTCACTGCTTCTAAGGACTAGCACCACTGCCACCCCCACCCCTGCCTCTCCTCTTTGCCACCCTCCTCCCTCTGCACCGTGGCCTTAACAAAGAGCTCAGAGCTTTGGCCGTGGCCAGCAGTGCACTTGGACCCCCCTCTTCCCTCCCAAGCACATCATGAAGACCTCCCCATCAGCCCAGAGCTGGCCCCTTGTCCTGGGCCACTGAGACCCAGAAGTACCAAGGCTGGAGTCAGCTTGCAGCACAGCCAGGGTCGAGGTCACTCCCTCCCTGAGGACTCTAGCACGGCACAGCCCCTCTGCCTCTCTCCTGGTGGTGGCGTTGAAACAGCACCCTCTGCTTCGGTCCTCTACAGGGTGGCAGAGAAGGAAGCAGTCAAAAAGATGTCCCTGCACAACCTCGCCACTGTCTTTGGCCCCACGCTGCTCCGGCCCTCCGAGAAGGAGAGCGAGCTCCCTGCCAACCCCAGCCAGCCCATCACCATGACTGACAGCAGGTCCTTGGAGGTCATGTCCCAGGTATGGGAAGACAGTCTCCAGCCCATGCAACCCCAGCCTGACAGAGGTGGCCTCTGCCTGCCCCACCCCCAGCCTGCCCATCTTCCGACTTGCATTGTATGTGGTGGTGGCTGAGATTCAGAGAGAGGGACTTGCCTAGGTTTGCATGGATGGGAGTGATAGGGGGTGCCCAGGCCACCTCCTGGTCCTGCTGGTGCACCTTGCTGGGGGCTTAAAACCACCCCAAGTGTTCGGGTGTGGTGGATCATGCCTGTAATCCCAGCACTTTGGGAGGCCGAGGCAGGACAACCGAACCCAGGTGTTTGAGACCAGTCTGGGCAATGTAGCAAACCCCATCTCCAGAAAAAATACAAAGAAAAATTAGGCAGGCATTGTGGCACACATCTGTAATCCTAGGTATCTGGGAGGCTGACTCAGGAGGATTGCTTGAGCCCAGGAGTTAGAGGCTGCAGTGATCCATGATGGAGCCACTGTACTCCAGCCTGGGGGACAGAGCAAGGCCCTGTGCATCTCTAAAATAAATAACCACCCCCCACCCAACAAGTCATACCTTGTCAGGACCCCACCCCACCCCCGTCTCACTGTAAGGGGTTCATGACACCAGCAGGGTTTTCTAGCACCTGAGGTGGACTTGGGGGCTTGGGCCCCAAAGACCTCCCCACCAGCAGCTGTGAGCCCCCCTCTGAGCCACTCTTCTCTTCCCCACTCTGCGAGGGCAGCTCGAGGTGCTGCTGTACTTCTTGCGGCTGGAGGCCATCCCTGCCCTGGACAGCAAGAGACAGAGCATCCTGTTCTCCACCGATGTCTAAAGGTCCCAGTCCATCTCCTGGAGGCGGACAGATGGCCTGGAAACCTCTGGCTAATCGGGCCATCTGTAGAGTGGGAATCAAGATTTTCTGAGGCATCCTTGGGCCACCCCCAGGTGTCAGGCCATCTGCCAAGAGACAGCGGCCCAAAGCAGAAGGACAGGTGGCCTGGGCAGATCCCACCCAGGTCTGAAAGCCCCAGGCTGGCCTCAGACTGTGGGTTTTTTATGTGGCCACCCGAGGGCGCCCCAAGCCAGTTCATCTCGGAGTCCAGGCCTGGCCCTGGGAGACAGGGTGAAAGCAGTGGTTTTTACGAACTTAACTTATAGAGTCTAAAAGATTTCTACTGAATCACTTGTCAAGAAGCGCCCTCTCTGGGGAGAAGGGAACGTGACCGGATTCCCTCACTGTTGTATCTTGAATAAACGCTGCTGCTTCATCCTGTGGGGGCCGTGGCCCTGTCCCTGTGTGGGTGGGGCCTCTTCCATTTCCCTGACTTAGAAACCACACTCCACTTAGAACAGGGTTTGAGAGGCTTAGTCAGCACTGGGTAGCATTTTGACTCCATTCTTGGCTTTCTTCTTTTTCTTTCCAGAAGGATTTTTGTGCAGAAATGGGTCTTTTGTTGCCGTGTTAGTCCTCCTTGGAAGGCAGCTCAGAAGGCCCGTGAAATGTCGGGGGACAGGACCCCCAGGGAGGGAATCCCAGGCTACGCACTTTAGGGTTCGTTCTCCAGGGAGAGCGACCTCGTCCCCCGATCCTGACCGCCCTTCCGGCCCACGCTCTCCTGTTTGGCTTCCACAGGCCTGGACTTCTCTGGCTTCTCTGCCCACACACTCCCTGCCCCCAGTGTCCCTGCCCCTGCCCCAGCACAGGTGACTTCATTTCTGTCCTCTCAGCTCAGTGGACTCGCTCAACTTTTGTATAAGTCTCCACTTGGTGGCAGCAGCTTGCTGATGACTTGTTTTAAAACTTTCATCCTAAATAACCTTTTGATGCTTGAATATTTTTAAGTTTTATACATAGTTTCTAATTTTTTCCTCAACAGATCCAGATACCTAATAAGATGCTGGAATGTAATCCCTGGACAATCCGTGTCCTGGCAGCATTTGGTCTTCCTCTAAGCGCCTGGCTCCGCTGTTCTCAGGAGTGGGTTCTGAAGTCTCTGGAGAACAGGATACGTGGAGGGTTAGGAAGGGGCCAGGCCTAGAGATGGGAGACTCCCTCCCGGAGCAGGTGGAGGCACAGGACCATTCGCTACCCCATCTGCTGACACCTGCGGGGGAGCCCAGGCATTCTTTGTAAGCCCTCCTGACCACCTGGCTCAAAGAAAACAGAAGTATGGAGGCCGCCAAGTATTTTCAAGAAATAATCCCTTGAACATGGCATCACTTTTTTAGAAAGAGGGGCTTGGGGCAGGCAGAGGAGAGAAGGGAGAGCAAACTGAGAGCCAAGTTTCCAGACGGTCCTGCAGGAGGAGAGGATGCAGCTGCCCAGAGGGAAGCAGGATCACATTTAAGGAAGTGTGTGGGGTCCCTGGATGACACCAGCACCCAGTGCGGCTCTGTCTGGCAACCGCTCCCAAGGTGGGAGGAGTGGGTGTCCCCTGTGTGTCAGTGGGCAGCTCCTGCTGAACCCGCAGCTCACTAGGGAGCCTGACAGTGGGGCCATGCGCCTGACACTCCTCTCTGCTTGTGGACCTGGCAAGGCAGGGAGCAGAAAACAGAGCCACTTGAAGGCTTTCTGTCTGCGTCTGTGTGCAGTGTGGATTTAGTTGCGCTTTTTTCTTGCTGGGAGAGCACAGCCACCATTTACAAGCAGTGTCACCCTCGTGGGTGGCGAGGACAGAACAGGAGCCTCTGCTCTCTGTACCTATCTGGTTCCGGTGGGCTCCCCTGTCCTGGCTTCCATCTCTGTCTCAGCGACCATTCAGCCCTGCGCAGGAACACATGTTGCTTAGAAAAGCCAAATCCAGCCCTTGTCTCTGCCTCCTCTGGTCTCATGATGTGCATCTATTACCTTGAAACTGGAAACCAGTCTATCAATGTCTGTGCCAATTTTTTATTCCCTCCCCAACCTCCTTCCCCATACGACTTTTTATTTATGTAGGATGTGTGCTGTCTAATGATGGGATGACCACACTTTTCCATGTTCTAAAAGTGCTCCTCTCCCGCAGGGTCCCAGGGCTGGTGGTTGCTTTGGGTCTACAGCTACGTCTTACCCACCTCCTGCCTCAAAAGCCTGTGTGGTGGCAAAGCCGGTGTGGGGCTGGGGAACGCAGCGTTCTCCAGGAGGGGGACCCGGCTCTCCTTCTGCAATGCAGGCAAAGGCCTAGATGCCAGTGTGACCTCCCACAAGGCATGGCTTCCAGACTCCCCGACCAGAAGTGATGCTGTTTTGCCTCGGGCCCTGGGTTTGAAGCAGCCTGGCTTTCTCTTGGTAAGTGGCTGGTGTCTTAGCAGCTGCAATCTGAGCTCAGCCACCTACCCACCACCGTGGCCGACACTTTCATTAAAAAGTTTCCTGAGACGACTTGTGTGCATGTTGATTTCATGATCAGCGCCGCTGGGAAGAACCCCAGAGCCGGTGGGGTGGGGCTGGAAGCAGCAGGTGCAGTGATGGGGCTGGGTGCCCAGGAGTCCTTAGTGCTCAATCAGGCCAAGGTGGCCAAGCCCAGGCTGCAGGGAAGGCCGGCCTGGGGGGTGTGGGTGAGCACAGGCAGGCACCAGCTGGGCAGTGTTAGGATGCTGGAGCAGCATCCGTAACCCCACTGAGTGGGGTAGTCTGGTTGGGGCAGGGACCGCTATTGCTTTAGCAGAGAGAGATGATCCCCACTGCGGAGAGGCTGTTCTGACTCTGCAGGTGGGACAGGGACAGATGGCCACCAGGGTGACCCGGCTGGTCTTCCTTTGCTACGCTAAGCCCTGGGACATGGAGGATTCCCGCCACACACAGCCTGGGCCCGGGTTCTTACCTGTGGCCACCGCTCTGGCACGAGCTCCTCAGTCTTGGGTGGTTTCTGCCTGGTCCGGGATTTGGTGTTCCTGCTGAGTCCAGCCTTTCTACCACCTCCGCATGGGCCGTGGGTGGTGTTGTCAGCTGCCTCCCGCTTTGGCTTCAGTAGCTCACCCAGCTTACAGGGGAGCTGCCCTGGGCTGGAGATGGGCATGCACCCTGGGTCCTACTTTGAATGAATGCAGCTTGAGGAGAGCCGGCCATATACACTGGGCCACAGGTTACCCTCGGCAATGCCCACATCAGCCGTCAGCCTGAGCCTCCCCAGGAGAGCAAGGCTCACACGACAAAGGCTGCCCGTGGCCAATGAGGTGGCTGAGCCCAGCCAGAACCTTTCTCGGACTCCCGGGATGTGGCTCTGCTCGTGAGCTGCCTGGTCAGCTCTCTCGGGGTGAGAGGGGCTTGTCACACGGGCCCCTGCCTGCAGTGTGACCCTTCTCAGCTTCTCTCAGCAGCCCTGCCTGCAGAGTGTCACCACCACCATGATCATTTCCCTGACACTGCGAGGGTGGGGGGACGTCCTGGGTAGAGACAGGGCCCGTGGCAGCAGCAGGCTCAGGGGCGCCCTACACTGGTGGGCTGGGGACCTGGTGGAGACCACACCAAGGGCTGGACAAGGGGATGAGCCTCCACCCTGGCCTCTCTGCAGGCCTCAGCAGCCCCTCCCACAGGCAGAAGGGTTGACACTGGGTTCTGCCCTCACTGCAAGAGCTGCAAGTGCCACGTGCTGTTCTGCCCAATCTGGTGTCTGCAGGTGAGGACAGGGCTGCCGCTGGCCCGTTTCTGAGTGTTCAGCACCTAAGGGTGACAGCACTGTCTGTCCCTACCCTCCCGGTCCTGTTTGAAGATCAAACCCATGCTCACAGGCCAATTTTTTTTTCTTTTAGAGACAGGGTCTCACTTTGTCACCCAAGCTGGAGTGCAGTGGTGCGATTATAGCTCAATGCAGCCTCCAATTCCCGGACTCAAGGGAACTTCCTGCCTCAGCCTGCCAAGTAGCTTGGACTATAGCTGTGTGTTTTATTATTATTTTGTAGACATGGGGTCTGGCTATGTTGCCCAGGCTATTGTCAAAATTCCCGGCCTCAAGCAATCCTCCCGCCTCGGCCTCTCAAAGGTTGGGATTACAGGTGTGAGGCAAGGCACCCAGCTCAGCCACAGAGCCCTATTGCATCTCTCTTACTAGGAGCAAGAGCTGACTGCCCCCTCATCCCCATTCCAGAGTGTTGGGGCTGTGTTGAGCCGAGGCCGGGCCACTGGCATGGCCCAGGGAGCGGGATCATTCACTGCTGCCCCAAATCTGAGATCATTCCACCTTGACAAGACTTCCTCATCCAATCCCTTTACTTGACAGCTGGGGAAGCCAATGCACACAGAGCATCCCCAGCTCACTCGGGGTCTCAGAGCTGATCCATGAGCGGAGGCTGAGATCCTGGGATCTTGTCCCCCAGCCTCCCTGCAAGCTTACTCCCTTTCTGCTGAAAGAGATGGGGCCGGACCTCGACCAGCAGCCCTGGCCTGGACATGACTGTGCTCATGCAGGTATTGAGGCCGAGACACCCTGGCATCATATGTTTTTCTATTTTCTTTTTTTTGAGACGGTGTCTCACTCTGTCACCCAAGCTGGAGTGCAGTGGCATGATATTGGCTCACTGCAACCTCTGCCTCCCGGTTA
This sequence comes from Gorilla gorilla gorilla, assembly GCF_029281585.2. Taxonomy (NCBI): domain Eukaryota; kingdom Metazoa; phylum Chordata; class Mammalia; order Primates; family Hominidae; genus Gorilla; species Gorilla gorilla. The sequence goes on along the minus strand of NC_086018.1, from coordinate 21,791,623 downwards.
AAGTGATTCTCCTGCCTCAGCCTTCCAAGTAGCTGGGCCTACAGGCTTGTACCATCATGCCTGACTAATTTGTACATTTTTACTAGAGACGGGGTTTCCCCATGTTGGCCAGGCTCGTGTCGAACTCCTGACCTCAAGTGATCCACCTGCCTTGGCCTCCCAAAGTGCCAGGATTACAGGCATGAGCCATGGCGTCACTTAAATGTAGTGAGAGGCCGGGCACAGTGGCTCATGCCTGTAATCCCAGTACTTTGAGAGGACGAGGCTGTCAGATCACCTAAGGTCAGGAGTTCGAGACCAGCCTGGCCAACATGGTGATACCGTGTCTCTAAAAAAAATAGAAAAAAAATATCCCTGCATGGTGGTGAGTACCTGTAGTCCCAGTTACTCAGGAGGCTGAGGCATGAGAATCGCTTAAACCTCGGAGGCGGAGGCTGCAGTGAGCTGAGATGGTGCCACTGCACTCCAGCCTGGGTGACAGAGCAAGACTTTGTCTCTAAATAATTAAATAAATAAATATGGCCGAGCATGGTGCCTTAGGCCTGTAGTCCCAACACTTTGGGAGGCTGAGGCAGGTGGTTCATGAGGTCAGGAGCCCGAGACCAGCCTGGCCAAGACGGTGAAACACTGTCTCTACTAAAAATACAAAAAGTAGCCAGCTGTGGTGGCAGGCACCTGTAATCCCAGCTACTTGGGACACTGAGGCAGGAGAATCACTTGAAACTGGAAGTCAGAGGTTGCAGGGAGCCGAGATTGCACCACTGCACTCTAGCCTGGGCGATGGAGCAAGACTCCATCTCAAATAAATAACTTAATAAATACAGAGCAAGATTCCATCTTAAATAAATAAATAAATAAACATACACCTGTAATTCTAGCAGTTCGGGGGGCTAAGACAGGTCGATCACCTGAGGTCAGGAGTTCGAGACCAGCCTGACCAATATGGCAAAACTCCATCTCTACTAAAAATACAAAAATTAGCCAGGCGTTTTGACGTGTGCCTGCAGTCCCAGCTACTTGGGAGGCTGAGACAGGAGAATTGCTTGAACCCAAGAGGTGGAGGTTGCAGTGAGCCGAGATCTCGGCTGCACTTCGGCCTGGGTGACAGAGTGAGACTGTCTCAAAAGGAATAAAAAAAATACAAAATAAAAAATATGTAGTAAGATCGCAGAGTCGTGCCGCGGAAGCGTGCTGGTCCTATCCATGTAGTGAAGGCTGATTTCATACACAAATGTCACAAGAACTTTTTTTCTTTTCCTTTTTTTTGAGACGGAGTCTCGCTCTGTCACCCAGGCTGGAGTGCAGTGGCACGATCTCAGCTCACTGCAAGCTCTGCCTCCCGGGTTTATGCCGTTCTCCTGCCTCAGCCTCCCAAGTAGCTGGGACTACAGGCCTGTGCAGCAGATGCAGGGGGGCCACTAGGCCCAGGCAGTCTTGGGACTTGTGTGTCTCCTGCTGTGCATCCATACTGGGTGCTTTAGAAACGGCAGGCAGACCAGAAGCCCCTGTTGCAAGTGAGGACAAAGTGTGGGAAGGCCGTGAGGGTCTGCAGTCCGAGATGGCCTGGTCCTCAACCTGCAGTGCACTGTTGATGCACTGGAATGCCGCCTCCTTCTCCCGGTCCAGGTCTTCAGCAGGGACCCGGTACCCCATCTCTAAGGGAGGTGGCAGCATCAAAGAAAGGCTCCCCTCGCCTGCGTGGCAGCAGGGGAAACTTGCGTCTACGGGGCCTAGAGGCCTGGGATCTGGGGGAGCCACCCCTGGGGGCGAGTGTCTGCCCTGGTGCTGTATCTGCCGTCTTTTCACACTGGGTGTGACCCGAAGAGACAGCCTGAGGTCCGTCCTCACTCACTGTGTTTGAGGAACTGAGGGTCAGCTGGCAGTGGGATGAGGCTGGCCCCCTCCTCCGCTTTAGTTCCGGGAGGCCTCCCGTAGAGCTGTAGGGGCTCGAGATGGCCTTTCGTTTGGGGCACGAGCTGGTCCGGGAGGTCTGGGATCTCTGGTTCTGACCTCTGGGCACCTGCTGCAGCTGTGGCTGAGGCCCAGAAATGTGAAGGGCCTCCATCCACTCCAGTAGTGACCCCAACGTGGGGTTCAATGTGGAGGGGGGAGGGGCTGCTGCGGCAGCTGCAGGAGCAGAAGTGCCACGCCTTGTTCTTCTCATGCCCGCATCCATGCTTGCAGCTGGGAAGGGGGCAGGAATCAGCGAGGTGACCTGGGCTGAGTCCTGGGAATGGGAAGAGGTGGCAGGAAGGGGATCTGAGGAGGAGAACAGGGGGCCTGGTGGTCTGTGCTTCTTCCCAGACATGGGAGCTGTAGAGGGGACCCCTGCAGCAGATGCTAAGGGGGCCAGTAGGCCCAGGCAGTCTTGGGACTTGTGTGTCTCCTGCTGTGCATCCATACTGGGTGCTTTAGAAACGGCAGGCGGACCAGAAGCCCCTGTTGCAAGTGAGGACAAAGTGTGGGAAGGCCGTGAGGGTCTGCAGTCCGAGATGGCCTGGTCCTCAACCTGCAGCGCACTGTTGATGCGCTGGAATGCCGCCTCCTTCTCCCGGTCAAGGTCTTCAACAGGAACCCGGTACCCCAGCTCTAAGGGAGGTGGCAGCATCAAAGGCTCCCCTCGCCTGCGTGGCAGCAGGGGAAACTTGTGTGTACTGGGCCTAGAGGCCTCGGATGTGGAGGAGTCATTCCTGAGGGTGAGTGTCTGCCCTGATGCTATATCTGCTCCCTTTTCACACTGGGTGTGACCTGAAGAGACAGCCTGAGGCCTGTCCTCACTCACTGTCTTTGAGGAACTGAGGGTCAGCTGGCAGTGGGATGAGGCTGGCCCCCTCCTCCGCTTTAGCCCCGGCAAGCCTCCCGTGGAGCTGTAGGAGCTGGAGATGGCATTTCGGTTGGTGCAGGAGCTCGTCCAGGAGGTCTGGGATGTCTGGTTAGATCTGATTTCTGACCTCTGGGCATGGAGGTCTGTCTGCAGAGGCCCGGGCCTGGGCACAAAGGGAGAGAGGCCTCCATTGTCCCGCAGGGGCCGAAATGCAGACCATGCATCCCCGGTGACCTCGGGGACCCTTCTCTGATCACCAGGATTCTCTTGGACTCTAGGGTCCTTGTCCTGCTCAGGCATCCCTGCCCCGCTCTCCTTGAGGGCCCTCAACACTATCTTCCCTGGACACAAGTCTGGGGACAGCCGGGTGTTGTGGACCCCAAAGGGGTGACTCCCGGCTCCTGGGCCCCACAGAGAGTCCATGTTCTCAGTGCAGTGGCTGAGCTGGAGGACGCCCTGGAACTCGGAGCACACAGCACTGGCTTGCTGTGGTACCTGTGCAATCAAATTGAAGGCAGGATCCCAGGAAGGACCGCAGGGCTTGCGGGATCACGGAAAACCTTCTTAGAGTTGTCTTGACACCACTGATGTCAAGTGTCCGGGTGCTTGTAGGATGGCCTGCCACTCAGTCCACGGGCAGGAGCAACGGGGAGATTCCACAAGCAAAGTGAACTGGGGGATGGGCTGAACGGGCTCCAGGCAACTGAGCCCTACTGGCAGGTCCTCGGCCTGGGCCCGAACAGGAAGGAGGGGCACAGAGTGCCCAGGTAACCGCTCCTGGGAGCAGTGGGGAACCGTCGGTTGCTTGAACTCTCGAGAGCTGGGCTCTGAGCGTCCTCGTCCAGCCGCCAACTCGGCCAAAGGCTAAGCCAGCAGTTTCTTCTGTTGCCGGGCAACGCGCCTTTTAAACCTGAGGGAGCGGGCGCGTGAGCACATAATGGCGCCCGTGACAGAGCGAGCTTAACGGATTAATAAGCGCAGCCAGGTACCCGCGCCAGGCACTTGCTGGCAATGGCGGGAGGCGGACGTGGGGGGTCATGCAATAGGTACTGGAAGGAGAGAGGCGGGCACAAAGGTCGCGGGAGGAACAGGTGCCCACAATGGCTGCAGATCTGCCGGTGGATCACTGAAGATTCCTGCTCTCCTGCTGAGGTGGAGATTGCAGTGAGCTGAGATCGCACCATTGCACTCCAGCCTGGGCAACAAGTGCAAAACTCAGTCTCCAGATAAAAAAAAGAAAAAGAAAAAAAAGAGGCCGGGCGTGGTGGCTTATGCCTATAATCCTAGCACTTTGGGAGGTCGGGGCGGACGGATCACGAGATCAGGAGTTGGAGACCAGCCTGGCCAACATAGTGAAACCCCGTCCCTAGTAAAAATACAAATTTAGTCAGACATGGTGGCACGCGCCTGTAGTCCCAGCTACTCCGGCGGCTGAGACAGGAGAATCACTTGAACCCGGGGGCGGGGAAGGGATGGTGATGCGCCGAGATCGCGCCACTGCACTCCAGCCTGGGCAACAGAGTCAGACTCTCTCTCTCTTTTTTTTTTTTTTTTTTGAGATGGAGTCTCCCTCTATCGCCCAGGCTGGATTCCAGTGGCCTGATCTCGGCTCACCGCAAGCTCCACCTACCGGGTTCACGGCATTCTCCTGCCTCAGCCTCTGGAGTAGTTGGGACTACAGGCGCCCGCCACCACACCCGGCTAATTTTTTGTATTTTTAGTAGAGACGGGGTTTGACCGTGTTAGCCAGGATGATCTCCATCTCCTGACGTCGTGATCCCCCTCCCAAAGTGCTGGGATTACAGGCCTCGGCCTCCCAAAGTGCTGGGATTACAGGCGTGAGCCACCGCGCCCGGTGTTGAAACTCTCTTGAGGCATTTTCTTCGGCCTTCGGTTCCATCCTCTGTCTCCTCCTTGACCTCCTCATCTCCTCGCCACTGCCTTGGGGACCTTGGCCAGGCTCATGGCATCCAGCAGCCACTCAATGTCAATACCTCCATGTTCATCTCTCAGCCCGCCCTTGCGCGTGAACCCATGCTTATTTATTTATTTTTTTTATACGTGCACCCATGCTCTTCAGGTCTGATGAAGTATCCAAAATCAAGCTCGTGACCATCCCCAAACCTGCCCCTTCTGCAGGGTTTACCTCGCTAGTCGGCGCCATCCTTGATTCTTCTCTTTCTCCCACCCAGGCCATCATCTCTTGCCTGGTTGATACCCACAGCCTCCCCTTTGGGCTTTATCCTTATCCCCGTCATAGCTGCCAGAGGGACCCTGTGAAAACACTCCCCAGCCTGCTCATTCCTCTGCCCTAAGCCTGCATGGCACAGAGCAAAAGCCAGTTGTTATGGGACCTAGGGGGTCCTGTGGGATGGGCCCCAGCCTGCATCTTCATCCTCTTCTCCCCACCCCACTCCATTCACTCTCTGCCTATCGCTCACCAGCCTATACCACCTGCCTCAGGGCCTTTGCACTGACCATTTAGGCCACATTCCAGGCTCTTTTCACATGTTGCCTCCTCTGAGAAGCCCTCCCTGACCACTCTGCCCATACCTCATGCCTCTTGATTCCCCTTACCTGGCTTGTGGTTTCAGCACTTTCCCTGTGTGTGTTTGTTTTTCTTGGCATGAGGGCAGGACCTAAGTGTCTGTTCCCCGTTGATTCCCCAGTGCCAGGCATGCAGTGCAAACTCTAGAAATATTTTTTGCATGAAGGAATGAGTGATTGAATGCAGCAAGGGTCTGGAGGCTGAGGACCAGGCAGACAGACATTCAGAGTTGCTGGAATGCGACAGAGACAGGGAGTCAGACTGGTCATGCAAGATCCTGGGCCTGCCCTTGGGTCCTGGGGAGCCACGGAAGGTTGTGGCTGCCAGAGGGTTGTGGTCAGAGCCACAGTCAGGGGCCTTCTGAGACCTGTGCCCCCTCCCCACCCTCCCTCCCCACCTCCTCAGGCCAGCTCTGGGGTCTCGGCAGGTGGTCCGCAACATGACCTCTGAGTTCTTCGCTGGCCAGCTCCGGGCCCAGATCTCTGAGGACACCACTCACCTGATCTCCTACTAGAAGCCCGAGTTCTACACGCCGGTTGATGGGGGCACTGCTCACCTGTCTGTCGTCGCAGAGGACGGCAGTGCTGTGTCCGCCACCAGCCCCATGAACCTCTAGTAAGGGCTGCTGGGCCGCCTGGGTGGGAAAGGGCCAGGGGCGGGTGGCCCAGGGACTGCCCACTTATCCAGTAAGGTGGCTCCATCACCTCTTTTCCTGGTGGGAAACTGAGGCCCAACCTTGGTAGCTTATCCTGGGCCTCTCATTGAGTATGTTTGAGCCTCAGTGGGTGGATAGGGACCAGGCTGGGCCAGACAAGGTCGGGCACTGTCTGACCTGGCTGGGCAGTAGCTTTGGCTCCAAGGTCCGCTCCCCGGTCAGCGGGATCCTGTTCAATAATGAAATGGACGACTTCAGCTCTCCCAGCATCACCAACGAGTTTGGGGTACCCCCCTCACCTGCCAATTTCATCCAGCCAGGTATGGGGTGGAGGTCCGGGGGTGGGGGACTGGGGTGGAGAGGGGCGGGTGTCCTGGGCAGGCAGCTGACGGGCATCCCTGTCTTCTCCCATCGGCCGCAGGGAAGCAGCCGCTCTCGTCCATGTGCCCGACGATCATGGTGGGCCAGGACGGCCAGGTCCGGATGGTTGTGGGAGCTGCTGGGGGCACACTGATCACCACAGCCACTGCACTGGTATGTGTCACACCTTTTCTCCCTGGCCGTGCCCACCTTGCACAGCCCCCAAGCCATGCTGATCACACTCCCATGCCCCAGGCCATCATCTACAACCTCTGGTTCGGCTATGACGTGAAGCGGGCCATGGAGGAGCCCCGGCTGCACAACCAGCTTCTGCCCAACGTCACAACAGTGGAGAGAAACATTGACCAGGTGGGCCGGGGGTTGGAGAAACTGAGTCACGGTGTGGGGCCCCAGGGCATCCTGGGCTGGAGGCCTGGATCATCACAGAGTGGACAATTGTTGGTGTGCTCTCTCTAGTGCCTGGGCCATCTGGAGCCCCTGTGACATGAGGGCCAAGCCCCCTGCTCCAGTGAGACCCAGCAGGCCCCAACCTGCTCTTCCTGATGACCTGGCCTGAAATGGCACCACCTGGGCTGAGGCCTGTGACCACACAGGTGTGGTTCAGGTGGCATCTGGAGCCTTGCTCAGGCTTCCCCTCTCCTCCCACCCCCAGGCAGTGACTGCAGCCCTGGAGACCCGGCACCATCACACCCAGATCGCGTCCACCTTCATCGCTGTGGTGCAAGCCGTCGTCCGCACGGCTGGTGGCTGGGCAGCTGCCTCGGACTCCAGGAAAGGCGGGGAGCCTGCCGGCTACTGAGTGCTCGAGGTGGACAAGGCTGACAAGCAATCCAGGGACAAGATACTCACCAGGACCAGGAAGGGGACTCTGGGGGACTGGCTTCCCCTGTGAGCAGCAGAGCAGCACAATAAATGAGGCACTGGAGAGGCGGGATTCGGAGATCTTCACGCTGCGGTCGCTGGAACTAGCCTCAGCATCTTCAGCATGGGGAAAGCCAGGCACGTGGCTGGGGGCCAGGGGAAGGTCCATGCCAAGCCCTGCCCCTTCCCACCCTGATCCCTGGGACTTGGGGCCAGGCCCTCCGTTCCCTGGGCTGGGCAGCAACACCACCTAGGACCAGCCACCAGAGGGTGCAGCGACCCCGGCCCTTTCTTAGGCAGAGAGTGGCCAGCTGATGCCGGGAACCCGGGTGCCTTCTCAGACCCGTAGGCGTCCAGCTCACCCTGCCGAGGACACGGGAGGTGAAGCTGAGGTCTGAGGAGTGGGGATTGGGCAAGAGGCTGGAGGAAAACATCTCGGTCAGAGCCAAGCCCCTGGGGGGTTTCCAAGTTTAAGCCCAGAGTGAAACCCAAGCTTGTGATCCTCTCCAGAGGGAGGCCTGGTTCTCAGGGAACAGCAAACGGGAAGATGTCCCCAGATCCCAGGGATCAGGGCTTGGACCAGCCAGGGACGCAGCCCAGAGGGAGTGGGTCCGGAAGGAAACAGCTAGACACAGCAGCCTTCACCATCAGCAGCCCCTCCAGGCCTCCCTCGGGGCCTGCTCCCTCCTCCAGGCACAGTTCCAACACCTGGGGCAGGGTTCTGGGAAGGGCTGGTGGAGGTGGGCTGGTGGGAGGCGGTGATCACAGCCCAGCACCTGGATATCACCAGGGGCACTGGGGCCAGGGGCCAGGTGAGGCCAGGTCGGGGCTATCCTTCAGGATCCCGGAAGACCTGGTGATACCAAAGGGCCCACAGACAAACAGGGTTTTGTGCCTGCAGAGTAGAGTACCACCGGGTCTGAGCCCTGGAGGGCTGTGTCTCTGGGGCTCCCAGTTGAGTGATGTACGAGTCACTCCTCAATCCTTATTTTATTTATTTAATTTAAAAAATTATTTAAACAAATAGAGATGGGGTCTCACTATGTTGACCAGGCTGGACTTAAACTCCTGACTTCAAGCAGTCCCCCCATCTCAGTCTCCCAAAGTGCTAGGATTACAGGGGTGAGCCACTGCACCCAGCCTCAATCCTTATTTTGGCCTGAGAGGACAGGCCGTGGCCTCATTTTCAGGGGAGAAGACTGAGGCTGGAGGGGCAGGCAGCAAGAGAAGTGGGAGCTGGCCACGAGGCTTCCTGGACCTGACACGCTGGTGGGGTACACCCTGGTTCTCCAGGTCCCATGGGGCTCAGCCCAGGACTACCTCGGGGGGTGAGGGACTTAAATCCTCTCCTTCATTCTCATCGCCCCTTCCCCCGTCATTTCCTGAGGAAGGACATTCAGGGACCTTCCTGGCTGTGCCTCGGATCAGGACCAGAATGACACCCATTCCTTTCCCTGGGCCTTTGCTCAGGCGGTCCCTGCACCCTGGCCTCTGCCTGACCAGGATGGTGGGGAGACGAGGGGGGACGTCCCCCACGCTGCTGTCTCCACTGTTCCTGCTGCCCAGGCCTCTGAGCTTCCAGGACTGCAGCGGGTGGGTGGGTGGGCTGGCCTAAGCCCAGGAATGCACTTCAGCTCCTGGTTGAGCAATGTCACTGAGGCTTGGGAGTCGGGTGGGGGCGGGAGGAGGCGTCCACAGGCCCCCCACTGCAAGAGGCAGCCGTGGGAACAGCCTGACTCTAAACAATCATTCCAGTCCAGGCTGACCAGGGGCTCTGGCTGGACATAGGGGCCTGGCAGGCTGTGTGGCCTGTAAGGACACAGTCTGTCTCTGTGCCTCAGTTTCTCTGCTGCCCAGATGGGGGGGCCCGGCTTCCAGGTGTAGACATCTGGAGCAGGCAGTGTTCAGCTGGGGAGGAAGCAGGGAGGAAGCGGGGAGGACTGTGGGGGCCACGTGGGAAGGATTCCAGCCCACATCACCTGCACCCCTGCTGAGCCTGGTCAACGGAGCCCCTCAGTGGGTCCTCACTCCCCTGGCTGCCTCCCATTTAGGCACCCTGAGGCCTAGGGAGAACAGAGCCAGGCCAGTGTCCCTAGAGAGGCTGCGCTGCCGGCACAGTAATAGCGGATTTGGATTCAGGGAAGCAGACCCGCAGCTAGGGTGGGAAAGAGCCGCAGGCAGGGCGTGGCCTCCACACAGCCTTCCTCCCTGGAGGTCCATGCTGCATTTCCAGGACAGCAAGTCCTGGACAAATGGTCCCGGATGCCAAGGGCTAGAGGCATGGTCTGTCTGCATTCCCCACATGGGCGTCTTGTAGTCACCAGCATTTGATGCTGTCAAGTCCCCCTGTCCTCTGTGCAGACTGGGAAGCCCTTGGCCACCCTGGGGAGTTGTGGGACCCAGGCCAGGCTGCAGAAGCATAAGGACTTGAACCCAAGTTTTAAGTGACACCACCTTGTGTCCCCCTCCCTCTGTCTCTGTTTAGCTCCACCTTGATGCTGACTAGGCTGGGCCATGCAGAGAGGGTTAGGGGATAGAGATGGGAGCTGGGGAGCAGGGCTCCACTCTGGGAGGGGGGCAGCCTTGCCGGATCCGGGGGAGAGAGTTGAGCGGCCCCAGCTCTGCTTTCCCAGAGCTGCCGGGAACCCGGGGAATGGTGTGGAGGTTCCAGGGAGCCCTGCCCCTACCTGGCAACCGCAGTGCAGCAGGCACCAAATTCTCCTGCACATTGCGACAGTGTGACCCTGGGCTCTGGCGGGCGGTAGGTGGGGCCTTTGGACCTACCAGCAGTGAGGGAGTTAACACAGCAGCTGACTTCTCTAGGCAAGGAAAACTCCCCTCAGACGCTTTGCTGCCTGGCCTCCTGCCAGCAACAAGCAGGAGCTGAAAACTAGAAGTTGAGGCGTGAGTTTGGCCACTCCGTAGTGTGCACTTGGTGAGGGCAGCAGCTCGCCACAGCTGCCAGCCGTCTGTCCATTCACCCATCTGTCCATCTGGCAGCCCGCTGTTCAGACCCGTCTGTCTGTCCGCCTATCTGTAAGCCCATCTCTGTCCCATTGTCTATCTGACCATCTTTCTCTTACTGTCCTCTTTGTCTAGCTATCTGGCCTATCTGTCGATCCATCTTCGTGTCTGTCTTCAGCCCCCACCTGTTTGTCCATCTGTCCAATTACCTGTGACTCTGTGCATCTTCTTGTCCATTCATCTGCCCACCCATCTGTCCCTCCGTCTGCCCACCAGCCGCCCCTCTCCTCCTGGGCTGCAGAGCCATGGCCCGGGGCTACGGGGCCACAGTCGGCCTAGTCCTGCTGGGTCTGGGGCTGGCGCTGGCTGTCATTGTGCTGGCTGTGGTCCTCTCTCGACACCAAGCCCCCTGTGGCCCCCAGGCCTTTGCCCACGCTGCTGTTGCCGCCGACTCCAAGGTCTGCTCGGATATTGGACGGTGAGTGAGACGTGGGAGGAAGCTGGGTGGCCCTTGGCAGCCAGCCCCTCCTGGAGAAGGTGTGTGTGTGTATGTGTGAGTGAATGTATGTGTGGGTGTGTGTGTGAGTGTGTGGGTATGTGTGATTGCATGCATGTGTGTGTGTGAGTGTGTGAGTGTGAGTGTGGGGAGTGTGGGTGTGTGTGAATGTGTGTGATTGTGTGTGGGTATGTGTATGTGAGTGTGTGTGAGTGTGTGTGTGCACATGCACTGGCCCAGGAAGCAGGAGCCGTGTGTGTGTGGGCTTCAGCACCTGCAGGGCTTGGGAGCAAGGAGGCAGCCTCAGGGCCCTTGCACAGAACAGGTGGCAGGGTGTGCCCGTGGGGCAGATGGGGACTTGGGGACAATGGTGGTGTGTGAGTCCACGCCTGGCTCCAGGATTCAGGAGGCCCATTTGCATATCCCAGGTGGGAACCGGTCTGGCCCCACCTGACCCTGCTGGCCGGTGCAGGCCCCTTCAGTGAGGCCAATTCTCCAAGGCTGGGGTCTTCTCCCAGGGTCATGGGTGAAGGGGTTTGGAGGCTCCCTACGTGGGTACTGGCCTGCTGGGGTACACACAATGCTGCCATAGCCAGTCTGCCCCAACACCCAGCCCGGGGCCACATCTCGGGTCTCTCAGTCCTGGGGAGCCTGGTGCCCCACCCCTCACATCCTCTCTCCCTGAGTCAGGGCCTGGGTCTCGTGAGCTGAGTGACTGATACTTGGTGTCCTGGATGAGGGCGTGGTGGAGAGGGGCCACAGCGGGTGTTTCCTGACCCTCTTCCAGGAAGCCCAGCCCAAGGAAGGCCTCCGCTGCTGCCGCTGCAGAGGACACATACAGGATGCCCCTTCCTGCCCCCTGCCTCCCATTGGGCCCACAAAAGCCAGGGCAATCCTCCCCTCCCTGCCAGCCACCTGGTCTGCTTCCCAGAAGTTCTGTCTTGCAGGCTGTTGGGAGGATCCCAGTGCTTTGTAAACTAAAGCAAGGGAGGAGTGGCCGCTCCCTCTCTCTGTTCATTCATTCACCTTTTCATTCATTCCTTCTTCCCTCCATTCCCCCATCTGTCCATCCTTCCCTGCCCTGATTGCTCATGCCACCCCCCACCCCTCCTGACCTGGTCCTTTGGTTTCTCTTCAGGGCTTTCTGTCTCCTCCCACAGGGCTGAGAATGGCAGCTCAGGGACAAGTTGGGGCTGGGGACTGCTTAGTCTCCCCAGTGGCTCTCAGGGGATTTGAGGGTTTGACGCCAGCTGCCACCCCAGGCTGTGCCCCTCCTCTGCTCAGGAGGACATACAGAGATGCGACACCCACTTAAACTCGAAGTTGCAAAGATGCAAATGAGACTGGGGTCTCAGGCACCAGAGACCACCCGTGGGCACGTGGCCTTTGGGAGTGGGGACCTGCTGCCACAAATTTCTGGGTGGAGTCTGGACCTGCTGGGTCTCCCTGAGTGACTGTCTGGGGGTCTCCATAGCGTGCCCTGCTGTGTGCGTGACGGTCACTGGTTGGGTAGGGGTCTCTACTCTAAAGCTCCCTCTGCCGGCATCCCCTCGAACTCTCCCTTGGTGAAGAGAGAGGATGTGGTTTGCCCCAGTGTTTTGTCAAACAACTCTCTCCACTTCCTGTCTTAAGAAGCTGGGAGTGGAAGAGAGCCTGGGGCTGGCCCCAGCTGCTGCTGCGGAACAGGGGTCATTGGACACTGGGACCCTGGCCGGACTGGCTGGGGGGCCTCAGGAAGAGGCCTGCTGCAGCGTCATCCTGGCCAAGATCCCTCCTTGCAGAGGCCCCTGGCCACACTGCCACAGGGTCTGCTGGGGCCACCAGAAGCCCATGCTCCTGACTCCATCATCTCTCCCCTCTGTGCTCACCGCTCACCAGGAGGCCCTCCCAGAGTCCAGTCTCCTGCTCTTTTTTCTGTTTTGTTTTTGAGATGCTGTTTCGCTCTGTCACCAGGCTGGAGTGCAGTGGCGTGATCTCGGCTTACTGCAACCTCTGCCTCCTCGGTTCAAATGATTCTCCTGCCTCAGCCTCCTGAGTAGCTGGGACTACAGGTGCCAGCCACCATGCCCAGCTAATTTTTGTATTTTTAGTAGAGATGGGGTTTCACCATGTTAGCCAGGATGGTCTCCAACTCTAGACCTCGTGATTCGCCCACCTCCGCCTCCCAAAGTGCTGGGATTACAGGAGTGAGTCATGGCGCCCGGCCCCATCTCCTACTCTTTCTCTCAGCACCAGGTTTTATTCTTGGGATTCTGCTACAGCCGGAGCCCCTGGGTGCGAGCTCCTAAGCTTTCTGTGAGTGTGGACCCAGCACCGTGCCTAGTAGACATACAAAAGGAGCATGGTGACAGTGAGGTCTGTCATCTCCAGCATAATGACTGTTTTGATCCTTGTAAAAAAGGTGATTTTTGGCTGGGTGTGGTGGCTCACACCTGTGATCCCAGCACTTTGGGAGGCTGAGGCGGGTGGATCATTTAAGGTCAGGGGTTGGAGACCAGCCTGGGCAACATGGTGAAACCACGTCTCTACTAAAAATACAAAAATTAGCTGGGCATGGTAGCGGGTGCCTGTAATCCCAGCTACTTGGGAGGCTGAGACAGGAGAATCACTTGAACCCAGGAGGCAAAGGTTGCAGTAAGCCAAGATTGCACCACTGCACTCCAGCCTGGGTGACAGAGCAAGACTTGGTATCAAAAAAAAAAAAAAAAAAAGAAAGAAAGAAAAGCTTATATTTTCGTTCTAATGGTTATCTTAATATCTTCATTCTATAATTATATGTTTTATATAATTATAATAGCTATATAAGATATAATACCCCTAGTATGTTGTTTTTTGGATATTCTACTCTCTCCTGATGGTTAATTTATGTGTCAACTTGGCTAAGCTATGGTGCCCCGTTGTTTGGTCAAATACTGGTCAATATCTTGCTGGGAGGTTATTTCATAGATGTGATTAACACTGACAGTCAATTGACTTTAAGTAAAACAGATTACCCACCATAATATGGGTGGGCCACCTCCAATCAGTTGAAGGCCGTAAGAACAAAAACTGAGGTTTCCCAGAGAAGCAGGAATTCTGCTTCAAGACTGTAACACACAAACCCTGCCTGAGTTTCTGGCCTGCTGACTGCTCTACAGAGTTTAGGTTCCAGACTTCGAGATCAACTCTTACCTGAATTTATAGCCTGCTGGCTTGCCCTACAGATTTTAAACTTGCTAGTCCCCACAATCATGTGAGCCAATTCCTAAATAAATCTCTCTCTATGTATAACCTATTGGTTTAGCTTCTCTATAAAAACTTCTATATCCAGTTTCCTGGATGTTAAGTAATATTGAAACTAGCTAGTAACCTCGTTTTTTTGTTGTTTTTTTTTTTTTTGAGATGGAGTTTTGTTCTTGTTGCACAGGCTGGAGTACAATAGCACGATCTTGGCTCACCGCAACCTCCACCTCCTGGGTTCAAGCGATTCTCCTGCCTCAGCCTCCTGAGTAGCTGGGATTACAGGCATGCGCCACCACACCTGGCTAATTTTGTATTTTTGGTAGAGACAGGGTTTCTCCATGTGGGTCAGGCTGGTCTCAAACTCCCGACCTCAGGTGATCTGCCCGCTTTGGCCTCCCAAAGTGCTGGGATTACAGGCATGAAACACTGCACCCGTCTCCTAGTAATTTCTTCTTTTCCGTGATGTGTCTCTTATCTCTAATAATACTTTTCTTCTTAAAGTCTACTTCATTAAAAATAGTTATGCTGGGCATGGTGGCTCATGCCTGTAATTGGCACTTTGGGAGGTCAAGGTGAGTGGGTCGCTGAAGCCCAGGAGTTCAAGACCAGCCTGGGCAACATGGTGAGACCCTGCCTCTACAAAAAATACAAAAATTAGCTGGGTGTGGCTAATATAATTCTAAGTTGACACACTTGTAGTCCCAGCTACTTGGGAGGCTGAGCGGGGAGAATCGCATGATGCTAGAAGGGAGAGATTGCTGTGAGCCAAGATCACGTCGCTGCACTCCGGCCTAGGAGACAGAGTGAGGCTCTATCTCAAAAAAAAAAAAAAAGTTACACAGCTTTCTTGGTTAGTGCATGCATGATATATTTTTCATTATTTTCCACCTTTCTGTATCCTTACATAAAAGGCATTAGTTGGGTTTTACTTTATTTCCAATTACTTTAATTTTTATTGATTGTCCTTTTAAAAGTAGGTGATGATTTATTTGGGTTGAAACCCACCACCAACTTGTTTTCCATGCCTATTCTGTTTCTTCTTATCTCCTTTCACATCTTGTTTTGCATTTATTATTTTTATTATTCAATTTCCTTTTTCTCTATTAGTTTCCTAACTGTGCAGTCTTGGAGTTATTTTAAAAGATGACAGTAGATTATTTTAGAGCTTACAACATGCATCCTTCACTTACCAAAGTCTAACATGAGCTAGTACATTTTTTTGTTTATTTGTTTTTTCTTGAGATAGAGGGAGTCTTGCTCTGCTGCCCAGGCTGGAGTGCAGTGGAGCAATCTTGGTTCACTGCAACCTCCGCCTCTTGGGTTCAAGCAATTCTCCTGCTTCAGCCTCCCGAGTAGCTGGGACTACAGTCACCCGCCACCACGCCCGGCTAATTTTTTGTATTTTTTAGTAGAGACGGGTTTCACTGTGTTAGCCAGGATGGTCTCGATCTCCTGACCTCCTGATACACCTGCCTCGGCCTCCCAAAGTGCTGGGATTACAGGCGTGAGCCACCACGCCTGGCCACCCTTTATTTTTATTTATAAAAATATCTTTGGGAAAAAATATCTTTGGGCACATGGTCAAGGATCTCCTGAGGACTGTGTCATGGGCAATATATATATATATATATATATATATATATATATACACACACATATATATATATTCCACTTTCACTTTTTTTTTTTTTTGAGACAGTGTCTTGCTCTGTCGCCCAGGCTGGAGTATAGTGGCGTGATCTCAGCTCACTGCAACTTCCGCCTCCCGGGTTCAAGTGATTCTCCTGTCTCAGCCACCTGAGTAGCTGGGATTCCAGGCATGAGCCACCACGCCTGGCTAATTTTTGTATTTTTTTTTTTGAGATGGGGTCTCACTGTGTCGCCCAGGCTGGAGTGCAATGGCACGATATCTGCTCACTGCAACCTCCACCTCCCTGGTTCAAGCAGTTCCCCTGCCTCAGCCTCCCAAGTAGCTGGGATTACAACAGGCACATGACACCATGCCCTGCTAATTTTTTTGTATTTGTAGTAGAGACAGAGTTTCACCATATTCGCCAGACTGGTCTCAAACTCCTGACCTCAAGCAATTTGCCTGCCTTGGCCTCCCAAAGTGCTGAGATTACAGGCGTGAGTCACCGCGCCTGGCCTTTTTTTTTTTTTTTTTTTTTTTTTGAGACGGAGCCTCACTCTGTCCCCCAGGCTGGAGTGTGGTGGCAAGATCTCGGCTTCCTGCAACCTCCACCTGCTGGGTTCAAATGTTTCTTGTGCCTCAGCCTCCCAAGTAGATGGGATTACAGGTGCCCACAACCACACCTGGCTAATTTTTGTATTTTTGGTAGAGATGGGGTTTTAACCACGTTAGCCAGGCTGGTCTCGAACTCCTGACCTCAGGTGACCTACCCACCTTGGCCTTCCAAAGTGATGGGATTACAGGCATGAGCCACCACTCCCAGCCTCCATTTTTAATAGATGCCAGTTCTTTGATAAAATTCTTATTTCTTTATATCCTTGAATATAGATACAAAGTACTTATTTTAAAGTACATGGTCTGCCAATTTCATAATCTGGAGATCCTATGGACCTTTTTAAAAGTTGTCTGTGCTTTCTCATGAGCTTTGTTCCTGCTGTCTTATTTCCTTGTTTGCTTGGTTGTTTTTAATTTGGCACTGGAGAGTATGTATAAAAATTGTTAGAGGCCGGGTGCGGTGGCTCACGCTTGTAATCCCAGCACTTTGGGAGGCCAAGGCGGGCAGATCACGAGGTCAGGAGTGCAAGACCAGCCTGGCCAACACAGTGAAACCCTGTCTCTACTGAAAATACAAAAATTAGCTCTGCGTGATGGCTGGTGGCTGTAATCCCAGCTACTTGGGAGGCTGAGACAGGAGAATCGCTTGAACCCAGGAGGTGGAGGTTGCAGTGAGCCGAGATCGAGGCACTGCACTCCAGCCTGGACAGCAGAGTGAGATGCTGTCTCAAATAAATAAGTAAATAAAAATAAAATAGTTTGAGGCCTAGGGGTCTGAAATTCTGAGATCTCCTTTATGCATTTGAGTGACTGAGATGATCTGAAGCTGGATCCAGTGCTCCTGAGGGCTGCTTTATTTCTGGTTGACTGTGACTCCTAGAGTAAGAAACCTGCACCCCACGTGTGGGGCATTATGGCATCCCCTCCCTCAGCCACATGAGTAAGTCAACAGCACTGCTCTAGACCAGGTGTGGTGGCTCACGCCTATAGTCCCAGCTACTCGGGAGACTGAGGCAGGAGGATTGCTTCAGGCCAGGAATTTGAGACCAGCCAGAGCAATATATTATTAGGTTGGTACAAAAGTAATTGCGGTTTTTGCCATTAAAAGTAATGGTGACCCTGTCTCAGAAAAATAAAAAGCAAAAAAAAAAAAAAAAAAAAAAGAGAGCGAGAAAAGAAAAAAAGAATCCCTGATCTATTTGTCAGCCTCCTCTTCAGGATTGGCCGTCACCTTGAGGGGAATGCTGGCCTTGCCTGTCTCCAGCCCTGTACTTCTCTGCCTCCTATGCCTTTAAGCACGTGTTTTCTATTTGCTGGGCTTTTCTAGTTCTCTGAGGGAAGTGTGGTCTGAATTACAGTCTCCCATTACCAGGAAGTCTGATTTACGTTTAACAGATTTTTTTTTTTTTTTTTTGAGATGGAGTCTCACTCCGTTGCCCAGGCTGGAGTGCAGTGGTACGACCTCGGCTCACTGCAAGCTCCGACTCCCAGGTTCACACCATTCTCCTGCCTCAGCCTCCTGAGTAGCTGGGACTACAGGCATCCGCCACCATGCCCAGCTAATTTTTTGTGTTTTTAATAGAGATGGGGTTTCACCGTGTTAGCCAGGATGGTCTCGATCTCCTGACCTCATGATCTGCCTGCCTGGGCCTCCCAAAGTGCTGGGATTACAGGCATGAGCCACCACGCCCAGCCTTAACAGATTATTTTTTTAAAATGTTAAGGGAGCAAGGCCAACGCTGGGGCCTGGGTAGGAGGCCATTGCAATAACCCAGCTGAGAGAGGTTGGTGGCTTGGACCAGTGTGGTGGAGATGGAGGTAGAACCTGCATCCAGAGTCACTGGTGGGTTGGATGTGGGGAAGGAAGAAAGTGACCAATCCAGGATGGCTCCAGGGTGTAGGTGCTGAGCAAAAGGGGGAGTGGTTGTGTCAATTTCTAAGACAACGAGGACTAGGAGAGGAGCCATTTCGCAGGGACGGTTGGAAGGAAAATCAAAAGTACAGTTTAGGTCATGGTGTGTTTGAAATGTTTCTTAGATACCCAGAGTGGGTACCTTGTGCATAGCTGGGTATAAGTGTCTTGAGTGTAGGGAGAGGACTGGC
Source organism: Gorilla gorilla gorilla (assembly GCF_029281585.2). NCBI lineage: Eukaryota > Metazoa > Chordata > Mammalia > Primates > Hominidae > Gorilla > Gorilla gorilla. Next base: position 21,773,324 of record NC_086018.1, on the reverse strand, counting down.
GGAGTTAAAGTCGGGGAGTTACCATCACACAGGTTGCATCTCATGCCATAAGCCTGGATGGACTCACCCAGGGAGAAGATATAGATGCACAAGGACCATGGACCAAGCCTGGGGCCCCCAACATCAGGAGACCAGGGAGGTGGGAGGAAAACCAAAGCCTGGCAGGGTGGGCGAGGTGGGTGCAGGGACCTGGCCCATTCCCTCTTGGGGCTTTGGTTTCCCCATCTGTAACCATTTACCCCATTTTGCCCTGGAAGCCAAGACAACTGACTAGGCTGGAAGCAGACAGGTTGGGGAAGCAAGGGTGCACTCCATTTAGTTAGGAAGTGAGGCCTTTGTCTGGGATGGGAGTTTAAAGTGTTTTTTCCCCGTTTGTCATTTGGCTTTGTTTATGGTGTTTTATTCTTATAAAAATTAGTGTTTATGCCTGACTTGTTTATTTCATTTTCTGGCTTTGTGCTCTCTTTCCTGTTCCAAGATTACATGTGTCCCTATGGTGCCCATGTGTGCCACGTGTGGGCCCAGAGAGGGACATGTGGCTCAGGAGCTGGGGTGGGTTTGTGTCCAGATGGACATGCTAGGTCAGGACAGACACCTGAGCCAAAGGAGGGTGCTAGGGCCAGAGGTCCCACGGGGTGGGTGCAGGGACCCAGGTCCATTCCCTCTTTGGGCCTTGGTTTCCCCATCTGCAACTGGGGTTTAAGTGCTGGCTTCTGGCCGGGCGCAGTGGCTCACGCCTGTAATCCCAGCACTTTGGGAGGCCGAGGTGAGCAGATCATTTGATGTCGGGAGTTTGAGACCAGCCTGACCAACATGGAGAAACCTCGTCTCTACTAAAAATACAAAATTAGTCAGGCGTGGTGGTGCATGCCTGTAATCCCAGCTACTCGGCAGGCTGAAGCAGGAGAATCGCTTGAACCCGGGAGGCGAGGTTGCAATGAGCCAAGATAGTGTCATTGCACTCCAGCCTGGGCAAGAAGATTGAAACTCCGTCTCAAAAAAAAAAAAAAAAAAAAAAAAAAAGCTGGCTTCTTGAGGTGCTGGGAGGAAGGATTCCTGGGTGTTAGGGAAGAGGTTGTCCTCAGTGAGCTGTGCAGGCCTGTGCCCCAGGGACAGGGATCATCATAATGTAGGCCAGGCTGACCAGCCCTCAGTGCTAAAGGGCCCACCTCTTGCTGCCCATGGACAGATGGGGAGGGTTAGGCCAGAGCATTTATTTTCTTTCTTTCTTTTCTTTTCTTTTTTTTTCTTTTTTGAGGCAGTCTTGCTTTGTTGCCCAGGCTGGAGTGCAGTGGCATGATTTCAGCTCACTGCAACCTCTGCCTGCTGGGTTCAAGCAATTCTCCTGCCTCAGCCTCCTGCGTAGCTGGGATTACAGGTGCCCGCCATCACATTCTGCTAATTTTTGTATTTTTAGTAGAGACGGGGTTTCACCATGTTGGCCAAGCTGGTCTTGAACTCCTGACCTCAAGTGATCTATCCGCCTCGGCCTCCCAAAGTGCAGGGATTATAGGCATGAGCCACCACACCCAGCCTAGGCCAGAGAATTTCCACAGGCTCAGAGTCCCAAGAGAAGTTGTGGGGTCCATCAGCTCAAGCCCTATGCCCTGCTGGCAGGGAAGGATCCTGGGATCACCTGCCAAAGGCCAGCCTTGAAGTAGTTGTGGCCAGAGTGTCCCCAGTGAGATGGGGAGTGGAGTCCCAGGGTGGGCTCCTGAGGCCGCTGTGAGGGACTGAGAGGTGGCCGAGGCCTGGTTCTGCCTGTAGCATATGAGCTGGTGCTGCTGGGAACAATGGCAACAGAAGTACTTTGCAAACTGAGAAGCACCTTGTATATGGCAAAGGTCAGTGTAAATGGCATCACACTTTGCAACTGTAGTGTGTTGTGGACCTGTGAGCAGCTGGATTTGATGGGGAAGCCTGGTTGTGTTCTGCAACCTAATCTGAGGTTTGGTGGCAGCCGATGTGCCGCCTCCGTCACCATTCTCCAATGAGTGCCAGCTGAGCAAGCCTGGTGGGGAGACAGGGGGAGGGGAGCCCCACAGCGACTCTGTGCCATGTCCCCTAGAGCCATCCTCCAGCAGCAGGGCTCACCCGTGGATGCCACCATCGCGGCTCTGGTCTGCACCAGCGTCGTCAACCCTCAGAGCATGGGCCTGGGCGGAGGGGTCATCTTCACCATCTACAATGTGACGACAGGTGGGCCCACATGTGAACTGCCATGGGGAAGATGGGCTTGTCCACACCACTGCGTAACCCCTTCTCCAGCCAGTCCCATCAACTCAAGCCCGTTTCTGGGTGTTCTTGGGCCCCCTGCCCTGCCCCATTTGCCTCAGCTGTGCAAAGCCCTTGTGTCAACTCCTGTCCATGTGTTAGCCCAGAGTCCATCTCATAATGCAGAGATGGAAACTGAGGCCTAGAGCAGGCCAGGGGCTGTCTGCAGGGTCCATGACCACTCACCTGCCCTGCCCTACTCCAGGGAAGGTGGAGGTCATCAATGCCCGGGAGACGGTGCCGGCCAGCCACGCCCCGAGCCTGCTGGACCAGTGTGCACAGGCTCTGCCACTGGGCACAGGTGACGCCCCATGGAGGTCCCCCACTCCCACCCCCCAGGCCGCTAGGACTAATCAGAACACCCCCGCAAAGGAGCAGCGCCTCGCGGACAGGCTGTGACTCCCTGGCACGGGGGGACACGGAGCCTGTGGGGAACCCCCAGCCCCAACCTGCAGGGATTGAGAAGGTCCCCCTTGGGAACGGGCTCTCTGAGGTGATCCAGGGAGAGGGACCAGGCTGGACAAAGGCCTGGAGGGTTCAGTGGAGATGGGTTGGCGGGGCAGGGTGGGGCTCCTGGGGCCAGTTTGTGCAGGGCCCCTTGGGCTTGGCCATGGACTTTGTGGGGAGCCACAGGTGATTTGAGCAGGGAGGGACGTGGTCGGGTGTGGGCTCCAGAAAGCTCACTCTGGCTGCTGTAACTGGGGGGCCACATGTAGGGGTGATGGCAAACCTGGGAAGGCCTGGAAGCCACAGGGTTGAGAGCTGGGATGTGCCATGCAGGGGCCCAGTGGATCGGGGTGCCCGGGGAGCTCCGCGGCTATGCCGAGGCCCACCGCCGCCATGGCCGCCTGCCCTGGGCGCAGCTGTTCCAGCCCACCATCGCGCTGCTCCGAGGGGGGCATGTGGTGGCCCCTGTCCTCAGCCGTTTCCTGCACAACAGCTTCCTGCGGCCTTCCTTGCAGGCGTCAACCCTGCGGTGAGCCCCACATGGTGGCCCTGGGTTCCTGGGTTCAAGGCCATATCCTGTCTGGGCCCAGTCCACACCCCAGCTCTGCCTCAGTCCCTCTTACACCGGAGGATTGACCCTCGGGGTGCTGGCCAGGACAAAGAGTACTTTTCATGGCCCTTCCAGCTCCCCGTGGCAGAGCCTAACTTGGGGTTAGGCTGCGGGGAGTTTATTGCCCTAGTGATAGGACTCCAAGGTGTGGATTTGGGCTCTGCCACCCGCCCTGGGGCCCCGGCCTCCTTCTCCCTCTCTCTGGCATGGCAGGAGGGCTTCAACTGCCACTCTCACCCGCCCCACCCAGCCCACTGACAGGCCCTCCCAGGAGTGAGATGACAGGCCCTAGGTGGACCCAGGCCCCACTGGGAAATTTGCCTTCCCTGGACCAGGGCCATGAGCTGGGTGAGTGGTGTCAGTCCCACCACCTCCTAGAGAATCAGTTCCCCGGTGTCCACCCCAGTGCCTCGGGACCCTGGGCCAGGGCGCCCCCCACTGTAGGGTCCTGAGGACTCCACCCATGAGAGCCCCGGAAGAGTGTGGCTGCCTCTGGGACCTGGCCCCACCCTGAGGCTCCCCCCACCCCCCAGCCAGCTCTTCTTCAACGGGACAGAACCCCTGAGGCCTCAGGACCCACTCCCATGGCCTGCACTGGCCACCACCCTGGAGACCGTGGCCACAGAGGGCGTGGAGGTCTTCTACACGGGGAGGCTGGGCCAGATGCTGGTGGAGGACATTGCCAAGGAAGGTCAGCCTCCCTGAGGTTCCATACCCCATCCCTGCTGGAGGAAGAGCCAAGTTCTGGGCGCTGGGGGTTGAGGGCAGGCTCCTTCCCAGGCCCTGAGGGAGTGCAGGCGGTGCCCGGGACCCCGAGAGGCCATGCACCTAGCTCTGCCAGCCCAAGGACCCCTGTGGTCCAGGACCTCAGAGAGCAGAGCCTGCGGGTTAGGGCCAGCAGAGGGGCGTTACCGATGGTCATGGCAGGTCTGGGTAGCCGAGCTGACCATTCTCACAGGCTCTCATAAGCCAGCTCCCTCTCCCATCTTCCCTTTCCTTTCCCCAGCCTCCCTGCCTCTGGTCTCTGTCCACCCCTCCACGCCTGGCCCCAAGGGGCCAGTCCTGAGGCCACTGCCTACAGACCTACCATCATCCTGTGTCCACAAGGCAAAAGCATGAGTGGAATCCCATCGTGTGACCTGACAGCAGTGGCTATTCCTCCCTGCCTCAGTTTCCCATCTGTTCATGGAGCCCTCTCCTTCTCATCCCAGGGAGCCAGCTGACGCTGCAGGACCTGGCCAAGTTCCAGCCCGAGGTGGTGGACGCCCTGGAGGTGCCCCTGGGGGACTATACCCTGTACTCACCACCGCCGCCTGCAGGGGGTGCCATTCTCAGCTTTATCCTCAACGTGCTAAGAGGTAAAGCCCCTGCCCAGAGCCCTGGCGCCCACCCCCTCCCCCGCACCCCCGGCCCCCGGGAACTCAGACTCCAAGCCCAAGCCCAGCCAAGGCCCAGCTCAGCCTCCTCCTCCATAAACCGGGTTCACAGATGCACAATATGAAGACAGAGCTGTGGAAACCAATCAGGATGGTGGGTTTTAGAGCTGGCCTCCAGCTCAACCCATACGTGAGGCTTTGCTGAAGGGCGTGATATCATTCGTCCAGAGTCCTCCTCCCACTGGGTGACCAGTCCCAGACACAGAAGCAGGTGGGCTGTGTGGGTGGTGAGCTGCCTGTCAGGGGCGTGCACCTGGAGGAGCGAAGCCAGCCTAGCCCAAGGCAGCCTGCAGGGGGGTTCTGGCAGTGCTGAGGCCTGGGGCTGCCTGCGCTGGCTTAATATTAGTGTCCTGTGTCTGCCATTACAAATCACCACAAGCTTGGTGGCTTAAAATAACAGAAATGTGTCCTCTCACAGTTCTGGAAGCCAGAAGCCCGATATCTAGGTGTCCACAGGGCTGCATTCCGTTGGGGGCTCCAGGGGAGAATCTGTTCTTTGCCTTGTTGACCTAAATAAAAAACAGAACAAGGCTCTCAAAGAAAATGATGTTTGTTCCAGAGTAGGCATCGCGGTAGGAATACCCATGCTAGGGTAAACTATGTGTGTATTCAGGGAGGTGAAGGAAGACAAAAGTTTTCAAAGAGAAAATGAGGAAGATTATATAACTTTTTTGTTTACAATCAATGATAATTTATTGTACATTTTATTTTTTATTGCATTATTATTATTATTATTATTATTAATTATTGAGACGGTGTCTTGCTCTGTCGCCTAGGGTAGAGCACAGTGGCACAATCTCGGTTCATTGCAAACTCTGCTTCCTGGGTTCAAGCAATTCTCCTGACTCAGCCTCCCAAGTAGCTGGGATTACAGGCGCCTGCCACCACAACTAATTTTTTTTTTTTTGTATTATTAGTAAAGATGGGGTTTCACCGTGTTGACCAGGCTGCTCTTGAACTCCTGACCTCAGGTGATCTGCCTGCCTTGGCCTCCCAAATTGCTGGGATTACAGGTGTGAGCCACCATGCTGGACCCCATTATATCGTTCCTTCTTTTTTTTGGAGATGGAGTTTTGCTCTTGTCACCCAGGCTGGAGTGGAGTGCAATTGCGCGATCTCAGCTCACTGCAACCTCTGCCTCCTGGTTCAAGCGATTCTCCTGCCTCAGCCTCCCGAGTAGCTAGGACTACCCATGTGTGCCACCATGCCCGGCTAATTTTTGTATTATTAGAGACAGGGTTTCATCATGTTGGCCAGACTGCCGTCGAACTCCTGACCTCAGGTGATCCACCTGCCTCGGCCTCCCAAAGTGTTGGGATTATAGGCATAAGCCACCATGCCCAGCCCATTATATCATTTTTATTCCTTTGTGTCCTCATAGCTTAGCTTTGGTATATAACTGTTTCGGGCCTGGTGGTGGCTCATGCCTGTAATCCCAGCACTTTGGGAGGCCAAGGCAGGCGGATCACGAGGTCAGGAGATCGAGACCATCCTGCCTAACACAGTGAAACCCCGTCTCTACTAAAAATACAAAAAATTAGCCAGGCGTGGTGGCGGGCACCTGTAGTCCCAGTTGCTTGGGAGGCTGAGGCAGGAGAATGGTGTGAACCCAGGAGGCAGAGCTTGCAGTGAGCCGAGATCACGCCACTGCACTCCAGCCTGGGCAACAGAGTGAGACTCTGTCTCAAAAAAAAAAAAAAAAACTGTTTTGAAATGATCATCCTTGGCTAGTAGGATGCATGGAAAAATGATAAGGGTGGCACTGGACAGGCCACTCGTGGGCAGATGTCTTTGCAGAAGTATTTTTTGTGTAAGATTGTGATGGCCTTTTTGTAAGGTTGTGAGCTGTTGTGTTTTTGAGGCAGGGTCTTGCTCTGTCACCTGGGCTGGAGTGCAGTGGCGCTGTCAAGGCTCACTGCAGCCTCAACCTCCTGGACTCAAGCAATCCTCTCACCTCAGCCTCCCAAAGTTTTGGGATTGCAGGCATGAGCCACTGCACCCAGCCGAGAACGGGGCACTTGTGCACGAGAGTCCTGTCTTCATGGCCTTTCCCTGGCTCTATTTTTCAGAGTTTTTTTTTTTTTTTTTTTTTTTGAGACGGAGTCTTGCTCTGTTTACTAGGCTGGAGTGCAGTGGTGCAATCCTGGCTCACTGCAACCTCCTCCTCCCAGGTTCAAGCAATTCTCCCTCCTCAGCCTCCCTAGTAGCTGGGATTACAGGCACCCACCATCATGCCCAGATAATTTTTGTATTTTTGTAGAGATGGGGTTTCACCATGTTGGTCAGGCTGGTCTTGAACTCCTGACCTCAGGTGATCCACCCGCCTCGGCCTCCCAAAGTGCTGGGACTACAGGTGTGAGCCACTGTGCCTGGCTGCAGCTCTATTTTGACAATTTTCACAGCCTCTTCCCACTTCCGGTGGCTGCCAGCATTCCTTGGCTTGTGGCTGCCTCACTCCAGTCTCTGTCTCCATGGTCATACTGGTTTCTCCTCTGCTGTGTGTCCTCTCCTCTGTGTGTCTGTCTTACAAGGACACTGTGGTCACATTCAGGGCACATCTAGATAATCTAAGATCATCTCCTCCTCTCAAAATCTTTAACATACTTTAGGCCGGGTGCGGTGGCTCATGCCTGTAATCCCAGCACTTTGGGAGGCTGAGGAGGGTGGATCACTTGAGGTCAGGAGTTGGAGACCATCCTGGCCAACCCAGTAAAACACCATCTCTACTAAAAATACAAAAATTAGCCGGGCATGATGGCCTGTGCCTGAAGTCCTAGCTACTCGGGAGGCTGAGGCGGGAGAATCACTTGAACCCAGGAGGCGGAGATTGCAGTAAGCTGAGATCGCGCCACACACTCCAGCCTGGGTGACAGAACAAGACTCCCTCTCCAAAAAACACAAAAAAGGCGGGGCATGATGGCTTACACCTGTAATCCTAGCACTTTGGGAGGCCAAGGCAGGCAGATCACTTGAGGCCAGGAGTTTGAGACCAGCCTGAATAACATGGCGAAATCCTGTCTCTACTAAAAATACAAAAATAATTAGCTGTGCGTGGTGGCGAACACATGTAGTCTCAGCTACTCAGGAGACTGAGGCCCAAGAATCACTTGAACCCAGGAGGCGGAGATTGCAGTGAGCTGAGACCGCGCCATTGCACTCCAGCCTGGGCAATAGAGTGAGACTCTGTCTAAAAAAAAAAAAAAAAAATCCTTAACTTACTTTTCCACTTAAGGTATTAGTCACTCTTGTGCTGTATAAGGTAATATCCACAGGTTTTGGGAATTAGGATGTGGGTGGATCCTTCTGTGGTCGGGAGGGGGGCAACATTCAACCCATTACATAGGGTTACCCCAACCAACCTGTGCTCCAACCTCTCTCCAGGGTTCAACTTCTCAGCAGAGTCTGTGGCCAGGCCTGAAGGGAGGGTGAACATGTACCACCACCTTGTAGAGACACTCAAGTTTGCCAGGGGGCAGAGGTGGAGGCTGGGGGACCCTCGAAGCCACCCGAAACTCCAGGTGAGGTTGCTGAGGTTGCTGGGCTGGTGGGCCGTCCTCCTCCCTGGCTCAGGACTTGGCATGAAACGAGGGTCAGGCCTGGTAGGGGGAAGTTGGAGGGATATGTATGTGGTTCTAGGCCAGGGCAGGACTGAAAGGGATCCCGGGGTGGCAGGTACAGGGGTCAGGTGCAGGAGTGGCACCATATCTCAAAGGACCTGGAGGGTGAGCAGAGTCTAGACCTAGCTGGGCTTGAGGGAGGCCTGGCCACAAGGTAGAGGACAGACTGGAGGTGGCCCCCTTGGGGGCTGATCTCATCCTGCCCTTGGTTCTGCGGATTCCGCCTGGCCCCTCACTGACCCTGCCACCTGCCCACCCACCCCAGAATGCCTCCCGGGACCTGCTGGGGGAGACCCTGGCCCAGCTCATCCGGCAACAGATCGATGGCCGGGGGGACCACCAGCTCAGCCACTACAGCTTGGCCGAGGCCTGGGGCCACGGGACAGGCACGTCCCATGTGTCTGTGCTGGGGGAGGATGGCAGCGCCGTGGCTGCCACCAGCACCATCAACACACCGTGCGTAGGGCCTGGGGGAAGGCGGATGGCTTCACTCCTCCTCTCCTAGACCTGCACACCCCCAGCCCCATGTTCCCTCACTTGTCCCCACGGGGCAGCACCTTGCTTTTGCCCTTTGTCTCCTCCTCTATTTCAAAAGAGGCCCCCACCCCTGACATCTCTGGCTGGAAAGGCTGCTGCTGGGGTGGCCCGACCCAAGATTTACCTGGGAATGGGTAGCCTCACTCAGAAGGGTGCCCTGATGTGGGGGCACAGGTGGGTCTTTGGGGACCCCTCCTGGGTGGTGCCAGGGAGAGAATAGCGTCTTCAGCATGCTTCGGGGCAGCTGTAAAACGAGGGGGTCCTGCAAAGCGTGCGGGGCAAGTGGTGTCTGGTGGGAGCCCCGGGTCCTAGCCCAGGCTCTTCTGCCTCCACGGCTGCAGCTTTGGAGCGATGGTGTATTCACCACGGACAGGCATCATCCTCAACAACGAGCTCCTGGACTTATGCGAGCGATGCCCCCGGGGTTCCGGCACCACCCCCTCACCTGGTGAGAACAAGGCTTCCCACCCGGGGTCCACAAGGGCCCTCCACCAGGGGAGAGGAGGGAGGGGGCTGGGCTGGGGCTGCATGCTAACCCCTGGATGGGTCACTGCACTCGCCAAGCCGCTGTTTGCTCAGCAGTGAGCGGAGACAGGGTGGGTGGAGCTCCCGGAAGGTGCTGGCCCCCAGTTCCAGGCGAGCGTTCCCCATCCTCCATGGTGCCCTCCATCTTGATCAACAAAGCCCAGGGGTCGAAGCTAGTGATTGGCGGGGCTGGCGGGGAGCTCATCATCTCTGCTGTGGCCCAGGTGAGTCTGGGGCTCCTGGCTCGAGTGTCTCCTCTCTGGGCAGCATACTGTCTGACTCTCTCTGGAGTGGGGATGTGAGGGCTGATGTAGGGTAGCAGGGTGCCCCCTTTCTCCCTGCAACCCTCATCTCTCCCCCAGGCCATCATGAGCAAGCTGTGGCTTGGCTTTGACCTGAGAGCGGCCATTGCAGCCCCCATCCTGCATGTCAACAGCAAGGGCTGTGTGGAGTACGAGCCCAACTTCAGCCAGGTGAGGCTGAGGTCCGAGCTGGATGCCTAGGGCAGAGTCCACTCCCCAAGTCCGTGCTGCTCAAAGCCACCTGGGAGGAACTCAGTCACTGAGATTCTTAGGCCAGGTACACTTCAACTTTGGGGGCCATAGGAGTTGGGGACCTTGATGGGTGAGGCTGTCAGTGGCCTCCAGGCCAGTTCTGTGGCCTCCAAGACAGACAGCAGGGTGTTGTCTATGCTGCTCCCAGGCTGAGGATCTCAGCACCTTGGTCTCTGGTCTGTGGTTGATGCCATTTTTCAGAAGTGAGTTTTCCTGGCTGGGGCCTCTCAGACTCTCCCTCATGGTGACTTTTTCCTTGTGTGATTTGTAACTTATATTTGCAACTTTGTTTGTGAAAGAGGTTGTTTTTCCTATGGCAGTCTGTAAAGTGATTTTCTTCTGGGGCACTAGGGCATTGGTGGTAATTTTTACTATATATATAATTTTTTTTTTTTTTTTTGAGACAGCATCTCACTCTGTTGCCCAGGCTGGAGTGCAGTGTTGCGATCACAGCTCACTACACCCTTGACATCCTGGGCTCAAGTGATCCTTCCTCCTCAGGCTCCCAAGGAGCTAGGACTAGAAGTGTGTGCCACCACACCTGGATAGTTTTTATTTTTTTGTTTTTCGTAGAAACAGGGTCTCTCACCATGTTGCCTAGGCTGGTCTTGAACTCCTGAGCTCAAGCAATCTTCCTGCCTTGGCCTCCCAAAATGCTGGGATTATAGGCGTGAGCCACCATGCCCCGGCCTACAAACATTTTTTTTGATTCCCCACAGAAGCCCATGGTGCAGCTCCAGGGGCTGAATTCTTCTGGCTGACTCCCCCTCTATCCTTAGACAGAGACTCAGCTTCCTCGGAGCATCTTTGGGTTGATGGATGCCCTTTGTTAGGACCTATTTAAAAGATTGATAGTGGCCGGGCACGGTGGCTCATGCCTGTAATCCCAGCACTTTGGGAGGCCGAGGCGGGTGGATCACCTGAGGTCAGGACTTCCAGGCCAGCCTGGCCAACATGGTAAAACCCTGCCTCAACTAAAAATACAAAAATTAGCCAGGCGTGGTGGCACACACCTGTAATCCCAGCTACTCGGGAGGCTGAGGCAGGAGAAACGCTTGAACCCAGGAGGTGGAGGTTGCAGTGAGCCAAGATCGTGACACTGCACTCCAGCCTGGGTGACAAGAGCAAAACTCTGTCTCAAAAAAAAAAAAAAAAAAAAAAAAAAAAAAGATTGATAGCAGCTGAGATTCCAGATCTTCAAAGCTGCCTCTCCTGTTATGAGACTTCTTTGGTCTCAAGTCCACCTTCCAAAGCCCGTGGAACCTGAGAACCATGGACTGGGGCCTTAGTCCAGGAACAGAGTGTAGTCCCAAGAGCCTTAGTTTTCAGACCTTGAGACTAAGGACCTCAGCCTGTTAGGCTCAAACTCTTGGAGTTTGCAGGCCTCCCTCCGCATGTAGGGTCCTTCGCATGACAGGAAGACCCTCTCAGGGCTCTCGGGTTCCAGGGATCTTAGATATGGAGGATTTCAAGATCCAGGGCACATCCTTTGGAGCCCTCCTCCCTTGACTCTTTTTTTATTTTTATTTTTTTAGACAGTCTCACTCTGTCACTCAGGCTGGAGTGCAGTGGCATGATCTTGCCTCACCACAACCTCCGCTTCCCAGGTTCAAGCAATTCTCCTGCCTCAGCCTCTGAGTAGCTGGGACTACACATGTGCGCCACCACACCTGGCTAATTTTTGTATTTTTAGTAAAGATGGGGTTTCCCCATGTTGGCCAGGCTGGTCTTGAGCTCCCAATCTCAAGTGATCTGTCCCCCTTGGCCTCCCAAAGTGCTGGGCTTATAGGCATGAGCCACTGTGCCTGGCCCTCCCTTGACTCTTTTTTTTTTCTTTTTTTTGAGACGGAGTCTCGCTCTGTTGCCCAGGCTGGAGTGCAGTGGCACGATCTTGGCTCACTGCAAGCTCTGCCTCCCGAGTTCACGCCATTCTCTTGCCTCATCCTCCCAAGTAGCTGGGACTACAGGCACCCACCACCACGCCCGGCTAATTTTTTGTATTTTTAGTAGAGACAGGGTTTCACCATGTTAGCCAGGATGGTCTCGATCTCCTGACCTTGTGATCCGCCCGCCTTGGCCTCCCAAAGTGCTGGGATTATAGGCGTGAGCCACCGCGCCCAGCCCCTCCCTTGACTCTTGACTGAAGGACCTTTGTCTTTGTGAACATCAGTTCTCAGGACCTTTCACCCTGGGGACCTGAAATGCTGAGAATTTGGGAGATGACAGTCTGGGGACTGGGATTAATGGATCCAGTGACCCACGAACCTAAGGTTCTCAGCTCCCTTGGGGAGTTGGAATGTCAGCTATTCAGGTCTAGGGCTTTCCATGGAGTAAATCCTAAACTCTGGGTTGGAGACTTTGAGCCTCCAAGGACCTTCACAGCTAAGGCCCAGGGACTAGGGCGAGGAGAGTCTTTGATCCTCAGAGTCTTGGAGTTTGGCCAGTGGACTCTGAGGAATGGAGTCTCTGAGCACTGAAGGTCCAGCTTTGGCTTCAGCAGTAAAGGATCTTGGCCTTCAAGTCTAAGGACAGTGGGCAATTAGTAGGTCAGGCACAGGGAACTCATAGCCAAACGTGCAGGGCTCCAAAGACCTCATTTGCCCTGTCAGCAGCTCAGGCCATGTGGCATCACTCGATGCATCTAGATGTCTCCGGAATCTCAGGCCCTGCAGGGTGAGGTTCTCGGGCCATTAGTTTTTTTTGTTTTGTTTTGTTTTGTTTTGTTTTTTTGGCTTGTTGTTGTTGAGACAAAGTTTCACTCTGTCACCCAGGCTGGAGTGCAGTGGCGCGATCTCAGCTTATTGCAACCTGCACCTCCTGGGTTCAAGCAATTCTCCTGCCTCAGCCTTCCAAGTAGCTGGGATTACAGGCCCGCACCACCATGCCCGGCTAATTTTTGCATTATTAGTAGAGACGGGATTTCGCCATGTTGGCCAGGCTGGTCTGGAACTCCTGACCTCAGGTATCCGCCTGCCTCGGCCTCCAAATTGCTGGGATTACAGGCATGAGTGACTGCGCCCAGCCAAGTTCTCAGGTCATTAGCCTTAAATGGTATCTGGAAACATGGGACCCTAGTAGCACAGGTCTCTGTACTCTAGGACTTCTGCCCCTTTACAGACCGGTAGTTTGTGAGGACCATAGCCCCAGGGCAAGGTACTTGGCATCTTAGAAACAAACATAAGGCTAGGGGCTACTTTGGTCTCTGACTTCCTCAAAGTCCACAAATTCAGGGTCTTGGACCTCAGCCTGTAGGCCCCCATGCCCTGAGTGTCTCACACTGTGGGACTGTGGGTGCCTTTAGCTTAGGGATCTAATTTCCTTGGATTCATGGGTATTCACGTCCTTATCCTAGCTGAATTCTCCACCAATAGGCACCAATAGGGCCCTAAAGTTGTGAGTTCCTGGGTGTCTAAGGTCTTGATATCATGAGTTGAGGTCATAGGTGTTTTTGAAAATTTTTTGAGACAAGGTCTTGTAACCACCCAATGGGTTCACCTTGCCCATTGCCTAGACAGAGCGGATTCATCAAGACAGGGGAATTGCAATAGAGAAAGAGTAATTCAGGCAGAGCCTGCTGGGTGGGAGATCGGAGTTTTATTAGTACTCAAATCAGTATCCCTGAACATTCGGGGAGCAGAGTTTTTTCGTGTTTGTTTTATTTTGTTTTGTTTTGTTTTGTTTTTGAGACAGAGTCTCGCTCTGTCGTCGAGGCTGGAGTAGAGTGGCGTGATCTGTAACCTCTGCCTCCTGGGTTCAAGCAATTCTCATGTCTCAGCCTCCCAAGTAGCTGGGATTACAAGTGTGTGCCACCAAGCCTGGCTAATTTTTGTATTTTTAGCAGAAACAGCGTTCTCCATGTTGGCCAGGCTGGTCTCAAACTCCTGACCTCAGGTGATCTGCCCACCTTGGCCTCCCAAAGTGCTGGGATTACAGGCATGACCACCGCACCTGGCTAGGGAGCAGTGTTTTTAAGGACAACTTGGCGGGTTGGAGGAAGCCAATGAGCCAGGAGTGCTGATTGGTCAGGGATGAAATCATAGGGAGTTGGCTGCGTGCGGTGGCTCACGCCTATAATCCCAGCACTTTGGGAGGATGAGGTGGGTGGTTCACCTGAGGTCAGGAGACCAGCCTGGCCAACATGGCGAAAACCTGTCTCTACTAAAATTACAAAAATTAGCTGGGCAAAGTGGCAGGCATCTGTAATCCCAGCTACTGGGGAGGCTGAGGCAAGAGAATCACTTGAACCTGGGAGGGGAAGTTGCAGTGAGCCAAGGTCGTGCCATTGCACGCCAGCATGGGTGACAGAGCGGGACTCCATCTCAGAAACAGACACACACAAAAAACCCCTGGAAATCATAGAATCAAAGGGAGTTGAAGCTTTCTTCTTGAGCTGAGTCCGTTCCTGGGTGGGGGCCACAAGATCAGATGAGCCAGTTTATTGATCTGGGTGGGGCCAGCTGATCCATCAAGTGCAGGGTCTGCAAAACTTCTCCAGCACTGATCTTAAGAGCAGTTTAGGGAGGGTCAGAATCTTTAGCCTTCAGCTACATGACTCCTAAACCATAATTTCTAATCTTGTGGCTAATGTGAGTCCTACGAAGGCAGTCTGGTGCCCAGGCAAGAAGGAGGTCTGCTTTGGGAAAGGGCTGTTACCATCTTTGTTTTAAACTATAAACTAAGTTTCTCTCAAAGTTAGTTCAGACTACACCCAGGAATGAACAAGGACAACTGGGAGGTTAGAAGCAAGATAGAGTCGATTAAGTTAGATCTCTTTCCCTGTCTCAGTCATAATTTTGCAAAGGCGGTTTCAGTCTTGCTCTTTTGCCCAGGCTGGAGTGCAGTGTCATGATCAAAGCTCATTGCAGCCTCAAACTCCCAGCCTCAAGGGATCCTCCTGCTTCAGCCTCCTGAGTAGCTGGGACTATAAGCACAGGGCCACCACACCCGACTAATTTTTTCTTTTTTCTTTTCTTTTATTTTTTAATAAAGACGTGATCTCGCTACATTGCCCAGGCTGGTCTTGAACTTCTGAGCTCAAAAGATCCTCCTGCCTCGGCCTCCCAAAGTGCTGGGATTACAGGTGTGAGCCACCATGCCCAGCCCAATTTTTGATTTTCTTTTAGAGACGGTGTCTTGCTTTGTTGCCCTGGCTGTTCTCAAACTCCTGGCCTCAAGTGATCCTGCCACCTTGGCTCCCAAGTGGCTAAGACTGTAGGTATGTGCCACCACGCCTGGCTTTTTTTTATTTTTTTATTTTTTATTTTTTAGAAACAGGATCTTGCTGCATTGCCCAGGCTGGTCTCAAACTCCTGGCCTCAAGTGATCCTCCTTCCTCAGCCTCCCAAATTGCTGGCATTACAGGTGTGAACCACTGTGTCTGGCCTCAGTGTCTAAATCTTGAGAAGCCACATCCTCCATCGAAGGCCCCCTGAACTCAGATTCGCACTTCAAGGCCCTGGTGTCCTTGGATCCAGAACAGACATGAACTTGCATTTGGAGGTCTTCGGGCCTGGGTGGTGTCCTTCGTACATAGTCCCTGGAGGCTGAGCTTGTCCTCTATGGGCCTTTGGATCTCTTCCATGCTCCCATCTGGTCCTCCCTTCTTCCTGTGTCTTCAGGCCCTCTTCCTGTCCGTCTTGCCTTTTGATCATTTTTCTCATTTCTTGCAGAGGCCTCTCCCTCCTGGAGATGGGCTGAGCTGCCCTCCCCTGTGAACCTGCTTTCTCTCCTCTCCAGGAGGTGCAGAGGGGACTCCAAGACCGTGGCCAGAACCAGACCCAGAGGCCCTTCTTCCTGAACGTGGTCCAGGCCGTGTCCCAGGAGGGGGCCTGTGTGTACGCCGTCTCGGACCTGAGGAAGGGTGGGGAGGCCGCAGGCTACTAAGACACTGCTCTGCCCAGAGCTGAAGTCTGGCCCCACCATGAGTCCTGTGTCCAGGCCGGACATGGCTGGGGGACCAACTACTCCGGCAGGATCTGGACCCCTGGCAGGGGAGTCCAGCTGAGAGTGGAAGAGGTGGCGGGGACCAGCTGGGCAGATGAGAGGCTGAGCCTCATCCCTAACCCCGTTTCCCAGAGCCCCTGGTGGCCCTGAACTGGCCCCTCTATCCCTCCGCCTCTTGCCTGGGGCCACTCTCCCACCCTCTCGACCTGTACATCCTCCAGTCCAAGATTAAAGAAGAGGCGGACTGTGGCCTGATTCCATGGTTCTAAGTGGGGAGGGGACCCTCGGACAGTGCACAGTGCATGCACCAGGCTCCTATGGTTCTCCACATTCCACCACCATGGAGGTGGGGAAACTGATGCTCGCAGACCAGCCGAACCTCAGCCAGGCCACCCCTGGACAGAGACAAGCACCACCTCTGCCCCCCAGCACCTCACCACTCTGGTGGCCAGGACTCAGCAGCGTGACTGGCCCCAGTCCTGAGAGCTGGTTAACTGAAAAATCACACAATTCACAAATTTGGAAAAGAGACTTTTTTCTTTCTTCTTTCCTTTCTTTTTTTCTTTCTTTCTTTTTTCTTTGAGACGGGGTCTTGCTCTGTCATTCAGGCTGGAGTGCAGTGGTGCAATCACGGCTCACTGCACCCTCAACCTCCTGGGCTCAAGCCATCCTCCTGCCTCAGCCTCCCAAGTAGCTGGGACTACGGGTGTGCAACACCACACCTGGCCAATTTTTAAAATTTTTTTGTAGAGACAGGGTCTCGCTATGTTGCCCAGACTGGTCTTGAACTCCTGGTCACAAGCCATCCTCCCTCCTCGGCCTTCCAAAGTGCTGGGATTAAGGTGTGAGCCACTATGCCCGACAAGACTTTCTCTTTTTTTTTTTCCTTCAACTTGTGTTTTGAGTTCAGGGGCCCATACGTAGGATGTGCAGGTTTGTTACATAGATAAACATGTGCCTTGGTGGTTTGTTGCAGAGATCAACCCATCACCTAGGTATTAAGCCCAGCATCCATTAGCTATTCTTCCTGAAGCTCTCCCCCATCCCCCAACTTTCTTTCTTTCTTTTTTTTTTTTTCTTTGAAACAAAGTCTCACTCTGTTGCCCAGGCGGGAGTGCAGTGGCAAAATCTCAGCTCACTGCAACTTCTGCCTCCCAGCTTCAAGCGATTCTCCTGCCTCAGCCTCCTGAGTAGCTGGGATTACAGGTGCATGCCACCACACTCGGCTCATTTTGTATTTTTTGTGGAGACGGGGTTTCACCATGTAGCCAGGTTCGTCTTGAAATCCTGACCTCAAGTGATCCGCCTGCCTTGTCCTCCCAAAGTGCTGGGATTACAGGTGTGAGCCACAGTGGCAACTTTATTTTTCATAAAGGGTTACAGACTGCAGGGTGGCCATCCGCCACTTTCAAAAGCATAGCCTCTGGCAGAGACCAGAGACAGGCACTTCTTTTTTTTTCGAGACAGTCTCGCTCTGTTGCCCAGGCTGGAGTGCAGTGGCACAATCTCGGCTCACTGCAAGCTCTGCCTCCCAGGTTCACGCCATTCTTCTGCCTCAGCCTCCTGAGTAGCTGGGACTACAAGCGCCCGCCACCATGCCCGGCTAATTTTTTTTGTATTTTTAGTAGAGACGGGGTTTCACTGTGTTAGCCAGGATGGTCTTGATCTCCTGACCTCGTGATCCGGAGATAGGCACTTCTAAGGAGGAGAGGTTGGGGCAGGAGCTGTATGCTGAAGGGGTTGGCTAAACATACATATTCAACAGGTTACAGGGAGAGCTATGAATATTCATGAAGGCAGTCTTGACACATGTGTATTGAACGAACATGCATGTAACATAGGACTCATGTTTGCTGTAGGATGAAGACGGTGGAGACTTAACATTAAAATGTATTACAAGGTCAGGCACGGTGGCTCACGCCTATAATCCTAGCACTTTGTGGAGCCGAGGCGGGTGGATCACATGAGGTCAGGAGTTCAAGAGCAGCCTGGCCAACATGGTGAAACCCCAACTCTACTAAAAATATAAAAATTAGCTGGGCACAGTGGCGGGTGCCTGTAATCCCAGCTACTCGGGAGGCCAAGGCAGAAGAATTGCTTGAACTCAGGAGGCAGAGGTTGCAGTGAGCCAAGATGGTGCCACTGGACTCCAGCCTGGGCAACAGAGTGAGACTCCATCTCAATAAAATAAATAAAATAAAATAAAATGTATTACAATTAGGCCCCATCTGTCAAAACATCTTTTCAGGGCCTGAAGGCCTGCAAGTGAGCAGCTTCTGAAAACCAGCCAGAGCCAGTTCATAGTCAATGGTCTCTTATCAGGAGAAAGTTACTGAAATCGGTCTCTTGTCCAGTCGGAGCTGTAGTTATGCCTGGAAAAACAGGGGGTCAATAAGTCGGCATCCGTGAGCTGGATGAGCTGCAAAGTGTATTAATGTTGCTTCAGGCCAGTGCTTGTTGCTGCTGGAGGAAAAGGAAAGCCTCATTGCTGTCAGAACATAGTTTATTCTTTAAGTGCAGGGTCCATGAATTAACCCCTGCCTGGCTTGGCCTTGGGTCCTCTTTATAATTTGGTGTCTTGTTGCCACAGAGTCTGTTCTGTCATTTTTTTTGAGACAGGGTCTGGCTCTGTCACCCAGGCTGGAATGCAGTGGCATGATCTTGGCTCACTGCAGCCTTCGCCTCCCTGGTTTAAGCCATCTTCTCAACTCAGCCTCTCAGGTAGCTGGGACTACAGGCACAAACCACCATGCACGCTGCCGTGCTCAGCTAATTTTTTTTTTTTTGAGACAGGGTCTCACTTTGTCACCCAGGCTGGTGTGAAGTGGTGCAGTCTCAGCCCACTGCAGCCTCGACCTCCTGGGCTCAGGCAATCCTCCCACCTCAGGCCCCCAAGTAGCTGGGAGTACAGGTGTGTGTCACCATATCCGGCTGATTTTTTGCTTTTTATGTAAAGTTGGGGTTTCACCATGTTGCCCAGGCTGGTCTCAAACTCCTGGCTTCAAGCAATCTTCCTGCTTCGGCCTCCCAAAGTGCTGGGATTACAGGCGTGAGTCACTGCGCTTGGCCCTCATCCATGTTTTGAATGAAATGATTCTGTGTTGTGGGGGGCTGTCCCCACACTGTAGGATGTTGAGCAGCATCCCGTGCCTCCGCCTGTGTGATGCAGTAGCACTCCCCACCACACACACCCACTCATGACAACCAAAACTGTCTCAAGACAGTGCCACATCCCCCTGGTTGAGAATGGCCGCTCTAAACCAACAGGCCCCTAACTTCCATAAACAGCTTTGCCAGCTGCAGGGCGGGTACATGGCGCTCTCTGGGGATCTCATTAGAGGGATCTGGGACTCCTGCGCCTCAACTGATTCCTGGGAACATCGGCTGTTCCTCCATCACCCCAAATGTGCCACAGAGGTTGTTTTAGTCTGCCTGGGCTGCCATAACAAAAATACTGGAAAGTGGGTGGCTTATAGCATTTTCCAGAAATTTATTGCTCACAGCTCTGGAGGCTAGGAAGTCCAAGATCAAGGTACTGGCAGATTTGATGTCCTGTGAGGGCCCATGTCCTCATACATGGCACCTTCTAACTGACATAGTGCAAGAAGCTAGCTAGCTCTCTGGGGTCTCTTTTATTTAATTACTTTAGAGACAGGGTCTCACTCTGTCACCAAGGCTGGAGTACAATGGCGTGATCGTAGCTCACTCCTGTACCCAAGAGATCTTCCTGCCTCAGCCTCCTCAGTACCTGGGACTGTAGGTGCAGCCCACTATGCCTGGCTTCTGGGGTCTCTTTTATAGGGCACTAATCCCATTCATGAGGGCTCTACCCTCATGACCTAACCACATCCCAAAGGCCCCACCTGCTAACACTATCACATTGGTGCTCAGCTTTCAACATGTGAATTTTGGGGGCATAGTGGGTCCACCTGGATGGTCCAGGATAATCTCCCCATCTCAAAAAATTGAATCACATCTTCAAAGTCACTTTTGCCATATAAGGTCTAATCTTAGGTTCTAGGGATTGGGATGTGGATATATTTGGAGGTTGTATGTGGGAGAGGGGCTGGATGGGGCTAATTCCTAATCTGGGCTTGACTGCATGGCTGGAAGAGGTGGTCTGGCAGACTAGGAGGAAGGTCTGGGAGCAAAACCTGGCTTACTTTGAGATGAGGGGGCCAAGCCGGCCCACCACTTGGGCAGACCTGCCGTCATCACCGACTCTCGTGGGCCACTGTCAGAATTCAGGCAGATGCGAGACCACCAGCTTCTCCTGCGATCTGGCTTTGGGAGGCAGTGGAAGACAGATCTTTGAAAGCAGCAGGGCTGGGTCAGGGGTCCAGGGAGAAGAACTGGTGGGTTTAGAGAGAAGGGAGTCTCTGGAGTGCTTCAGTGTGGTGGGATCCAGAGGCCGAACTCACACCGTCAGGGCCCTCCGTGTGGTAGCCTCCCGCTAGATAGGCTCCCAGGCCATGATCTCAATGGCTTCAGCTGAACTTCACGCCCTGCAGGGTGACAGAGCTTCTCCCCTTGCAGTTTAACCAAAGTCCCAGATCCAGCTCTCAATGGGGCCCCTCTGAGCAGTCTTCATGGGCAGGGGAGGGCTGAGGAGAAGTGGTTGGCTCAGGTCTGTGGGGCCACCTTGAGAGCTGTTGGTAGCAGCCACCTGTCCCAAACCCTGTGGACCAAAAAGGAAAAGGGAACCAAAGGAGAAGGCTGCTAGGCACAAACCTCAGGTGCCCCACGGTGGGAACCTGGCTCTGTGCTCCCAGACCACACCTGCGCCTGGGCCGGGGTGCTGGGAGGCTGCCTGGAGCTTGCTTGGGAAGGCCTGGCCAGTCTCTCCCATCAGTGCCTCCCAGTGGCACCCAAAGAGCATGATAACTTTGTCCCTGTGTGTCGGGGAGAGGAAAAGGGGCTCCTGTTCCCCCCCAGCAGGGGTGCAACCCTGGCTCTGTGGTGCCTGATTCTGACTCACCTGCAGAGTGAGGGTGCACTCCCTGGACCCTTGGCCACCCTGGGACTGCCACCCACCTGAGAAGGCTCGTTCACTACTTGTGAACTGATGGATCTCCATGTCGGCTTTGGCCGAGCTGTTTGGAGTCTCAGACCCACATACCCGAGCAACCACCTCCAGAGAATCTGGACAAGGTGCGCAGGCACCTTGGACTCAACGTGCCAAATGGAAGTCGGCCCTGAGGCAGCTGGAAGCTCTGCGGTGCCTGCCTCGCCTCCCTCCTGTGCTACTCGTAGAACCCCGCCTCTTCCCTCCAGCTGTGTGGTTCAGCCCTGGCTCCACCTCCTTCTCTCTTTTCCATCTTTTTGCTGCTGGCACCACCACAGTCTACTCCCCACTCCTAATGCAATAAGCTTTGCAAAATGCACATCTGACCCTGCCTGGAGGTAGTGCAGAGACTTCCTTGGTTCCTGAGGCCCTGGAGGAAGCCCATTCCTCTCCCTCCCTGCTCATCCCACCCTAGGAGACTTGCCCAGGCCCTGCCCCTACATCCATTCTGCACCACAAGCAGTGCCAGCCAGTGTGCATTCCCAGCCCAGCCAGAGACTCTTACAGCTGGCTTTTGAAACATCTTGTTACACAGAGGAAATCAATACCAAAAGGGCGACATCTTCAACTAACACTGTAATCAATACAGATCTGACCCTTCAGGATACAGCTAATGCAGGGCTCAGAGGAAAATTCATTGCTTAAATATTACATAAAAAATAAGAATCAAAATAAATAGGCCAGGTACGGTGGCTCATGCCTGCAATCCCAGCACTTTGGGAGGCCAAGGCAGGTGGATTACTTGAGGTCAGAAGTTCAAGACCAGCCTGGCTAACATGGCGAAACCCCGTCTCTACTAAAAATACAAAAAAATTAGCCAGGTGTGGTGGTGGGCACCTGTGATTGCAGCTGATTGGGAGGCTGAGGGAGGATAATTGCTTGAACCTGGGAGGCAGAGGTTGCAGTGAGCTGAGATTGTGCCACTGCACTCCAGCCTGGGTGACAGAGCGAGACTCTGTCTCAAAAACAAACAGGCCAGGTGCTGTGGCTCATGCCTGTAACCCCAGCACTTTGGGAGGCCAAGGCAGGCGGATCACGAGGTCAGGAGTTCAAGACCAGCCTGGCCAGTGTGGTGAAACCCCATCTCTACTAAAAAAAAAAAAATTAGCCAGGCATGGTGGCATGTGCCTGTAGTCCCAGGTACTCGGGAGGTTGAGGCAGGAGAATCGCTTGAACCCGGGAAGTGGAGGTTGCAATGAGCCGAGATCGTGCCACTGCACTCCAGCCTGGGTGACAGAACGAGACTCGGTCTGAAAAACAAATGAACAAACAAACCAACAAAAATAAATAAAGTATATTATTTAAGAAGTTAGTAAAGTAGGCTGGGCATGGTGGCTCTCACTTATAATCCCAACACTTTGGGAGGCGGAGGCAGGCCGATCATTTGATGTCAGGAGTTTGAGATCAGCCTGACCAACATGGTGAAATCCCATCTCTACTAAAAATACAAACATTAGCCAGGCATGGTGGCAGGCGCCTGTAACCCCATTTATTCAAGAGGCTGAGGCAGGAGAATCACCTGAACCCAGCAGGAGAGGTTTCGGCGAGCCGAGATCACGCCACTTCACTACAACCTGGGCGACAGAGCGAGACTTCATCACAAAAAAAAAAAAAAAAAAAAAAAAAAAATGAAAAAGTCAGTAAAGGAAAAATAAAGAAAGTGAAAGAACTCAGGAACAACTGAAGCAGAAACTGATAAATTTGAAATCAGAATAATAGGTCTTTGAAAAAAAAGATAGGCTATTAGCTAGTGAATTGGTACAAATGAATACACAAAATAAGAAATGAGAATGAAGAAATAATCACATCTATAGGGGAACTTAAAAGATTACTCATCTTTATTTTAATAAATTTGAAAACTTGGACATAATAAAAGCCTTTCTAGGACAATATAAATGGAGTTGAGTTGCAATACTTAGGACATACTTAGGCTAAAAACAAATTGTCATTTATCTGACATTCAGATTTAATTGGGCATCCTATATTTTTATTTATTTATTTATTTATTTTTCTGAGATGGAGTCTCGCTCTGTCACCCAGGCTGGAGTGCAGTGGTGCAATCTTGGCTCACTGCAACCTCCGCCTCCCAGGTTCAAGGGATTCTTGTGCCTCAGCCTCCCGAGTAAATGGGATTACAAGCACCCGCCACTGCATCTGGCTAATTTTTGTATTTTTAGTAGAGACAAGGTTTCACCACGTTGGCCAGGCTGGTCTCGAACTCCTAACCTCAAATGATCTGCCGGCCTCAGCTTCCCAAAGTGCTGGGATTACAGGTGTGAGCCACCGTGCCCGGCCGGCATCCTATATTTTTATATTCTAACTCTGGCAACCTTAAATATAAGTGACAAATGAAACTAAAAATAATGGGCAAAGGTCTAAACACATCAGTGATCATAAAAAGGAATTGAGAACATTGCCAGAACACTGTCCTGCCTTAAACACTCTTCTGGAAAGTTCCACAGGTTAAGTGTGTCCTGTCATCAGGACCTGAGATCTCTTCTGCCAATTAAGCTCCCACACCATAGAATAAGGAGGAAAATTTCCACATCTGCTTTATGAAGCCAGCGTAGCACTGACCCCAAACCTGGCAAAGAAAACCACAGACTAATTGTGTTTATGATGCAAAGCAAAATCCTAACAGAATTGGAGAATATATAATCAAAAAAGAGAATCCAGTAGTACATTAAAAAGAACAACATGACTTACCTACCCTAGTGGAGCCAACGCTAATATTGCAAGGAAGATCTTCTCAGTATGTCCCTGACCGTGACTCTTAGCTCTTACCTTTCACCAGAGGAGAAAAAAATCACTCCATCGAGACTGAAGACGCATTTGACAATATTTAACATCCATTCTTTTTTTTTTTTTTTTAAAGACAAGGTCTCGTTCTGTTGCCCATGCTGGAGTGGAGTGGTGCGATCACAGCTCACTGCAGCCTTGACCTCCTAGGCTCAAGAGATCCTCCTGCCTCAGCTTTTGTTTTGTTTTGTGTGGGGAAAAGCAAGAGAGATCAGATTGTCACTGTGTCTGTGTAGAAAGAAGTAGACATGGGAGACTCCATTTTGTTATGTACTAAGAAAAATTCTTCTGCCTTGAGATTCTGTGACCTTACCCCCAACCCCGTGCTCTCTGAAACATGTGCTGTGTCAAACTCAGGGTTAAATGGATTAAGGGCTGTGCAAGATGTGCTTTGTTAAACAGATGCTTGAAGGCAGCACGCTCCTTAAGAGTCATCACCACTCCCTAATCTCAAGCACCCAGGGACACAAAAACTGCGGAAGGCCGCAGGGACCTCTGCCTAGGAAAGCCAGGTATTGTCCAAGGTTTCTCCCCATGTGATAGTCTGAAATATGGCCTCGTGGGAAGGGAAAGACCTGACCGTCCCCCAGCCCGACACCCGTAAAGGGTCTGTGCTGAGGAGGATTAGTATAAGAGGAAGGCATGCCTCTTGCAGTTGAGACAAGAGGAAGGCATCTGTCTCCTGCCCGTCCCTGGGCAATGGAATGTCTCGGTATAAAACCCGATTGTACGTTCCATCTACTGAGATAGGGAAAAACCGCCTTAGGGCTGGAGGTGGGACATGCAGGCAGCAATACCACTTTGTAAAGCATTGAGATGTTTACGTGTATGCATATCTAAAAGCACAGCACTTAATCCTTTACCTTGTCTATGATGCAAAGACCTTTGTTCACGTGTTTGTCTGCTGACCCTCTCCCCACAATTGTCTTGTGACCCTGACACATCCCTCTCTCGGAGAAACACCCACGAATGATCAATAAATACTAAGGGAACTCAGAGGCTGGCGGGATCCTCCATATGCTGAACGCTGGTTCCCCGGGTCCCCTTATTTCTCTATACTTTGTCTCTGTGTCTTTTTCTTTTCCAAGTCTCTCGTTCCACCTTACGAGAAACACCCACAAGTGTGGAGGGGCAACCCACCCCTTCAGTTTTGTTTTTGCTTTTTTTGAGACTGAGTTCTGCTCTTGTTGCCCAGGCTGGAGTGCAGTGGTGCGATCTCGGCTTATTGCAACCTCCACCTCCCGGGTTCAAGCGATTCTCCTACCTCGGCCACCCGAGTAGCTGGGATTACAGGCATGCGCCACCATGCCCAGCTAATTTTGTATTTTTAGTAGAGACAGGGTTTTACCATGTTGGTCAGGCTGGTCTCGAACTCCTGACCTCAGGTGATCCGCCCACCCTGGCCTTCCAAAGTGCTGGGATTACAGGCATGAGTCACCACGCCCAGCCTTTGCCTCAGCTTCTTGAGTAGCTGAAACTACAGGCACACATCACCATGCCCAGCTAATATTTTGTAGAGATGGTGTTTCACCATGTTGCCTAGGCTGATCTTCAATCCTGAGCTCAAATGATCCTCCCACCTTGGCCTCTCAAAGCATTAGGATTATAGGTGTGAGCCACTGTGCCCAGCATATTAACACACATTTGTTTTTGTTGTTGTGTGTGTTTTTTTTTTTTGAGATCGAGTTTCGCTCTTGTCCCCTAAACTGGCGTGCAATGGTGCAATCTTGACTCCCTGCAGCCTCCGCCTCCCGGGTTCAAGTAACTCTCCTGCCTCAGCCTCCCAAGTAGCTGGGATTACAGGTGCCTTCCATCATGTCCAGCTAATTATTATATTTTTAGTAGAGACGGAGTTTCACCATGTTGGCCAGACTGGTCTCAAACTTCTGACCTCAGGTGATCCACCTGCCTCGGCCTCCCAAAGTGCTGGGATTACAGGCGTGAGACACTGCACCCAGCCATTAACACACATTCTTGATAAAAACAAACAGATTTAAAAAAAAAAACACTGAGTAAAATGGGAATGGATGGATACGCCTTTGTGAGGACAAAAGTGACTGTATCTTAAATGCTAATTCACCATATAACTTCTAACTAACCCTGAGTCTGGGAATGCCTCCAAAATGTCTAGTTGATGTATTTTACTCATTATGCAGAAACACCTAATCACTGTACATTTCCTCCAAAATCACCCTCGATGCTGTTGCAGAAATCACAGGCTGTGACAACTGTGGCCACTTACACATTCCTAACAGGGTACATATATTTTCCCCAAGATATAAGTCCTGGGTCTGGGGATTTGCCGTGTGCACGATTACTTGTCTTGTGGCTGCCCAAGACCATGCTTCTGTCTATAAGTTTC
This sequence comes from Gorilla gorilla gorilla, assembly GCF_029281585.2. Classification (NCBI taxonomy): domain Eukaryota; kingdom Metazoa; phylum Chordata; class Mammalia; order Primates; family Hominidae; genus Gorilla; species Gorilla gorilla. Next base: position 21,747,155 of record NC_086018.1, on the reverse strand, counting down.
CCGTAATAAATTGTGCCACACCAACAAACTTGATTTGTCGGCCTCCTTCTTTGGTTTCTTGGCTCCTTCAGCATGTGGGGGTCTCTTTGCACATACGGTCCTTTCACAGAACTTCCCTTAACCCGAATATATATCTTAATACAACAGAAACAGCATGAGTTGGGCTGGGTGCTATTCTATTCCTTTACATGCGTTAATTTATGTAATTCTCTCCAGAAGGGGAGCTGTGATTATACCAGTTTTATAGATGGGGAGACTAAAGTACTAACGTTCCAAATGTAAAAATTAGCTGGGCATGGTGATGGGCGCCTGTAATCCCAGCTGCTTGGGAGGCTGAGGTGGGAGAATCACTTGAACCTGGGAGGTGGAGGTTGCAGTGAGTCGAGGTTGTGCCACTGCACTCCAGAACAACATTCTGTCTCAAAACAAACAAACAAACCAAAATGAAACCATATAAATATCACGAGAACACATGGGCAAATTTTGTTTATGTTCTTAGAGTGGGGCAGGCCTTTTTAGGCATGTCATAAAACCAAAAAGCCATGAAAGAAAAAAGCTAATAAATATGAGCATGTAAAAATTAAAAATTTAAATTTAGTTTAATTTTTATTTTTATTTAAATATTAAAAGTTTTTTTTGAGATGGAGTCTCACTCTGTTGCTCAGGCTGGAGTGCAGTGGCACAATCTCAGCTCACTGGAATCTCTGCCTCCCGGGTTCAAGTGATTCTCCTGCCTCAGCCTCCCAAGTAGTTGGGATTACAGGCGTCCACCACCACATCTGGCTAATTTTTGTATTTTTAGTAGAGGCAGGGTTTCACATGTTGGTCAGGCTGGTCTCGAACTCCTGACCTCAGGTGATCCACCTGCCTCAGCCCCACAAAGTGTTGGGATTACAGGCGTGAGCCGCCGCCCCCAGCCAAAAATTTTTGATTTAAAAATAATTTTAAAAATAGAGATGGGGTTTTGCCATGTTGCTCAGGCTGGTCTCAAACTCCTGGATAGAAGCAATCCACCCACCTAAGCCTTTCAAAGTGCTGGGATCTCAGGTGTGAGCCACTGTGCCCAGCCTTCACTGGTCTTTTAAGATTTTTTTTTTTTTACATAAAGCTGAACACAATGGTTCCCACCTGTGCTCTCAGCACTTTGGGTGCCTCAGGTAGGTGGATCACTTGAGCCCAGGAGTTTGAGACCAGCCTGAGCAACACAGTAAGATCTCATCTCTATTATCAACAACAACAACAACAACAACAAAAGACCAGTGAAAAACCTGGAGAAAAACAGTTTCAATACATGATGTGGGGCTGGTTTTTGAAATATTTAAATACTTAAATATTTAATATTAGAGACCAAGTATCCAGTAGAAATATGAACAGGGATGTGACTCATTGTTTGCAGAAAGAAAACTACAAATGGCTGTTTCAACATACAAAAAGTTCTCAAGCCTACTCATAAATAAACATTGCCAATTCAAACAACAGTGAGATCCCACAGGGCCAGAGGAAGTGACTCCAAGCCCAGAACTTCCTCAGTGAATTCTTTGAAACCCTGATGAAAGAAAAAATACCAGTCTTACACAAACTTCCAGAGAACAGAAAAGAGGAAAGGTTGCTCAACGTCTTTGAAGAAGCTAGCATAACCTTGAAAGCAAAACCTGGCCAAAAAAATGTCAAGAAGGAAAAGTCTAGGGCTATTTGATTCATGAACAGAGATGCACAGCTCTTAAACAAAACATGAACAAACCAAATCCAGGGTTTGAAAGGAAAAAAACCCAGGGTTTGAAAGGAAAAAAAATGCGTCACCACCAATTTAGGTTTGTTCCAGGAATGCAAGATTGGCTGAACATTAGAAAATGAAGGCTCACACCTGTAATTCCAGCACTTTAGGAGGCTGAAGCCTGTGGATCGCTTGAGCCCAGAAGTTCGAGACCAGCCGAGCCAACATGGTAAAACCCTGTCTCTATCAGAAAATGCAAAAATTAGCTGGGCATGGTGGCATGCGCCCGTAGTCCCAGCTACTCGGGAGGCTGAGGTGGGGGGATCACTTGAGCCTGGGAGGTGGAAGCTATAGTGAGCCATGATCACACCACTGCCCCCTAGCCTGGATGACAGGGCCTGACCCTGTCACAAAACAAACAAAGAAAAGAAAAAAGAAAATCAAGCAACACAATTCACCACACTCACAGAATAAAGAAGAAAAGTCACTCACCATCTCAGTAGATGCAGAAAAGCATTTGATAAAATTTGCCGACATTCAGTTACAATAAAAACTCTCAGCAACCAGGAATGAAAGGAAACTTCCTTAATCTGATAAATCGTGGCTACAAAAACCTACAGTAAATGTCATGCTTAAAGGTACAACATAAAAAGCCTCCCTTTTGAGATTGAAACCAAGCTAAGAATTATTTCCTTATTTCCTTCCAGTATTACAGGGGAAGTTTTAGCCAATGTAATAAGGTGAGAAACACAAAAGCCATAAAGGATGGAAAGGAGGACATAAGACTGTCATTGACAGAGCAGGAGCATTGCCATCTTGGACAAGCACCATCATTTTAAAGTTCACCTTGATCAAAAACTGCCTAAATCCAAAGGGCATCAGCCTAATGGCTAAGGTCAGCATGACCATAAACCACAAATAACATCTCCAACCAGAAACATTCTAAAGCCCTCCCTGACCAGAGACGTGCCAGCCCCGAGATAACCTCCCCTCCAGCCAGAGAGACGTTAGCCCCAAGATAACCTCCCCTGGGACCAGAGACATTCCAACCCCCCCATAAACTTCTCCCCCACACAGAAACATTCCAAGCTTGTGATAAGCCCTCTAACCCTAAAAAACCAATAAATACTATTAGTAATAAAGACCAAGTATCCAGTAGAAATATGCACAGGGATGTGACTCACTGTTCACAGAAAGAAAACTACAAATGACTGTTTGTAAGAGAGAGTGCCCCTGACTGAAATCAGCCAGAAGCCCCTCTGGAGAATAAACCTGTCTTTGACTGTTGAGCCACTTTTCATGTTTCCTTCCTCTTTCTTTAACTCTTACAGTCATTATCTGTAGATACTCAAGAAACTGTTAGAAATAGGTGAATTGGGCCGGGCGCGGTGGCTCAGGCCTGTAATCCCAGCACTTTGGGAGGCCGAGACGGGTGGATCACAAGGTCAGGGGATCAAGACGATCCTGGCTAACACGGTGAAACCCCGTCTCTACTAAAAATACAAAAAATTAGCCGGGCGCGGTGGTAAGCGCCTGTAGTCCCAGCTACTCAGGAGGCTGAGGCAGGAGAATGGCGTGAACCCAGGAGGCGGAGCTTGCAGTGAGCCGAGATCGCGCCACTGCACTCCAGCCTGGGTGACGCAGCCAGACTCCGTCTCAAAATAAATAAATAAATAAATAAATAAATAAATAAAAATAAAATAAAGAAATAGGTGAATTGAGCAAGGTCATTGTAATACATAAGTTATTAAAAATAATTTTTAGACAAATAATAAAGATAAAGGTTCTCGGTAAAAATTTTCCTGTAATAAAAAACAACTCCCAAACCATCTCTTTTCTAACAAAAAAGGCAGCTCGAAGGGCGGGGCCATCAAGCTTTAATATGCAAATGTCGGCCTTTAAAAACTGGGTTCACCCAACATGGCAATTCCCACCATCATCTCCTTGTCACCAGGTATCCCAAGTGTCATGGCCAACTCCAGATAACATCATGTGTTCAAAACATGGCAATCTGCATTTGCATATTAAAGGGCTAAAGTAAAAGGGCCAGGTTTTTCACTGGCTGGGTAAATAACACACCTGGTCAAACCAATCCCCTGGGCCTTATGCAGATCAAACACCGACTCCTCCAGCATCCCAATAAAAGCAACCACTTTTCTGACTCGCATGGGGTTTCTCTTTATTCAAATCCCCCTGCTCTGTCTCTGCAGGGGGAAGCTGTTTTCTTCTTCCTTCTTTCTTGCCTATTAAACATTTTGCTCCTTAAAACCAATCCACCAGCCTGACCAACACAGTGAAACCCCGTCTGTACTAAAAATACACATATTAGCCAGGTGTGGCGGCACATGTCTGTAATCCCAGCTACTCAGGAGGCTGAGCCAAGAGAATTGCTTGAAACTGGGAGGCGGAGGTTGCAGTGAGCTGAGATGGTGCCATCGCACTCCAGCCTGGGCAACAAGAGTGAAACTCCGTCTCAAAAAAATAAAAAGCTAAAAACAAACAAAAAACCATTCCACATGTGTCGGTGTCATTAATCCTATCAGTACAAAACCAAAACCCTGGTGTTCCTCCAGTCATCAAAGCCGCATCAATTGGAATCAAGGAATATATGCAAAAATCAATGTTATTTCTACGTACCAGCCATAAACAAAAAAACCTTTTTTGAAGTAAAATCGCTTGTAGTAGTGTTAATCAAAAAGCATCTGAAACAGGTCTCAATCAATTTAAGAGTTTATTTTGCCAAGGTTAAGGACAATGCCCAGGAGGGGAAAAAAAATGGAATCACAGAAGCAGCCTATGGTCTGTGCCTTTCCCCAAAGGTGACTTTGAGGGCTTCAAAATTTAAAAAAGAAGAGTGAGGTGAGAAGATTGCTTGAGCCCAGGAGTTCAAGACCAGCCTGGGGAACATCGTGAAACCCCATCTCTACAAAAAAATACAAAAATTGGCCAGATATGGTCGTGCATGCCTGCAGTCCCTGCTACTCAGCAGGCTGAAGCACAAGGATCGATTGAGCCCAGGAGGTCCAGGCTACTGTGAGCCATGATTGCCCCACTGTACTCCACCCTGGGTGACAGAGCAAGACCCAGTCTCTCTCTCTCTCTCTCTCTCTCCCTCTCTCTCTCTCCTTCTCTCTCTCTCTCTATATATATATATATATAGCTCAATTCACCTATTTCTAACAGTTTCTCGAGTATCTACAGATAATGACTATAAGAGTTAAAGAAAGAGGAAGGAAACATGAAAAGTGGCTCAACAGTTAAAGACAGGTTTATTCTAGAGAATAAACCTGAGAGGGGCTTCTGGCTGATTTCAGTTGGGTGCTCTTTCTTACAAACAGCCATATATATATATATATATAGAGAGAGAGAGAGAGAGAGAGAGAAAGAGAGAAAGCACAAAGGAGCAGGTAGGGGAAGAGTAAATTACGTATTCCTGTTGCATTACCAGAAAGAGGTCCCAATCCAGACCCCAAAGAAGGTTCTTGGATCTCCTGCAAGAAAGAATTCAGGGCAAGTGCATAGCAAGTTTATTAAGAAAGTAAAGGAATAAAAGAATGGCTACTCCATAGACAGAGCAGCGTGGAGGGCAGCTGGTTGCCCATTTTTATGGTTATTTTTTATTATATGTGAAACAAGGGATAGATTATTTATGCTTCCCCTTTTTAGACCCCATAGGTTAACTTCCTGACATTGCCACAGCATTTGTAAACTGTCATGGCACCAGTGAGAGTGTAGTAGTGAGGAAGACCTGAGGTCACTCTCGTTGCCATCTTGGTTTTGGTGGGTTTTAGCTGGCTTCTTTACTGCAACCTGTTTTATCAGCAAGGTCTTTATGACGTGTGTCTTGTGCCGACCTCCTATCTCATCCTGTGACTAAGAATGTCTTGACCTCTTGGGAATGCAGCCCAGTAGGTCTCATCCTCATTTTACCCAGCCCCTATTCAAGATGGAGTTGCTCTGGTTCACACGCCTCTGATACTTGTGCTCAGTAAATCAGTAAATCAGCACTTTACACAAGATTAGGTGAACATCGAGTGGAGATATTGAACTCAAGATAAGGTGAACATAGACTGGAGGTATTGAACTTTTTTTTTTTTTTTTTTTTTTTTGAGACAGAGTCTCACTCCTTCACCCAGGCTGGAGAGCAGTGGTGCTGTCTTGGCTCACTGCATCCTCTGCCTCCTGGGTTCAAGCGATTCTCCTACCTTAGCCTCCCAAGTAGCTGGGATTACAGGAACATGCCACTACTCCTGGCTAATTTTTGTATTTTCAGTAGAGATGGGGTTTCACCATATTGGCCAGGCTGGTCTCGAACCCCTGAACTCAGATATGCCCACCTCTGCCTCCCAAAGTGCCAGGATCACAGCCATGTGCCATGCACCCAGTCAGATTTGGGCATTGTTGTTGGTGGTGGTGGTGGTGTTTTGAGACACTCTGTCACCCAGGCTGGAGTGCAGTGGCACAATTTTGGCTCACGGCAACCTCCACCTCCTGGGTTCAAGCGATTGTCCTGCCTCAGCCTCCTAAGTAGCTGGGATTACAGGCGCCTACCACCACGCCTGGCTACTTTTTTTTTGTATTTTTAGTCAAGATGGGATTTCACCATGTTGGCCAGGCTGGTCTCGAACCCCTGACCTCAGGTAATCAACCCACCTTGGCCTCTCAAAGTGCTGGGATTACAGGCGTGAGCCAGCGTGCCCAGCTGAGCCTGGAACCTTTTATCTGTAGCTATCTGCTTAGGAACAAAGGGAAAGGCAGCTGCTTGCGTGGCTCAGCATTCAACTTAATTTTTTTTTGGTATAGTGGACTGGGGTCCTGAGTTTTTATTTTCCTTTCACAATAGCATAAAAAAGTTAAAAACCTAGATATAAAACTAACAAAGATATGCAAGACTTCTGCACTGACCACTGCAAAGCATAATTGAGAGAAATTAAGGAAGACCTAAATAAACAGAGGGTATACTCCATTTCTCGCCACATTCATACCCTGATTTGTAACCGGCAAAAGGGTCCACTGCTCACTTCTTGTAAAAAGAAGCCCATATAACAAGAGTGAGGTGTGATAAGAAGAGAGAGAGAGATGTGATTATCCATGCCAGCAAGGGAGGAGTGAGTGTAATTCTCTCCAAAAATTTATACTCTTCAGTTTGTGGAGAGAATGCAGGTGTTCTTGTTTTTTGAGAGGGAGTCTCGCTCTGTCACCCAGGCTGGAGTGCAGTAGCACGATTTCCGCTCATTGCAAGCTCTGCCTCCTGGGTTCATGCCATTCTCCTGCCTCAGCCTCCTGAGTAGCTGGGACTACAGGTGCCCGCCACCACGCCTGGCTAATTTTTTTTTTTTTTTGTATTTTCAGTAGAGATGGGGTTTCACCGTGTTAGCCAGGATGGTCTCGATCTCCTGGCCTCGTGATCCGCCTCGGCCTCTCAAAATGCTAGGATTACAGGCGTAAGCCACCGCGCCCGGCCCCGAATGCGGGGGTATTTTAAGAGAGGATTTGGAATGCAGAAAAGGCAGAGGGGCTGGGAGGTATCAGGTGGAGTGACTCACTCCAATGGCTTGTCTTGAATTATTGTTTCATCTGGTGAAAGGGCCGGTGCCATCATGGCTAGAGGTGTCTGGTCCATATCAGGATCTGGCCTCTGAAGCTTCTAAGGAAATATATGACCAGATAAGTGAGTGTGGTGTGTTCTTAGCAAGCAGCTAGCTAAGTAAATAGTGCATAAGGCATGGGGGCATAGAATGGGAAAAAAGGCCAGGTGCGGTGGGTCACGCCTGTAATCCCAGCACTTTGGAAGGCCAAGGTGTTGCAGGCTGCACATCTGAAGCCTGTTAACAATACTGTGATCAATCAAGCAGCTGACCAATCATTACCTCCTCCTCCCAGATCTTTCTACCCAATAAAAGCGAAGGACTCTAGAAGCTCAGGGCTGCCTTTGCTCACTAGAAGCAAGGAGCCCCCGACTCCCTCTTTAAAAAATCCTTTTGTCTTTGTTTTCATTTCTATGTTCATCCCCCTTCGTTCATTCCCGTAGTAACCGTCACACCAAGGCGGCTAGAACACTTGAGGACAGGAGTTCGAGACCAGCCTGGCCAACATGGTGAAACCCCGCCTCTACAAAAAATTAGTTGGGCGTGGTGACGTGAGCCTGTAATCCCAGCTACTCAAGAGGCTGAGGCAGGAGGATCGCTTGAGCCCGGGAGGTGGAGGTTGCAGTGAACAGAGATCATGCCACCGCACTCCAGACTAGGTGACAAAGTGAGACTCTCTATCCAAAAAAAAAAGAAAAACCGGGAAAAGAAAGGGAGAGGAGGTTCACATTCTGAACATTCCAAGGTAGAAACACATCTGCACTTTGTTTCAAAGTTACACCTTAAGACTGAGAAAAAAGGAGGAAAGAAAACAAAGTTGTTTTTGGGTTTTTTTTTTTTTGTTTTTTTTTTTTTGAGACAGAGTCTTGTTCTGTCACCCAGGCTGGAGTGCAGTGGCGCAATCTCAGGTCACTGAACCTCTGCCTCCCAGGTTCAAGTGATTCTCCTGCCTCAACCTCCAAAGTAACTGGGATTACAGACGCCCACCACCACACTAGGCTAATTTTTGTATTTTTTGTAGAGATGGGGTTTCACCATGTTGGCCAGGCTGGTCTCAAACTCCTGACCTCAAGTAATCCGCCCACCTTGGCCTCCCAAAGTGCCGGGATCACAGGCGTGAGCCACTGTCCCTACTAGAAAACAAAGCTTTAAAATGCAATTTGAAGCCATGCTGCTGGGTTACAGATTCAATGCAAATCTAATCAAAATCCTAACAGTTCGTTTTTTTAAATCAGCAAGCTGATTGTAAATTTCATCTGAAAATGTCAAGGACCAGAACTAGCCCAGGAAATCCTGAGGAAGAGGGCGTTCTAATGGTGAACTCATACTACAAGAACAAACTCAAACTACAAACTCATACTACAACTCATACTACTCAAACTCCTAAACATACTCAAACTCATACTACAAGAACATACTCAAGAACAAACTATGGTAATGAAGACAATTTGGTATCGGTGCAAAGATGAACAAACTGGCCAGTGGAATGGGACAGAGGGTCACCTGACTTCTGACAGAGGGGACACACCAGTGCAGTGGGGAAGGAATGCGGCTTCGGTGTGTGGAGCTGAGTCATTTGGCTATCCACAGGAAAAAAGCATACCTTGAGCCAACCTCACACCATGCACAAAAATCTATTCTATTTGGTTTGCTAATCTAATTATAAAATATTAAGCAATTTGCCGGGCACAGTGGTTCATGCCTATAATCCCAACTGCTTGGGAGGCTGAGGTGGGTGGATCACTTGAGCCAAGGAGTTCAAAACCAGCTTGGGCAACATAGTGAGACCCCATCTCTAAAAATAAATAAACAAATAATCAAATAAAATATTAAGCAGTGTTTACAGAAAGAAAGAGAATATCTTTGTGACTTTAGGCAAATGCTTCTCTTTGTTTTTTTTATTTTGTTGCATACCAAAAATTTTTCTTAAACAGGACACAAAAAGTACTAATTATAGAAGAAAAAATAAATCAGACTATATGAAAATTAAGAAATTCTGTTCAACAAAAGACATCACTGAAACAGTGAAAAGGCAATTCTCAGAATGGGTGAATATCTGCAGCTGACAACGAACTCTTATCCAAAAACTCCTACAAATCAATTAGAAAAATCCAGCCAATAGAAAATGGGCAAAAGACTTGAATAGATGTCTCACAAAAGAGGAGGCCTAGGTGGCCAATGAACGTCTGAAAGGGTGCACAACTTCACTGGCTCAGCCTTGTAAGAAAAGCTCAAATTAATTCAATAACATGCTATCATTGCACACCCATCAGAATGGCTAAAATGAAAGAGACCAGCCAGGCGTGGTGGCTCACACCTGTCATCCCAGCACTTTGGGAGGCTGAGGCGGGCAGATCACCTGAGGCCAGCAGTTCCTGACCAGCCTGACCAACATGGCGAAACCTCATCTCTACTAAAAATACAAAAATTAGCAGGGCATGATGGCACGCGCCTGTAATCCTAGCTACTCAGGAGGCTGAGGCAAGAGAATCATTTGAGCCTGGGAAGTGGAAGTTGCAGTGAGCCGAGATCATGCCATGGCACTCCAGCCTGGGCAGCAAGAGTAAAACTCTGTCTCAGAAAAAAAAAAAAAGAAAGAAAAAGACCGACAATAACAAATGTTGGAAAGAATCTGGCACAACAGAACTCTCACATTTTGTTGGTGCAAATGTCAATTATAAAACCACTTTGAAAAACTGGCATTTGGGGCTGGGCGCAGTGGCTTACGCCTGTAATCCCAGCACTTTGGGAGGCCAAGAAGGGCGGATCACCTGAGGTCAGGAGTTCGAGACCAGCCTGGCCAACATGGTGAAACCCCATCTCTACTAAAAATACAAAAAATAGCTGGGCATGGTGTTGGGCACCTGTAATCCTAGCTACTTAGGAGGCTGAGATGGGAGAATTGCTTGAACCCAGGAGGCAGAGGTTGCAGTGAGCTGAGACTGCACCATTGCACTCCAGCCTGGCCGACCAGCGAAACTCCATCTCAAAAAAAAAAAAAAAAAGAAAAAAAGAAAAACTGGCATTTTCAGCTGGGCACGGTGGCTCATGCCTGTAATCCCAGCACTTTGGGAAGCTGAGGTGGGTGGGTCACTTGAAGTCAGGAGTTCGAGACCAGCCTGACCAACATGGTGAAACCCCATCTCTACTAAAAATACAAAAATTAGCCGGGCATGGTGGCACATGCCTGTAATCCCAGCTACTCGGGAGGCTGAGGCAGGAGAATCGCTTGAACCCAGGAGGTGGAGGTTGCAGTGAGCTGAGATGGTGCCACTGCACTCCAGCCTGGGCAAGAAGAGCGAAACTCCGTCTCAAAAAAAAAAAAGAAAAAGAAAAACTGGCATTTTCTTTTTCTTTCTTTTTCTTTTTCTTTTTTAAAGACAGGGTCCCACTCTGTCACCCAGGGTGGAATGCAGTGTTGTGATCACGGCTCACTGCAGCTTTGACATCCCAGGCTAAATCAATCCTCCCACCCTGCCTCCTAGAGTAGCTGGAACTGCAGGTGTGCACCAGTGTGCCCGGCTATTTATTTATTTAGAGACAGAGTCTGGCTCTGTTACCCAGGCTGGAGTACAGTGGTGCAATCTCAGCTCACCAAAACCTCCGGTGGGTTCAAGCGATTCTCCTGCCTCAGCTTCCTGAGTAGCTGAGACTACAGGCATCGCCACCATGCCCAGCTAATATTTTTAGTAGAGTCGGGATTTCACCATGTTGGTCATGCTGGTCTCAAACTCCTGACCTCAGGTGATCCACCCGCCTCAGCCTCTCAAAGTGCTGGGATTACAGGCATGTGCCACTGTGCCAAGCTAATTTTGTATTTTCAGTAGAGACGGGGTCTTACTATGTTGGCCAGGCTGGTCTGAAACTCCTGGCCTCAAGTGATCCTCCTACCTCAGCCCCCCTAATAGCTGGGACTACGAGTGTGAGCCACCACCACGAGTGGTCCTATCTTGTTGCCATGGGTGACAAGGGTTTCCTGAAAAGCTGGGACCTTTTGTCACACATCTGGCCCAGGAGTCGGCACAGTTGAAGGCAGATCCAAGGGAAGGCAGAACAGTTGCAGGCCTGGGCTCTGCCTGCGGCCGTGACTGGAGAGCGAGCTAAGAAAATGACTTACATTTCACTTCTGCCAAATCTTGCACGGGAATCTCTTGTGGCTCACCCTAACCAGAAACACGCAGGAGAGGGAGTTCTGGGAAATGTCACACCACCCAGCAACATGGTGAAGGCTCTATCTGGCAAAGAGCAAAAAAGGTGAAGGCTCCAAACGCCAGTGACTGCATGGGGACCCAGGCTCTGTTGTAGGTTGGTGGCGGCATCAACTGGTACAACTCTAGACAGAAAATGCTTGTGCCATTTAACCAGCCAATCTGCCTCTGTGAATTTCTCCTCCAGGTTAATCTGAACTTATTTACACAGTACAAGTGTTTAAAGAAGCAAAAGGCTGAGCACAGCTTCAATGTCCCTTAGCCAGCAGCTAGTTCCCTGAATTGTTTAGATTTTTTTTCACCTTGCACACACACTTTATTTTCCACACTAATGAAAAAGGTAAGACCATATTTTTATACCTATGCCTCTGGTGTATTGTTACAGGGACTGTCGACCTAAAGAAAGACACTGGCTGGGCGCAGTGGCTCATGCCAGTAATCCCAGCACTCTGGGAGGCTGAGGTGGGCGGATCACCTGAGGTCAGGAGTTCAAGACCAGCATGACCAATATGATGAAATCCCATCTCTACTAAAAATACAAAAATTAGCCAGGCATGGTGGCACGCTCCTGTAATCCCAGCTACTCGGAAGGCCCAGGCTGGAGCGCAGTGGTGCGATCTCGGCTCATTTCAAGGTCCGCCTCCTGGGTTCACGCTGTTCTCCTGCCTCAGCCTCCCGAGTAGCTGGGACTACAGGCACCCACCACCACGGCTGGCTAATTTTTTGTATTTTTAGTAGAGATGGGGTTTCACCGTGTTAGCCAGGATGGTCTCGATCTCCCGACCTCGTGATCCACCCGCCTCGGCCTCCCAAAGTGCTGGGATTACAGGTGTGAGCCACCGCGCCCGGCCCAGAATTTTTAAAGATAATTTGGCGGGTAGGAGCTTGGGAAGTGGGGAGTGCTGATTGGTCAGGTTGGAGGTGGAATCACAGGGGGTTGAAGTGAGTTTTTCTTTTTCTTTTTTTTTTCGAGATGGAGTTTCGCTCTTGTTGCCCAGGCTGGAGTGCAATGGCGCAATCTTGGCTTACTGCAACCTCCGCATCCCGGGTTCAAGCATTCTTCCGCCTCAGCCTCCTAAGTAGCTGGGATTACAGGCATGCACCACCACATCTGGCTAATTTTTGTATTTTTAGTAGAGACAAGGTTTCTCCATGTTGGTCAGGCTGGTCTCGAACTCCTGACCTCAGGTGATCCGCCTGCCTCAGCCTCCCAAAGTGCTGGGATTACAGGCGTGAGCCACCGTGCCCAGCCTGCAGTGAGTTTTTTGTTGTTGTTGGTTTTTGTTTTGTTTTTTGCTGTCTTCTGTTCCTGGCTGCGATGGCACAACTGGTTGAACCAGATTAGCAGTCTGGGTGGTGTCAGCTGATCCACGGAGTGCAGGGACTGCCAAATATCTCCAGCACTGATCTTAAGTTTTACAACAGTGATGTTATCCCCAGGAGCAATTTGGGGAGGTTCAGACTCTTGGAGCCAGAGGCAGCATGACCCCTAAACTGTAATTTTTAATCCTGTTAGTCCTGCAAATGCGGACTGGTCCCTAGGCAAGAAGGGGGTCTTTTCAGGAAAGGGCTCTTACCAATTTTGTTTCAGAGTCAAACCATGAACTGAGTTCCTTCCCAAAGTTAGTTCAGCCTACACCCAGGAATGAAGAAGGACAGCTTAAAGGTTAGAAGCAAGATGGAGTCGGTTACCTCTGATTTCTTTCACTGTCATAATTTCCTTGGTTATACTTTTGCAAATGCAGTTTCAATAACATGGGTTAGTGATTGGCTATGCTTTTTTTTTTTTTTTTTTTTTTTTTTTAGAGATGAGATCTTGCTCTGTTGCCTGGGCTGGAGTGCAGTGGTGCCATCACGGCTCACTTCAGTCTCAACCTCCAGGGCTCCAACGATCCTCTTGCCTCAGTCTCCCGAGTAGCTGGGACTACAGGTGCATGCTGCCATGGCTAAATATGTGTGTGTGTGTGTGTGTGTGTGTGTGTGTGTGTGTGTGTGTGTGTGTGTGTGTAGACAGGCTCCACTATGTTGCCCAGACTGGTCTCAAACTCCTGGCCTCAAGCAATCCTCTTGCCTCAGCCTCCCAAAGTGCTAGGATTACAGATGTGAGCCACTGCTCCTTGCCTGGCTGGTTACTGTTGAACTACAGAGTATGAGTTATTGCTGGGGTTCAGAAACTGATACCCCAAAATATAGCACTGAACTGAAGAAGAAGCCACAAGGTCTCTCTGACCTCTCCCCGCCTCTGTGTCAATCTGTCAGCCAGAGCTCAGGATGAAGTTGTTCTCTGAAGTTCCTTACCTGCCTGAAGTCTGGACCTGCCAAAGAAGAAAACAATGAGCTCTGGTCCCTCCTGTGAGTCTTCCTTAACTGAACTCCTATCACAGGAAGAAAGACTGAAATCTCAACACACCTGGACAGACTTGTCACAATCTACTGTTTGCTCTTCAGGCCCAACAGACTTTGTCTCAGGGCATTGTATGGTTTCCTTGTTTGTTTTATTGTATTTAATTTTATTTTTTGAGATGGAGTTTCACTCTGTCGCCAGGCTGGAGTGCAGTGGTGCAATCTTGACTCACTGCAACCTCTGCCTCCCGGGTTCAAGTGATTATCCTGCCTCAGCCTCCCGAGTAGCTGGGATTACAGGCACTCGCCACCACGCCCAGCTAATTTTTGTATTTTTACTAGAGATGGGGTTTCACCATATTGGCCAGGATGGTCTCGATCTCTGGATCTCATAATCTGCCTGCCTCGCCCTCCTGAAGTGCTGGGATTATAGGCATGAGCCACGTGGCCCAGCCCATTGTATGTTCTTTTTTTTTTTTTTTATACTTTAAGTTTTAGGGTACATGTGCACAATGTGCAGGTTAGTTACATATGTATACATGTGCCATGCTGGTGCGCTGCCCCCACTAACTCGTCATCTAGCATTAGATATATCTCCCAATGCTATCCCTCCCCCACCCCCCACCCCACAACAGTCCCCAGAGTGTGATGTTCCCCTTCCTGTGTCCATGTGATCTCATTGTTCAATTCCCACCTATGAGTGAGAATATGCGGTGTTTGGTTTTTTGTTCTTGCGATAGTTTACTGAGAATGATGATTTCCAATTTCATCCATGTCCCTACAAAGGACATGAACTCGTCATTTTTTATGGCTGCATAGTATTCCATGGTGTGTATGTGCCACATTTTCTTAATCCAGTCTATCATTCTTGGGCATTTGGGTTGGTTCCTAGTCTGCTATTGTGAATAATGCCGCAATAAACATACGTGTGCATGTGTCTTTATAGCAGCATGATTTATAGTCCTTTGGGTATATACCCATGAATGGGATGGCTGGGTCAAATGGTATTTCTAGTTCTAGATCCCTGAGGAATCGCCACACTGACTTCCACAGTGGTTGAACTAGTTTACAGTCCCACCAACAGTGTAAAAGTGTACCTATTTCTCCACATCCTCTCCAGCACCTGTTGTTTCCTGACTTTTTAATGATTGCCATTCTAACTGGTGTGAGATGGTATCTTATTGTGGTTTTGATTTGCATTTCTCTGATGGCCAGTGATGGTGAGCATTTTTTCATGTGTTTTTTGGCTGCATAAATGTCTTCTTTTGAGAAGTGTCTGTTCATGTCCTTCGCCCACTTTTTGATGGGGTTGTTTGTTTTTTTCTTGTAAATTTGTTTGAGTTCATTGTAGATTCTGGATATTAGCCCTTTGTCAGATGAGTAGGTTGTGAAAATTTTCTCCCATTTTGTAGGTTGCCTGTTCACTCTGATGGTAGTTTCTTTTGCTGTGCAGAAGCTCTTTAGTTTAATTAGATCCCATTTGTCAATTTTGGCTTTTGTTGCCATTGCTTTTGGTGTTTTAGACATGAAGTCCTTGGCCCGTGCCTATGTCCTGAATGGTATTGCCTAGGTTTTCTTCTAGGGTTTTTATGGTTTTAGGTCGAACATTTAAGTCTTTAATCCATCTTGAATTGATTTTTGTATAAGGTGTAAGGAAGGCATACAGTTTCAGCTTTCTACGTATGGCTAGCCAGTTTTCCCAGCACCATTTATTAAATAGGGAATCCTTTCCCCATTGCTTTTCTCAGGTTTGTCAAAGATCAGATAGTTGTAGACATGTGGCGTTATTCTGAGGGCTCTGTTCGCTATCTATGACAAACCCACAGCCAATATCATACTGAATGGGCAAAAACTGGAAGCATTCCCTTTGAAAACTGGCACAAGACAGGGATGCCCTCTCTCACCACTCCTATTCAACATAGTGTTGGAAGTTCTGGCCAGGGCAATTAGGCAGGAGAAGGAAATAAAAGGGTATTCAATTAGGAAAAGAGGAAGTCAAACTGTCCCTATTTGCAGACGACATGATTTTATATCTAGAAAACCCCATTGTCTCAGCCCAAAATCTCCTTAAGCTGATAAGCAACTTCAGCAAAGTCTCAGGATACAAAATCAACGTACAAAAATCACAAGCATTCTTATACACCAACAACAGACAAACAGAGAGCCAAATCATGAGTGAACTCCCATTCACAATTGCTTCAAAGAGAACAAAATACCTAGGAATCCAACTTACAAGGGATGTGAAGGACCTCTTCAAGGAGAACTACAAACCACTGCTCAAGGAAATAAAAGAGGATACAAACAAATGGAAGAACATTCCATGCTCATGGGTAGGAAGAACCAATATCGTGAAAATGGCCATACTGCCCAAGGTAATTTACAGATTCAGTGCCATCCCCATCAAGCTACCAATGCCTTTCTTCACAGATTTGGAAAAAACTACTTTAAAGTTCATATGGAACCAAAAAAGAGCCCGCATCGCCAAGTCAATCCTAAGCCAAAAGAACAAAGCTGGAGACATCACACTACCTGACTTCAAACTATACTACAAGGCTACAGTAACCAAAACAGCATGGTACTGGTACCAAAACAGAGATATAGATCAATGGAAGAGAACAGAGCCATTGTATGTTCTTTAAGCCCATTAAATCTTCCCCACCCAGGCCAGGGGCAGTGGCTCATGTCTGTAATCTCAGCACTTTGGGAGGCCAAGGCACAAGGATCATCTGAGGTCAAGAGTTCAAGACCAGCCTGGCCAACATGGTGAAACCCCATCTCTACTAAAAATACAAAAATTAGCTGGGTGTGGTGGTGGGCACCTGTGGTCCCAGCCACTAGGGAGGCTGAGGCAGGAAAATAGCTTGAACCTGGGAGGCGGAGGTTGCAGTGACCCGAGATTGCACCACTGCACTTCAGCCTGGGGACAGAGGGAGAGACTCTGTCTCAAAAAAAGAAAAAAAAAAATCCTCCCCACCCCAAATCATGTACCGTCCTCCTAAAATCATCCACACTCCCATCTCCTGCCAGCCCCGGGTGATCAAGTGCCTGCTGTGGGCCAGACCTCTGCTAGGCCCATCAGGAGACGCCTCTCCTCAGGGTCCAGTGCTGCCGAGGAGGAGGGAGTGGCCAGTGTAGTGCGTTGTAGGAGTGGGAAGTCAGGGGGGGCTTCCTGGAGGAGTCTGGCTCCAGCTGAGTATCAAAGGAGAGATTCCCATCGCCCTTTCCCCTAAGAAGCAGGGTGTATCAGCATCTTTATCCCACTGGGATATTCGGCAATGACTCTATGATTCTCCCCAACGCATGCTAATAACTTTGTATACCTTGTTTTCCAATTAATCTGCTTTTTGTGAGTTGATTTTTCCTTGAACTTTCACAGGGTGAAGGGGAAGTTTTCCCTTGGCCCCTACATTATGGTGTCCAGCATATGGCATTTTATGGCTACTTGACATCGGTTAGTCTAGAACCCACCTAGCAAGTGGCGTCAAGGTGGGAGTGAGGCGTGACTGCTGTGACACCCCATCACATTTCAGTGCCTCTCTGGGCCTGATAATTAAAGGGGGCTCTCATTCCTCAGATAAAAATTTCTTTTTGGCCGGGCACAGTGGATCATGCCTGTAATCCCAGCACTTAGGGAGGCCGAGGCAGGAGGAGTGCTTGACCCCAGGAGTTCAAGACCAGCCTGAGCGTGCCTGTGGCCCCAGCTACTTGTGAGGCTGAGGCAGGAGGATCACCTGAGCCTGGGAGGTTGAGGCGGCAACGAGCTATGATCGCACCACTGCACTCCAGCCTGGGTGACAGAGTGAGACCCTGTCTCACAGAAGAAAAGTTTCTTTCCCATCTCAGCACCAACCAACTGCTTCAACAAATGGTCCCTGAAACGTATTAAGGCTTAATCACAAAAGAAGTTTATTTCCTGGTCCTGGAAGAGTAGTGGGTGGGTGATCAGGTCAGCAGGGACTTGGTTGGCATGGCTTCCAAAGTCAGTCATCCTCACATCCTTGCAACAAAGGGAGCTGGTGAAAGCCTGAAGGGGTGCCTGTGGGAAGCCGCACTCCTCCACGATGCCTCCCTGACTTCCCACTCCTACAGTGCGCTGCACCGACCCCCCCCTCCCGCCGGCAGCATTGGACCCTGAGGACAGGGGTGTCCTGATGGGCCTAGCAGAGGTCTGGCCCACAGCAGGCACTCGGCCACCCTGGGGCTTGCAAAAGGAAGCAGCTTGGCAGAAGAAGGGGTCCCTTGCTCCCCAGCTGTGCCTGTACTGTACTGTACTGAGTCAGAGCCCTCCCTGGCCCCCAGATCAGCCGCACCCACTGTGCTCAGCCAACAGGAGACCTAGTGGGAGGCTGGAGGGCAGGGGGCACAGAGAAGCCGGGCTTCCCTACTCTAGCCAGCAGGGGACCTGCAGCTGGGCTGTCACCTCTGTGACTACCTTTGGCCCACAGGCCTGCGTGACGCCAGCTTCCATGGGATCTGGGCCTGGCTCCCATAGCACACTCCTTCCTCCCTTTGCCCTTCTGCCCAAGGTGGGTCTTAGGATCCTGCTGGGACCTCATCGGCTCCTGTTTGACCCCGCCAGCTCTCTCATCACCTGTGTCTCCGAAGCCCTGGATTACCATCTGCCCCACTCTGACTGGTACCACCACGATGGTACCGGCCATTGGGTGACTCTGATACTCCATCATTTCAACCCTACCGTAAGCCACCCGCAAGCTCCCATGGCTGCCCGTCCTGCAAGCCCTGGGCTGCTATTTGGGAGACCATCTCCCTGAGGCAGTGGTCCCTGCCTTTGATGTCTCTAGAGAGTCTGCACCGGCTCCAGGCCTTCCGCCTTTGCACAGGCCCTGTCTCTGTCTCTTTCGGGCCCCAGGAAAAGCCCCTGGCAGGTGGTGGGGCTTCCCAGCCTGGCCTGCCCCTGGCACTGGGAACATCTGATGTCTGTGACTGGGGCCACAGACAGGGCACCCTTTCTCCTGCTGGAAAGGGGAGGTGGGGGGGCAGACCAAGGGCCCATCCTGGAGGGAGACTGGTGGGGGTGGGGGAGCCCGAGGCAGGCCACACTTTGCTCTTAGGATGAAGTTTAAATGCCTTGGCCTGGCAGGGGAGGCCTTGGCTGGCCCCCACCCCTGCCATTCCGCAGACACGACTGCACTTCTCTTTCTCTGAGCCTTTGCACAGACTGTTCCTCTACCCGGAACCCCTGTCCATCCGGAACCCCTGTCCAACCAATCAGAGCTCTGAGAATCCAGCCTGTTTCTTGACCTCAGTTCGGGGGCTGCTCTTGTCTGGGACACCCTCTAGTGGACCTGATGAGCTGCCAAGCTGCCCCTGCCGCTCTTGGGCCCCCTGAAAACCTGTGCCTGCTCCCTCATGTCCAGGCCTTGACCCGGAAACTGACCTCTCACCCACTGACACGTGGCCGGCCTAGGCCTGGCATGGCACAGGGGTGTGCTGGGGATTCAGACAGTGGGAGGGGAGCCCTGCCTTACCTCATCTGTAGGGAGGAAGGTACCTGCCCAGCCCGCCAAGGGGCTGACCCTCAGCCCCACCATGCCTGGAGGTGCAAACCCAGGGGAATGGGGAAGCAACGGAGTGAGCTCTAGAAAGACAGAAGGCCAGACCCCATTCCCCTCCGCTAGCCTCCGGCCACCCCTGCCCTGCAACCTCTCAGCTCGGTTCCCGCACACATGCCCCATCATGCACATTCACCTCCTCCAGGAAGGCCTCAGATGAGACATGTCTCTGCCTCCCCAGCTCTCCCATTCACCAAGGGCAAGGCTGAGCAGGTGAGAGGCCTGGACTCCCACCCCATGGTCAGTGCCCGCCGAACGACCTGGGGAGACCTGTGCAACCTCTTCAACACTCCTGAGATGCGGGGATAACCCAGGTGCGGGGAGGCGGAGGCGTGGGCTGTGCGCAGACCTTGGCTGCGGTTGTGACCAAGTCGGCTGACCCAGCTGCAGGGCAGGGCTGACTGCCCTCCCAACCTCCCGCCACCCAGGCTCGCTGTTCCTATCCTCTGCTGCCCCCATATGGCCACTCCCAGCGCTGCAGGTCACACTGAGGCGGCTCAACTCCCCACCCAGTGTTCTCTACCCGGCCCCCAACTTCCAGCCTCACCCTCTCCAGCACTTTCTCTGAGACCTAAGGGGCAAACCCGACCAATGCTACCCTGCCTGAGTCCCCATTCGGGACCCTCTCCACAAAGGTTGATGGGCCCTGGTCATCCTCCAGCTGCCTCCGGGTCTGTGCCTCCATGCCGGGCCCCACAGGAAGTGCCGACGAAGAGCTGCTCAGGTGGGCCACCGTGGCCTGAGGCCTGGGCTCTGTGCCCAGATTCTGGACATTCCTGGGCTAAGGAGCCTGGGCGCTGGTCTCCTGAGGACTTGGAACTGATCCTGCCAGTGACTGCACCCAGCCAAGGAGCCGAGGCTGCAGGGCAGTGCTTGCCAGAGCACGCCAGGGCGTGGTGAGGGGGTGGCACCTCTGCTGGGGGAGGGGTTGTCCTTCTCCATCTCCTGAGCGACCCAAGTGAGCACTGTGCTGTGTTGGCGGCTTCCCCACCCCACGAGGCGGCCACAGTTCTCCATCCCACTGCACACATGGAGAGAGAGCCTGGGGAGGGAGCATCCCCGGCAACCTCGGTGTGGAGGAAGCAGGCAGGGCTCAGACCTGCCTCACTCTGGATACTGTTGGTGGTGACCCCGGGAGGCGGTCATGGAACTCTCCAGAACCAGGGCGCAGCATGAACACCAGGAGACCAGGGAAGGAAACAAGGCGCTTGTTTTCTCCTTGCACAGGCAGGGAGGGTGTTCCTGAGTGACCTTCCAGAAGAGTTCGAAATTACAAGCCTGGATTCCCGAGGGAGGTCTCTGCCGCTGGGGGTCTCGCTGTCTGCTTTGGGGTTCTGGGGCCTCTCCTTACCCCATCTGGGGTCCCAGGATGGGCCCAGGGGTCCAGGAACCAAGGCAGCACTGCACTGGTGCCCGCACGGTCCGGGAGCAGGCCTCCGTAGATCAGGGGTCAGGGGCCCCGGCGTCAGGCTCTGGGGAGTGAGGTATTGGAATCTGAGGCTCAGGGGTCAGGGGCCCCGGCGTCAGGCTCTAGGGAGTGAGCTATTGGAATCTGAGGCTCAGGTGTGGGAGTGTCAGGGCTCAGGACACAGGTATTAGAATCCCAGGGTATGAAGTTTCAGGTTTGGGGAATTAGAGCCGTGAGTATTTGGGGAAGAGCATGGAGCGCTGCTAGCACGGGGCTTGGGTGTTGGAACACTGGGCCTCCTGCCTGGGGTCTGAGATGACAGAGTAGGGGGTTAAATGCCCAGGTATCAGGTGTCCAGGTCCCAGGTGTCTGGTCCTGGGGATGCGGGAGTCGCAGGACTGGGCTGCCTGTTCTCAGGAGTCTTGGCCTGGTGCTCACAGCCAAGCTGCTCCCATCAGGGCTCTGCACCCCAGACGTGCCTGCAACAGAAACGCAGTTAGAAGTAGGCTCGGCGGTTCCATCGGCTGCCCCGGCGTCTTGGGAGAGGGGCTGGGGGGTCTCACGTGTTGCCCTTCCTGCGGCGCAGCAGCACATAGACGAGCGCAACCGCCGCCACCACCGCGAGGCCCCCAAAGATGATGCCCAACAGCACTGCGTAGCTGCGTCCTGTTGAGGGAGCGAGTGTCAGTGAGGGGGCCCTCTGGGGTGGTGAGTGGGGACAGGTGCAGGCAGGTGTATGAGCAGAGTGTCCTCACCTGGCTGGCACTTCGGGGTGGGTGAGGACCAGGTGCCGTCAGCCTGGCAGGTGCTGGTCTCTGCCCCGGCCAGGCTGTAGCCGTTGTCACAGTGGAAGTAGATGGTGGAACCCGCCAGGTACCTGTTGCCCTCCTTTTGTCCGTTGGGAGGTGGGGCCAGCCAGCCACAGGACACCACTGGGATGGGGACAGAGTGCAGACAACAGGCCTGAGCTGCCATGCATGCACACATCTGGCCACCCCGGGGGGTCCTGTCCCAGGACAAGGTGCCCACCTCCCCGCCCGCCCCCACCTGCCCGCCCTCACCTGGCTGCAGGCTCTGCATGCGACGCTGGTGCAGCTGGTGGGCCACCCGAGTGGCAGTGCCCGTGCTCAGGCTCCCAGTGGCTGCCACATCAAAGTTGCAGAAATGATCGTCCTCACATAGTTTGGCTGCCTCTTGTGCCAGGCTGGGGTTGAGAGTGGTCTCACTGGGGAAGAGGGGCTTGAAGGTGGGGTCGTGCTTGGGTTGGTACAGGAAGTTGTGGACCAGGAACCAGGAATCGTAGGTGAGCAGGGAGGACGCATTGTGCACGGTCCCTGGAAGATACATGACCGGGGCCTGGCTGGGCATGGCTCCCTTTGGTCCCCAAGCCCTGCCTGTGCCGTGTTTCCAGTACCCCCCACCCCGTCTGCACCATATACTCCATGGTCACTCACAGTTGGCCCCAAACAGGAACAGCTCCTGGGGACTGGTGCCCGGGGGCAGGACGCGCCCGCTGTGCAGGGTGAAGTCGTCGGTTGGATCGTTGTTGAGTGTCCCGAGGAGGCCGTGGGTGTGGGTGAGGAACTTCTCAGGCAGCAGGACGGACACACTCAGGAACGGGCCCTGCACGCTGACCTCCAGGCCGGCCCCTGATGCCAGCATGATGGAGACCCTGTCCCCGGCAGCCACCGACAGGAACATTCCTGGGCACAAGGGGGATGCGTTAGGGTCACCCGCTGTGAGCATCTTGTCCCCTCCCGCAGCCCCAGGACAGGGTGGTCGGCACCCAGGGGCTGTGGGTGAGGGCACCTGCAGGGGAAGGGAGGGCGTTCCCAGGGCCAATTCTGCTGACCATGACCCTCCGCCACCCCTGCCATGCTTGCGGTGGAACTCCCAGCGGCACCTGAGGTGCAGCCCCTGCAGTGAATCCCCCATGTTGAGATGCACGTGTGGGTCCCTCTGGCCTTGGCTGCAGCACCCACACCTGCCTGGGCACATCCCGAGGGTCCCTGAACCCTCAGTGCTGACAGGCCCCTCCCAGGTCCTCACCCATCCCAACCAGGAATCCTTTCATTGACTCAGTTCCCTGAGGCAAGGGGTTCAGATGCGGAGCTACCACTTGCCAGGGGCATCCTTAACCGTGCAGGGCTGGAGACCTTGCAGTGGCTTTTGAGGACTGAGGGAGTGACAGGAGCACAGGAGTGGCTCTGTGCAGGCCAGCGGTGAACGTTACAGGGTGAGTTCCCCTCCAGAAGGCTCCCGGGATCCTCCGTAGGGAGGACATGTCCCACCGTCACGGCCTCTCGGCTTTTGACCAGGTGGGTACGATGGGGGCACCTCGGTGGGTGTGAAGGCCTGAGGTCGGACCACCCAGGCCTCTAGCCAGGGCTGGGAGAGGCATGAAGGCCCAGGGCTTCCCCTCAATCTCCCCGCAGGAATGGGGAGGAGGTGAGGGCAGCCCGCAGCCTCGCGTGGCTGGACTGCTCACCTTTGAGGTCCATCCAGCTCTGCTCGGTGAAGCTCAGCACCTCCTGGTTCAGCAGCACCTCCAGACCTCTGGTCCTGTTGGCCAGCCTGACTTCCACCACATCTGAGTTGCCCTCCTGGACGGCCACTGCAGTCAGCCCAGTGCCACGGGTCTCCGTGCCTGTGGTGGTGGGAGCAGAACGGGAGCCACTTGGCTCCAGCCTCCCACCTTGGTTCTACCCCATGCCACCCAGAGCAGCCCCTAGCCCTGGCCTCACCGTTGGACATCGTCCCGGGCTGGGCCCGCGCCTGCACCCTCAGGTCGGTCAGCGCTGCCTCCAGCAGCACGTACTCTCC
The DNA here is from genome assembly GCF_029281585.2 of Gorilla gorilla gorilla. Lineage (NCBI taxonomy): Eukaryota > Metazoa > Chordata > Mammalia > Primates > Hominidae > Gorilla > Gorilla gorilla. The sequence continues at coordinate 21,723,498 of NC_086018.1, read as the reverse complement.
GCGCCCATTGAATGTGAAGTTGGTGCCGTCGAAGGTCACAAAGTGTGGGTCTCCGAAGGCGGAGGCTAGGGTGAGAGTGGAGGGTCATGTGGGGTGCACCCCAGCCCAGCCTGACCTTTCCCAGGGTCTGGGGCACGGGATGGCACCCACCCAGTCTCGGGGGCCGGTAGTTGCGGCAGTCATTGGAGGGCCGCCGTTGCATGTAGCGGGGGCAGTCGGGTGCCCAGAGGCAGCAGTAATAGAAGCTGAGGACATCGTAGAGCCAGTGGGACATGCTGGGCACTCGGGGTGGCGTGCGGAACGGGGGTGCGCCCCAGTCATGGCCGCGGTCGGGAGTGCTGCCGCCGCTGGAGTCAGCTGTCAGGAGCTGCGTCCCGTCTGCTGTGTAGCAGCACTGCTGACCTGAGCCGTACCGGAGGCTGCAGGAGCCAGTGAGTCAGGGCCAGGCCACTGTTGGGAGCCCACCCCTGACCCCAATCCCCACCCCGGCCCCAGCCTGGGGGCTCACCTGGCCTGCACAGAACGCACACAGTGCACGGCCCCGGGGTGGTAGGTGCACACGCTGCCCTGCTCCATGTCACAGCCGTAGTCCGTCTGCAGAGCAGCAGGTGGCTGTCACCCAGTGGCCTCGGGTTCTGTCATCCCCTCCCTGAGGCCAACCCTGCAGGGGCCCTGAGACCCCAGCCCCACCCTCCAGGACACCTCTGTCTGCCTCCCCTGGTGCTGTCCTCAGTGGGGAGGCTAACCCCTCATCCCCTCTCCTGGGCCCTGATGGGAGGCTCACGAAGAAGCGGCCGGAGTCAGCCCGGGCCTGGGTCAGGGTGCAGGGGCAGTCCGGCAGCTCCTCCAGGAAGTTGGGCAGCTGATCCTCCAGCTCCTCCCAGGCCTGGCACTGAGTTCGTGCCCAGGCCACAGGGTCCTCTCGGAAGTCATCGCTCAGGTGCCAGGCCAGTGCGTGGTCGTTGGTCCAGAGCGCCTGCACGTCCCTGTGGAGGTGATGATGCTGGAGCTGGGCCAGCCCACACCACCCCATGGTCGCCCCACTCTCCCCACCCCCAGCCTGGGCTGCCCAGGCAAGCATGATGGGCCTCAGGCGGCGAGGCCCTCCACCCATCACCCGCACCTCCATGCCTTCTTACTTCTGCCCTGCGTAATTTTTGCTGTCGATGATCCGAAGTGCACCCACTCGCCATCTCTGGTAGCTGGGAGGAGCAGGTGTTGGGGTGAAGGTGAAAGAGCCAGAGTTGGGGATGTGTGTGGCCAGGGGGTACAGGTACGACCACTTTGCAGTCCACTCCTGTGAGTAGGGCATTCCTGAGGGAGAGGAGGCCTGGTTAGCCCTGGGGTTCCTTCGAGGCCTGGCCCCAGGCCTTGCCACCTACAGCAGCCTGACAGATGGGTGGATGGACCGCCAGGTGGTCCCCTTAAGAGGGGTTGTTCTAGCAGGGACCCCGGCTTGGGTGACCATCACCTCCTGCCACACTCCAGGATCCCTGTCCCTGCTGGAAGCCGGGCCCAGGACCATGCCAGCCATGCAGGGGTTCCTCATGAGCCTCCTCCCTGGGAGCCAGGCCCCATGCAGCTGCCCCCTCCCACCTGCCTGACCCCCCTGGCCTGCACTTCCCTCCATCCGAATCCTCAGTCTCCGCCTGGAATTCCCTTCCCTCCTCAACCCCACCTGGAAACTCCCCTCCTCCTCCCACACAGCTGGGACTCCCTTTCTCCCACCTCTGGGGGCCCAAAGCTCTGGATGCCACCCCAGCCCTCAGCTGGCCTCACCTGTCTCCTCGTAGCCCCACAGCTCGATGGTGATGGTCTGCGTGGGCAGCGACTTGACATGCCAGGTCAGGCTGAGGTTGCCTGAGGTGTTGGCGGTGCCGTAGTATTGCCAACGCGTCTCGTTCACCAACTCGCTCTTCTCCATCATTGACACTTTGTTGGGGTGCACTGGGCAGGGGAGGTGAGGGGTGAGTGAGGGCCTGGGCCCAGGGAAGCAGGGAGGAGGCCCTGAGGCTTCAAGGGCTGTGGGAGCCTCCAGGGCCAATGCATGGCAGCAGCTGGGTGATGGTCTCTCCGGCCCTCACGGCAGAAAAGGACGCTGAGGCCGGAGAGGCAGGGGCCTGCCCTCCCTCCACTGCCCACGCCTCTAGCCTCCACCTGGCTTCTCCCCTGCCCTGGCGTGGCGGAGCTCAGTGGATAGGCACTGGCCCACCTCTCTAGGGACCCCTGCAGCTCCCACTCACTCTGGGCTGGGACCACGGTCTGGATGCCAGGGAGTGGAAAGGAGCTGAAGGAACTCTCGCAGGCGGGCAGGTCTCCCAAGGGACTGGTTCAGCCAGACAGGCAGGGCACGGATGGGCCAAGTCTCGGTGTGCATAGATTAGCGCTGGGGAAAGTCCCCGTGGGGGCAGGCTGTGGGCAGGGAGGAGAGCTCACCAGCCAGCCAGGTGCCCGCACGAGGGAAGGAGTGGCCGTTGTCCAGTGACACAGTGAAGGGGATGCGGCCACTCTCATAGAGCAGAGGTGACACACAGTGCACTTGCCCGGAGGAGTCCACATGGCCGAGGGTCTGGATGCTGTCCTTAAACCTGTGGGCGTAGTGGTGGTGGGAGGGGCTGGGTCATTGCAGGCTGAGCCTCTCGATGGTCTGGGCCCCCAACCTCCCTGGGGAACCCAACCAGCCAGCTGTCCCTGTGCCCTCCTGCCTGTCCTGGGTCCAAGGGGCTCCACTCAGCCAGTCAGTGGGTCTGAGCCCTCAGCATGCATAGGGATGGGGGCATGGGGCCCCGGTACCCAGCCTCCTGGGCCTCCCAACCTGCAGATCACACTGGCGTCTGTGGGGCTGGACATCTTGAAGTGCTGCACCACAAAGTCCTTGCCGCCCATCATGGAGCCTGAGTAGGGCAATATCTCCAGGCAGAAGTCCCGGAAGTCCAAGCAGCAGGTGCCAAGGCCGGAGCACGTCGGGTGGCAGGAACATGGCCCGTCCAGGGCGCCACAGCGCAGGGAGCAGCTCTCTTGGGCATCTGGAGGAGAGGATGCTGAGGGCCTGGCCCGGCGGGTGCTGAACTGGCTGCCCCATGTGCAGGGCCTGTCTCTGTTTCTCCCACAGCCCATTAGACAGCAGCATCCCCAGGAGAACGCTGGCTGGGAACTGCACAGGCCACCACGTGGACACGGTAGAAAGCCACAGGGCCCGTGGGGATGGGATGAATCTTAGCACAGACCATCTTGCTGTTGCCCTGACTGACGGGCTAGAATGCAGCGAGAAGAGGCAAAAAGCTGCATCCGCTCAGCCCTGCAGGGTCAGGAGAAGCCCCCTGGGCACGACTGCCCTTCAGCCACCAAGTCCTCTATCCCACAGGCAGGGGTCCTCACTGGGCCACGGTAGCCGGAGCCCTCGACCTCTCTTGGCTCCCCAGGGTGTCTGTGGTCAGCACGCCTTCTGGGGGCCCTGAAGCCTGCAGAAGAACCCCTCTTGCTTGCCTGGACTGGGGTGGGGGATATGGCTGCCAAGAGTCTCATTTGAGGCCTGGTAGGGAATGGTGCAGGGTCTGAATGTGACCCTTCTTGCTCTCCCAGGGGCTGCAATTGAGACCCCAAAGAGAGCTCCGCCCTCAGGGCAGAAGGCCAGGGCCGCTCCCCTCCTTTCTGGGGAGAGGAGGGACATTTCAAGCAGGGGTCCCAGCAGTGGGGAAAGGGAAGTGGTGGTGCACACCACCAGGGGCTGTGGGCGCCGGGCCCAAAACTTCTCCTATGGGCCATAAGACTGGTGGGCAAGGCCATATTTCCAGGGGGTGGCATGAAGGAAGGGTTGCAGGGAGGGACTGGGGCGGGTGCATGCACCCAGGCTGGAATCGCACTTCCCTGGCCCTTCCCCGTCCCCCATCAAAAGAGGCCAGTCGAGGGCCAGGCCTGGGCCTGAGCCACCCCGCTGGCCCCACTTCACCAAGTGCAGTGCCTGGCACTTAAAAGCAACAATAAATATGTATTGGCCAAGGATTTGGTGGCGCACAGCGGTCGGGGGAGGAGGCTGAGAGATGCTTGCAAGTGAGATAAGTGGCAGGAGGGTCGATGGGAAATGGGGTGGGGGGCGGGGGGCAGCCTGGGGCCAGTGTCCTGGTTCTGGAGTTCGGGGCTTTCCCTAGACTTTCCTGGATTCAGCCCCACCCTGATGAGGACCCACAATCCTGGCTCCCCCTCCGTGATCCCGCCCTGTCAGGGCTGGGGACACAGGCTGAGGCCTCTGCTGGTCTCCCCCGCCTCTCTCCTAGCTACCAGCAGGTTTAGGGTGGGCCCGGCTCAGACCTCCCATCCCCATGGGCTGCCCCTCCACATGGACCCTCAGAATTTCTTCCCATCACCCCTAGCACAGCCACAGATGGCCTGACAGATGGACAGAGGCTGAGCCCAGAGGGATGTCAGCCCAGGCCTGGCTGCAGACAGATGGACAGACAGACGGGGGCACAGAAGGGCAGGGAGGCATACCTGCTGTGGGTCCGGAGCCCGGGCCGGGGGCTGTCGCCAGCAGCAGCAGGGCCCAGGGCAGGAGGGCTGGCTTCATGGTGCAGCCTGTGTCTGCAGCCAGCAGTGCAGTGGCTCCGAGGCGAGGCGAGGCGAGGCGGCCAGACAAGCTCACTCCCTGCTGGCCTGGCCCCGCCCGCCCTGCACTCTGCGGCACCGCCCCGCCCCGCCCCTCCCCGCCCCTCCCCACCCAGTCCCCTCTCAAAGTCCACAGGTGCCTGCGTGGACCAGCAAGGCCCAAGTTGCCCCGTTAGCACATTCCTGGCCCGCAGGCCTGGGTCGGCCCTGGGACCCTGTGGGAGGGTGAGGAGGCCAGAGCCTCCAGCCGCAGGACCTTTGGCAGGCGATGAGCCGGATGTCCAGAGGCCGAAGCTCAGACCCTGGGTCCCAACCCCGCCTTGTATGCAGGGCGAGCCGGGCGGGGCTGAAGCAGAGGATAGGATGCGCAGGGTGAATAAGGCAGGGCTGTTTTAGCTCCAGGGAGGATTCCAGACTCTGTGGCCCTGACATTGACCTCCATCTCTAGCCCTCATCTTCCTGCAGGAAGGAGGTGCACCCAACTCATCCTCGGGGGTGGGGAGGCAGGAGCTGTTTGGGTCAGACACAGGCTGAGCCCTGGGGCGGAGGCAGCTCTGCAGGGTTCCCCTCTGGAGGGAGGAAGGAGGAAGGGGAGAGAAAGTACTCAAGCCCAGCGGGGGGCCCGGAAGGGAGACAGGGCCCATCCCCGGGCTCCAGAGATGCCACCACCCTGGGGAGCCTTGGCTGTCCCAGCCACATCTAATCCTGCCACTCAGTTTGCATAATTTAATCAGTGTTCACCTCCCTTCTTGAGCAGGTGAGGAAACTGAAGCTCAGATGCAGACAGGCAAGGCTGAGCCAGGCGCTTGGTGGCTTCTGGGAGCCCCTGCAGCCAGGGTGGGTGGTAAGGGCTGCGGCCTGGGACTGGTCACTTGGGCCCTGCCACCTGGGCTGGATGTCCAGACAGGCAGGTGGTCCTCTCCCAGCTGCAGCTTCTCAAGGTGTCCAAAAGGGACTCTTGCCACACTTGCAGGGAGTCAGAGCTGGCCCCAGGGCATGAGCTTAGGCCATCCGGTCTGTGATCTGCCCCAGCGCTTGCGGCCAGGCCAGCCCATTGTTCCCCGGCCTGTTCTCTCTCTTGCCTGGGTGGTGCCTGCTGGGAACCACAGGGTGTTGGCAGTCACCCGTGGCTCCAGAGAGGTGGCCCCTACTGAAAGTGTTAGAGGCGTGTGCTGGGGGACTTGGCTCCTGAGTCCCCACACAGAGCTGTTCCAGGGAAGCCACACCCACATTTGATGTCTTCCCACCTCCCAAAGACATTTGGTGAGAGGCCCCCAAGACCTTCACCTTCTCAGGACTGTTTCCAGAGGGGAGAAAGTCCCTTAACCCACAATGGCGCTCAGGGCACTTCTGCAGGTGAGTGTCCTGTAAGTGGACGCTCAGGTGCTGAGCCAGGGAGAGTCTATCTCCTGGCCCCAGGCTGGCGAGGGCATTCATCCCAGGCCCAAGGCTGAAGTTGCGCCCTACAGCACTGGGTGCAGGGGAGGGTCCGAGGTGTCCGTCCTCCTGTAGGTGAGGCTCCAGGGAGGGGTGCTGGGGGATCGGCTGAGACAGTTCCTGGGAACTGGAAGAGGGAGAGCTGCTGCTTCCTGTTTTTGGCCTGGGCACCGTTGCTGCGCGTGTCTGGAGACAATGGAAGTGCGGTAGGGGCTAGGTGTGCAGTCTGGGAAGCTCCATACCCCAGGCCCTGCAGGGAGGGGGCGTCAGCTGAGTAACTGGGGCCGGCTTATCTCAGCCCCCCGAAAGGCGGGTTCAGCCAGACCCATCTGGGGCCACCAAGCCTCTGGTTCCAAAAGGGCGGTGCCCAGCCCTTTACGCCTTTCTTCCTGGGTGGTGGGCGTGTCCAGCCCATGAGGGGCACAGGGCAGTGAGGAGGGTCCCCATCTCCATCCTGGACAGAGAGCCTGCTCCGTGGGAGGTGCCGGGGCCAGGAGGGCCCCTGCGGTGCTGGGAGTGGAAGAGAGTTGTGAAGGGTGCCAGCTCTAGGGGCTTAATGCTCTGTGGGGCCTGCCTTAAAATCCTTAATCATTTTTGGTCAGACATGGTGGTGGCTCAGGCCTGTAATCCCAGCACTTTGGGAGGCCAAGGTGGGTGGATCACTTGAGGTCAGGAGTTCGAAACCAGCCTGGCCAACATGGTGAAACTCCGTCTATACTAAAAATACAAAAATTAGCCGGGCGTGTTGGCGTGTGCCTGTGGTCTCAGCTACTCGGGAGGCTGAGGCAAGAGAATCGCTTGAATCCAGAAGGCGGAGGTTGCAGTGAGCTGAGATCGTGCTACTGCAGATCGTGCCACTGCATTCCAGCCTGGGAGACAGAGTGAGACTCCATTAAAAAAAAAAAAAAAATCCTTAATCCTTTTTGAACAAGGAGCTTCATATTTATGTCTTGCACTGAGCCCAGCTATTCTGTGACTGGCCCCATTAGGGCGACTGTGATGGGAGTTAAGTACCCTCCCTGCCGGCCCCATCCCCCCTTTCCCTCCCTGACAGCCCCCTCCTCCCAGCCTCTCAGCTGCCCCAGCCCTGCCTGCCCTCCCACCGTACAGCCTCCCACCCACTGGCACCCAGGTGCGTTCTGGGGATGCACCTAACTCCCCTTTGAAGCCTGGCTCCAGCTGCACTAGAGGCGTCTGCCCGGCCCAGCCCCGAGTCGGCTCTCTCCTTACCCCACTGGGCACCCCCCAGCCGCTGCTTTGGTTGCCTGGCTGGTCCCTGAGATGCTGGAGAAGGAGGGGGGCTAGGCCCTGCCCTATGGACTATGGCAGTAAAGGCCCAGAATCCCTGGGGACAGCAACTCTCCACCCGAGACTCTGCCAGATTGCCCCCTAGGGGTGAGCAAAGAGGCAAAGACAACTGTTCCATCTTTATTAGAAAAGCAACCAAAAAAAGGGTGAGGGGTGAGCCTGGCCCTAAAGGACCCCTCCACTGTGACACAGGCAGAGCCGGCTCATCCCGGCGTTGAGGGGTGGACATGGCCAGCTGGGTGTGGGCAGATTTACAAAGTCAACACTTCATAGAAAAGGATGCCGCCTGGCGTGCAGATGGCGACCAATCCACCTTCACATGGCTAAGGCGGGCCCCTCCTCCTCTGGGCTCCCATGCGGTGTGGACAGCCTGACCTGGGTGCAGGGAGGATGCCATGAGGAGGTGGGCTGGGCAGGCCTGGGGGCTGTGTGGGGAGTGGCATCCATATGGGCCTCTGGTCCTGCCCAGGGTCCTGCCCAGGGGGCATTCCAGGCCTGGCTGGTCCCCTGGGGCGTGGCGGTGGGGCTGCAGTGGTCCCTCAAATGTCCATGTAGTCGTCGTCCTCATCTGTCTCGCTCTCCAGCGAGGACTCCTGGCTGGATGTCTCCAGGACCTCCAGGGCTGGCTGGCATAGGCTCTCCTTCCTCACGTTGGCAGCAGACTGGGCAGAAAGGATGGCTGACTGCGGAGAGGGCCAGGCGGGGCACTGGTCAGGGATGGCTGGGCTCTGCCCCAAGCCCCTCTGCCACCTTCACCCCTGCCCCAGGCTCCCCTCCCACCCTCACCCCTGCCCCAGGCCCCTATGCCATCCTCACCCACACCCCAGGCCCTCCTGCCACCCCCACCCCCACCCTAGGCCCCCTTTGTAACCTATGCCTCCCACCCACACATGGCTCCAGCCCAGCCCCTGAGGTCACCTTCAGCTTCTGCTTGGTCTCCTCCGAGATGCTGCCTTTGGGGGAGAGCAGGGTTGGGGTGGGTGGCGTGACGGTGATCTCAGGGGGGAACTTGGTGGCGGCGGAGGGGATGACCAGCTTTGGCATGTTGGGCAGGGGGCGGGACTTAGCCCGGCTGGGCTCAGGCTTGCCTGGGTGACCCTCTGGTGGCTGGGCACTCCCACTGCTGGGGGCCTTGGAGCTGGCAGCTGTTGGGGGAGAGCTCAGGGGCTGAGTCTCACTGGCAGCCTCCTGAGCCTCCCCATCCCTTCTTGGCTCAGGCCTCAGTTTCCCCTCTGGAAGACAAAGGTACCAAGAGCACCTCCTGCCTGCCGCATCACACAGTGAGCACTTTATCTCGCCCCCACCCACTCTCCCCAGGTCCTGGGCCTTTATGCTGTGTAGTTTGTGCTGGCTGGCAGGCTCCAAGGCTTCTACCCTGGGCAAATACTTGGCTCAGGCCTGCAGGGACCCAACTCTGGCTCTGAGCTGTGGGGTGCTGGGACTGTGAACCTTACCCAGTAACACCATGAACTCAAAGCCCAGGACCTGAGACTCCCTGAGCCTTGCTGGGTTCTGTAAGACCTCCAGGCATCATGCTAGCATGAACTGTCGTATTTCTACAACCATCCTAGGATGCATGTCCTATTGGTGTCTATGCCCCAGGGAGGACACTGAAGCCCAGAGCTGGTCGCTCAGCCAGGCATGGTCACTGAGCTGGCCCCAGGGCATCCACTTTCGCCTCATCCTCCAGGGGGAGCAAGGGGCTGAGTTTGCCCAGAGCCTGAAGGCTGGGCCAGTTGCAGGCCTGGCAGCCTCTAGGGAGCTGCACGAGCTGGGAGGACCTGGCTGGCCTGGCTCGTCTCCACATTCCTCTGCAGCCCCATGGCTTTAAAAGGAATGGGGTTTACACAGAGCCCATGCCTGGCCCCCAGGGGCTGGCGCCAGGTCCTGCCATCCCGAGTGGTCTGTGGGAGGCCCAGGCCAGGAGGAGTCCTCAAAGGGCCTGGCTGGTTGGGGCAGCTGGTGGGAACAGGCCGGACTGAGGCCAGGGCTAGAATCTGACGTGGCTGTCGACGGGGATGCCTGCTTGGCCCAGCCCAACCTGTCCACCCTTCTGCCTGCTGCTGATGTCCCTCAAGTGTCTGTCACCAGGCCCATGCTCCGCCCTGTCCATGCCTACTCCTCTTTCCCCACTCTGGGCTCAGCCTGGGTTCTGCAGTGGGCCCAAGCAGGCCGCCTGCCCTCGCTAGTACCCCTCCGTGATGCCAGGGGTGGAATAAGCCTCTGGGGTCCCTCTCTACCCAGTCCCTGACACAATGGGCCACGCGTTGAACTCTTCAGCCTGGGCCTCTCCCTTGGCTCCCCTATCCGGCCTGCACTACCCCCATTTCCTCCCCATCTCATTCCATGGGGCATCCCCAGGCCCTGCCCTTCAAGGCCAGGCCGGGAAACCCACCCTGGCTGCCAGCTGTGAGGCAGCCTCCTGGGGGCTGGTGCTGGGCTGCTCCCAACTCGCCTTACCCTGGCTGCAGGTGGGCTCGGCGCCTGTGCCCAGGGCAGCCTCTGCCGGCCAGCAGTGTGGCTCTGCCGGGGAACTTGTGGGGGCCGTCTTCACCTGCGGACTGTGCCGTGGCTCCTGGGGCGGGAAGCTGGTGCCCTCTGCCACTCCCGCCAGCTCTTCTCCCTCTGTGGGGACATGGGCTCACTGCAGGTAATGGACTCATCCACCCCGCAGGCTCCAACGCATCTGTGTCAGGTCCTATGGGCCCAGGCTGTGCCCTGGGACACTGGGCAGGGGAGTGTGGCCAATGCTGGGGTCCTGGCTGAGGCAGCCCAGGTTGGTGCTGCCAAGAAACCACTCACCACCCAAGAGGACACTGGTAGGGGCTGGCTCCCCACCCCCAGAGGGCTCCTCCGCCTCCCGAGAGGGCTATACACCTGACCCAGTGGGGCCACACCTGAGTCTTCGAGGCCCAGCCTCTCTAAGATCCCATCACAAGGCAGTGAGAGGGGATGGGGGGCGGTGTCCACTCTCCCTCCAGCTCACATAAGCAGCATTCAGAAACGAGGTCAGGACCAAAATCCAAACAACCCAACTAAGACCAAAGTAGACGCTGGCACTATGGCTCCTGCCCAGCCAGCCACACCTTCCCTGGCCTGAGGCAGGGGCCAGGAATTGGGCTCAGTTGGGCCAAGGCCGGGATGGGCCTGAGGGGCAAATGCTGTGCCTGTGGCTGCTGGCCAGGTGACTACTCAGCATCGGTCCCCGGTTCCCAGGCCTCCAGGCCCTCGCTTCCCTTGCTGCTCCCCACCTTCTCACTCAGGTCTGGACTCTCCCACCACACTGGTCATCAACCACTGCCTTTCCAGCCACCCCACCGCCTCCCCATCCCGCTCCTCTGCCAGGAGGCCCTCCATCCTCTCCAGCAGGGGGAGCCAGCTCCCCTCCTTGGTCAGCAGGAGTGACAGCTCCCGGTACAAAGCTGGGGCCAGCAGGCGACTGCTGGGCTAGGCAGAGGCCTCAGCGGCCATGGCCATCCCCATCCAGCTGCTCTGCCTGAGGCTCCTGCCCCAGGCTGGCTGAGGCCTTGTCTCAAGCCTCCGCCCCCTCGCCCCCTGCCCCCAGTGTCATTCAACAGTTCCATCCTGGCAAAAGGCCATTTAATTTGGTTTTGGGAATGGGAATAGAAAAGGATCAACTCTCCAGGCTGAAGAAGGTATGCTAGGAAACAGATCCTCTTTCTTAGGTCTAACAGAGGAGAGAAGGACATGAATTACAGCTTTGGCCTGCTTGATGGTGGGACAGGCAGGCAGAGGGAAAGCAGGCAGCCTCTAGCCCCCTACTCCACTACCCCTGGCCCTGGCATCCACCAGGCCTTCCCACACCCCAGGGAGGTGTGTGTGGCCTACAGAGATCTCAGTTGCTGCTGAGATTAGGTTATAAAAGACACCGTGGCTTCCTCTGTGTTCTCTTGGTGGGGTCAATGGCTCTGGGGAGAACCAGTCACCATGATCCGGGGACACTCAGCTGTTTATAGAAAGGCCCACAGGAGGAGCTGAGGCCTCTGGCCAATAACCAGTGAGGACCTGAGGCTGCCAATACCCCAAGGGAGCTCAGATGCACTGATGATAGCTTGACTGCAACCACGTGGGAGACCCTGAGCCAACTTTACCCCACAAAGCCACTGTAAATTCCTGACCCTCAAAAACTACAAGACGAGAGCATGAGACTGGTACAAGGCAAGATAGCCCCAGGCAGAGGGACAGGAGCTGGGTCTTCGTGGGAGTAAGTCAGCTACCAACACTGACCAACTGATTACGGCACTGGGCTCCCATCACCCCCACACCTTGACGTCACCATCCTCAGGCGGGGTATGGTGGTTCACACCTGTAATCCCAGCACTTTGGGAGGCTGAGGCGAGCGGATCTCCTCAGCCCAGGAGTTTAAGACCAGTTTGGGCAACATGGTGAAACCCCATCTCTACAAAAAATACAAAAATTAGCCAGGCGTAGTGGCCCATGCTTGTAGTCTCAGCTACTTGGGAGGCTGAGGTAGGAGGATCACCTGAGCCCAGGGAGGTTGAAGCTGCAGTGAGCCATGATCGCACTGCTGCACTCCAGCCTGGGCAACAGAGTGAGGAAAACAAACAGGCCAGGCTTGGTGGCTCATTCCTGTAATCCCAGCACTTTGCGAGGCTGAGGCAGGCGGATCACCTGAGGTCAGGAGTTCGAGACCAGCCTGGCCAACATGGGGAAACCCTGTCTCCACTAAAAATAAAAAATAAAAATTAAAATAAAAAAAAAAACAAACCCATACCAAGTCTCTGCTTAATACCAAGCAGCATTCCAAATCCTGCAGTGCTATTATCTTCATCTTATCCATTTTATGCAGGAAACTGAGGCAGAAAGAAGAAAAGAGATGGCCAAGGTCACATGCTGGTAGAACCACTGCAGTTCGTTTTTTTTAGATGGAGTCTAGCTCTGTCGCCCAGGCTGGAGTGCAGTGGCGTGATGTCAGCTCATTGCAACCTCCGCCTCCTGGGTTCAAGCGAATTCTCCTGCTTCAGCCTCCCGAGTAGGTGGGATTACAGGTACCCACCACCACACCCAGCTAATTTTTGTATTTTTAGTAGAGATGGGGTTTCACTATGTTGGCCAGGATGGTCTCCATCTCTTGACCTCGTGATCCGCCCACCTCGGCCTTCCACAGTGCTGGGATTACAGGCGTGAGCCACCGCGCCTGGCCAGCACTACAGTTCTTTTACGGCTCTTTGTCCTGAAGCCTTCACAGGCTCCTCTGGGAACAAATGGCCACAGGTTCTGACCCAAAGGGAAGTAATTCTTTGTCTCACAGGGCCACGACCAGCGCAACCGAGGCTGACTGGGCTAGAGGATGCCTACATGTTCACAATCCTCAAAGCAGTGTGGATGGCATCAGGTGAAAACATCAGCACCTGCTTGCTGCTTGAGCCACCGTGGGAAAGAGCTGAGGAAGACTTCTCAACTCAGCCTCCACTCAGGTGCACAGTCTGTGGGGGCTCTTAGGCCTGCCTTCTGCTGGGCACTTCTGCAGAGTGGCTGTCTCGTTTTTCAGATGGGTAGGAAATTCAACTGGGAAGACAGGTGAGCCTCCAGGGGTGACACAGGCTGTGGGCCAGTGCAGGGTCTGCGGCAAGGAAACAGGCTGGGTCCTTGAGGCAGGGAGGGAGAAGCAGGGGAGGGCCTGAAAGGGAGGGTTGGGGAAACTGGTCCATCGCTGGATGTCCCCAGGGGCACAGGGAACCCTCTGACCACGCTGGTCTCTCCTGGGGCCCCACCAGCTGGGGAGACGAATTAGTTAGGGAATATCCCTGTCCTATTATAGGGCCTTCAGAGCCTGGCCACATGGTCCTAGAGTCCTGGGAACCAACAGGGAAGGGCCCCCTGCCCTGGGTGGCAGGTGGAACCTGGCCCAGGCCTGAGCTGAACCCAGTCTGCCAGAATTGCAGCTGCCAGAGCTGCTGGTGTCAGGACCAGCGAGGGGGATGGTGCCTTGTCTACTCCCCTCTTACTCACTGGCTGTGGCAGTGCTGCCTCTACATCCCCTCCCCAAAGGAAGGATCTGTGGCTTAGCTGTCTGCAGGCTGCCATTCCAATGGATCCTGGGTTTTAGAAGGAACAGGAGCTTTCACCGATGAGGCCAGCAGGGCCCTCTACTGCCCGCACCTTTGTCCTCTCTGTTTTCCTTCACAAGCCCCCTGACCTGCCCCTGCCCTCATCCTGGCTGGCTTCTGTCTTGCCCATGAGGCAAGATGGGGTTTGAGCAGATCTGCTGGCCCCACACCCAGTAGGGCCTGGTACCCAGGAACTGCTCACAGGTAACTGAGGCCGGATACCAGTGGCCTTGCAGCATGCTGAAGGTCAGGACTCCTCCCAGTGCCCTGAGGGAGGCCTGGTGTGGGCTAGTATCCTTTTCCTACCTGACCAAGCCATCCTTCCTACTTACTATAAGGCTTTGTGGGGAGGAAACAGTAGCAAACACGTCCGTGATGCTGTTTGCTCCCTCCCTCCTCACCACCCCCTTTCACAGACAGGGAGACCGAGGCACCCAGGATTAGGTTAAGAGTGGTAGATGTAGGATGTGCTGACCAGGGCCACCGAGGCTGCCAGTGACTGGTGAGTGGACCCGCGGTCACCTGCCCCGCCACCCTGTGGGATCGACTGGGTGGGAGGGCACTGCTTGCCTCCCTTACCCATACTCACACTCTCCCCGCAGGGAGGACTTGATGGTGGCAGGTGCCTAGGCCCAGCTCTGGACTGGGATGGGACTCACCTGGGCCCAGAGAGGCCATGCTGGGGGTAGCTTCAGGCCTGTGTGGCCGGGGAGGCCCAAGGTCCTTGGACTGGTCCAGGGTGGAAGCTGATGCTGACGGAGGGCAGGTGATAATAGTTGTGGTGGCAGCTAGTGCAGGGCGAGGCTTGGTGTGAGCATCACTGGGCCGCTGGACAGAGTCAGCTGGCACAGGGTCAGGGGCTGTGGGCACCACTGTCACAGGAAAGAAGTTCTCTCGGCTGTCTTTGGGGTGCTTTGGAGTGGTGGGGGTGTCCCCCGAGGCCTGTGAGGACAAACAAGAGGTGAGAAAGGCTGGCTAGGCAGCCCTGAGCCCACGCTGCTCTGCCCGCCAGCCGACCAGTGCTGTCCCACAGGACATCCTGTGCGCCTGGGGCTGCCAACACTGCCCATATGGCACCACTGAGCCCCCACAATGCTGCCAACAAGGTCCATCAGAGAGGCACCCCATCAGGATCCTGCTGATGCTAGGACATAGCTGGAGACCCAGAACCCCTCCCTGGGAGAATGTCCAGGCCGTACTGGTGGGGACTCAGTGGAAGGACCTCCAGCTGGCCTTGCCCTCACACCATAGGGCACCAGTCTGGATGGAGTATGTCCTGCAGGACCCTAGGCATGGGTGCAGCTCCCAACCCAGGGAATGCAGGAACAGGTGGTCAGTCTTGGAGGGTGACTTCCCAATGGCCACTCATGGGAGAGTCCTGAGGGAGCTAGAGGCATGCTGCAAGAGTTTGCTTCCTGGGCTTGATACCACAACCCACTGTGACCTACTGCCACAGCACCCAGTGCTGCCCCCAGCTTGGCCTCTCCCTGCAGCCTGGCCTTGGCAACTGCTCCCACCATGGGCCTTCGATTTCCAGGTGAGCCGGGCCCTAGGGGCCTCCGAGTCTTCATCCACACAATTCCCTCTGCCACGAGGCCCTTTTGGGGCTCTTTTCACAGGGCTACTTTTGCTCCCACCCCCAGCCAGCCCTCCTGGGACAGGTGTGAAGGCTCCAGTGCCCTGACAGCATGTCTTGAGGTGATGTGAGGCAGCCCTGAGGCAGCCTCTCACAGCTGACCAGAGTGGTGGGTCCACCCTTCAACCCTCCCCAGCACCAGGCTGACTGTACTGTGGGAGCTGGCCCACACGGGGCTGACAGCACCCCCACCCCCACCCCCTCGAGTGTGGGAGAGTCACATGCCTGCAGGTAGGTACCTCAGTGCATGGGGGCGGGGGGGCAGTTTGCTACCACCGATGACCCTGTCTCTTCTGACATTGGTTTTGCTAAAATGCCCTGTTCCTCAATTCCACATGGTTCAGGACAGGCCCCTGTGGACTCTGCCACATACTGGGTGTCTGGGATGTGCCCCAGGCCGGTGCTCTGGGGCCCAGCCTTGTCCTGTGGGCAGCCCGTCCTGTGGGAGTGCGGGGCAGGAGGACAGACCTGTCTCTCGGGCCCTGCAGGCCTGCGGCAATACCAGTGGTGTTGTAGCAGCCTAGCTGGCAGCATGAGCAGACACGCTGGAGGAAGGTGAGTGCAGTGTCCCTGTGCTCGCTCAGGAGCGGGCCTCAGCCGTGGGCACTGAGCCTCTAATTATGTCCAGAGCACCCTCCAGGCAGGTTCAGGGCTGCCATGGCAACAAGGACATGCCGTGAGCAAAATGGACACTCCCTGAGGGGCGGGAGCTATGGGCTCTGATGGCAGGAAATGGCCTCCAAGATTGGGCTTAAGGGAGGAGAACCAGAGGATGTCAGCCAGCCCCTACAGTGGCATCTTCTCTGGGCCCAGGGTAAGAATCCTAGGTAGGAAATGCAAATCTGCCCACGGCAGATACCAAGGCGCCCCCACTGCACCAGGGTTTGGGAAGCAGGCAGGTAGGTCTGAGGGTCATTAGGGCCTCCTCCCTGCCACTCCCCTCCACACGCTGGGAGGGGACTGCTGGGGCCTGGCCTGGCGTCGCCCAGCAGCAGGCAACCTGAAAGGTAAGGACCTGGGTCCCCTGGCTCTGGCCACCCCCATAACCCAGGCTGTGTCTTCCGAGGTCTCTGACGGAAATCTGCTCACCCAGCCCTCAGGGGCCCCAGTATGCATGTGCCTCGGCAAAATGGGGTCTGGCCCAGCCCTGGCTCCTGCCAACTCAGTACCCCTTTCTTCTCACGCTACAGTGTGGGGCTGTGGGGGGGTTTCCTGTGTGGGTCTATCTTTTAAGGATGTCAAAAGCAGAAACAGCCCTCCTGTCTCCTGAGTGGTCACCACTCCCATGTCCACCTGGGCCAGTGGAGGAGGCAGGGGCACCCTGGTGGACCTGGGCCTGGGCCTGCGCCCAGCACTGGGGCCCTGACAGCTGTGCTATGCACTCTGCCTAGCTGGACAATGAAATGGTGGGGACTGCTGGGGGTTGGGGCACTCCCTGTCAAGGACTCTGGCCCTTAGCTGGGGACCAGGCCCACCTACTCCCCACAGCATGCCTCGTCTGGCCCACAGCCTGCTTGGTCAAAGCTGAACCTCGCGGGCTTCCGCAGACTTAATAGCCCAGGCAGGTGGTGGGGGCCTGAGGCTCCATTCCACTGAGAAGGAAGCCCGTCTGGACCCCAAAGGCAGCTACCAGCCCTCTGCTAGGGGACGTGGAACAAAGGGACCTGGGACGAGGCTACCGGGGGCATCGGGACACCCCTGGGGACAAAAGGCTGCACCTACTCAAATGGCATGCCACCTACCCTCTGGCTTGGAGGCTTATGTTTTAGACAGGGCACACCTGCTCTCTCTGCCTGCCATGTCTGCCCCTCCCTGCCACATCCTCTTGTTGAATTCTGATCCCAGCCCTCCCACCTCTAGCTTGGGGTCCTCCCAGGAGGGGCCTCCCCAACTCCCTACTCCCTGCCATATCTTGGACCCCGCCCCCCCCTCCCCAGCCCTGGCCTGGACCTTGCATCAACCCCATCTTCCCTACTCAGGAGTGTTGCTGCCTTGCTTCCTCCCTGCTTAATAAACTCCAGGACTCCTGCCTACCCTGTCTTAGGACACCTTGCTCCCTACAAGTCCTCCCCTGGGGCGGTGGGGCGGGGGGCAGTCCCTGTATAGGGTGCATCTCCACCTTCCCCTGCCACCTGGCTCCTAACCAGCCTGGCTCTAACATTGCTGCTTCTACTTCTGTTCCAAACGGAATGACCTTCCCAGTTGAGGTCAGCTGGCTAGGGGCTATCCTCCTTGTTACAGAAAAGGTGGCTGAGGTGAGGGGACCCCTCAGCATGTCTGAACTGGGGTCTGGGCCCTGTCAAGTTCCTGCCCACTATGGCCACGGGCTGGAGGCTCAGCTGCCCCCTGCTCATCTCCCCTCAGCCCAAGCTGACCACAAGAACAGTCCCAAGAGTGGATCTGCTTCTCAGCCTGCATCCTAGGGCCTTGATATGGAGCAGGCTCCGCAAGATGAGGCTGGCACAGGCTAAATTGGGCTTACCTGTCTCTGGGCAGCAGCCCCAAGATGGACCTGGCAGAACTTCACAGCCTGCTCCAGCGCAGCCTCCTCATCCACCTTAACAGGGAGATGCTGGAGGTCAGGGGGCGCAGGCCATTGTGGTTAGCCTCCCCCAGCCCTGTCTGTGTATGTAGCACAGACCAGCCTAGGTAGGGGGCATGCCCTGTGGCTCGGGTGCCCCCCACCACCCCAGACTGCTGAATAGCCAGCCATCCCCACTGCTGTCCGCATCTAGACCCCTACCTCCCAGCTCTTCATGGGTAGCAGGGGCAGATGCCCATCCATCTCCCAGGTGGGGGTGCCTGCTCCGGTGCCACACCACCAGGTACTGGTGCCAGAACTGGACCCAGCTGTTCCCCTGAGCCCATCTGGCTATACCAAGTTCATTTCTATGGCTGAGTTACTTACATCCTCACAAGCTGAGGCTGGCAGGCAGACTCAAGGGCTCCAACCAAGCCTTCAAATTCAGCTGAGGCTCAGTTGCTAGGGGAAGAGGGGAGTCTTCTGAGCTAGAACCTGCCCCTTAAGTGGGCAGGATGGAGGGCCATGATTAGAGTGGGAGAGGCCTTTCGGAATCCCAGGCCTGATGGTGATAGCCCCATGCTGTGTCAAGTGTGTCTAGGGATTCAGTGCCCAAGGTCCATATGATATGGGGCAGTTGGGGGTAGGATGCATTGCAAACTGACATGATTAGAGGGAATACTATATGTCAGGGATGGTCATCCCATCTGAACCAGTCACTAAAGTTTTGGAGATTCTTCCTGTGGGAATAATTCTAAATGGAGAAAAAGGAAAGTGCTTGATACATTAAAATAAAATGTTTAAAAAAAGAAGGCAAAATGACAAGGGGATCTCTGGTCACTGCAGCCATCTTTAGACGACAACCACAGAAGTCTTGAAGGAAATGCCCTAAGATGTACCCAGAGGCCCAGCGCAGCGGTGGGAACAGCAGTCCAGACTCCCCGCGCTGGTTGTGATAAGGTTTCTGTGACGGGCTCTCACTTCCTTCCAGGTTGAATACTGACTTTTTAAAGCTCATTGCAGAAAGTGAACAGCAGGGATGGTGTGGGAACAACACCTAAAACCCGCCCCAAGGGCAGGCCCGGGAGACCCTCCTTGAGGATAGAAAGGCAAGAGTGGGGATGCTGCCAGCAGACTAGTGCCCCCAGGCCTCTGCCTGCCACCCACCTGCTTGATGAGCATGTAGGTCTCCGACATGATCCTCTCCACACGGCCCAGGTCATAGGCCACACCCTTCTGGCCCTGCTGCCACACACGGTAGGCATCCAGCAGAAGTGTCTTGCCTGACTCCGTGTCCTCCAGGAGCTTCCTCTTGCGGCTGAGCCGGGAGAGCGCCTCCTCCGGGTGGCCCCCTGCCCTGGTCCCTGTGGTGGTGGCGGGGGCGGGGGCGGGGGCTGGCTGGGCTGGGGTGAGCGGGGTGGGCTGCTGCCGGGCACTGATGCTCAGCTCCTCCAGGGACAGCTCAGTGGGCCGGCTCTCGGGGCCCTGGTCCCTTGCGGGGCGACCTGGCAGCAGGGGCGGTGTCCGCTCCAAGTCTGAGTGGCAAACAGTGGCCTCACTGGTGTCCATGGGCTCAGTGGGCCCTGCCCGGGGGCTCTCCTTATCCTTCCACTCCCCGCTTTGGTCTGCACTGTCTCCTGCATCCATGGCCACAGGCCGGTGGTTGAGGAGGCCCACTTTGCCCCCTGGCTCGGGCCCTGGCCCTGAGCCATCAGCCAGAGGGGGCTTCTTCGGCTGGGGGAGGCCCTCCTGGCCATCCTCAGGACTGGCCTTGTGTGAGACATCGGTGGTCATCCTGGCTCCGGGGAGGCCACAGACCTTGGGCCCTGGGCGTTCTGACCCCTACAAAGAAACCAAAGGTAAGATGCTGTGTCCTTGGTGTCTCCACTGCAATGAGTCACCTCTGGGGGCTGGTGAGCCCAACCTGGGCCTCTCCCACCTGACATCTGTGTGGCTCCGGACATCTGCCAGCTGGCCAGGGCTGTGTCTCAGTTATCAGAGAAGGACACTGGGCCCAGAGATCTGCCTGAGAAAGGCCTTCCCTCCTCTGCACCTCTGGCTACCCCACCACACTCTCCCAGGTAGCAAGGGGCTGACGGGACTCTGGAGGTGGCACTGCTCCTGAATAACAGGCCTGGGCTGAGCTGGGGCAGCATTGCCCAGCTCCCCTTTGACTCCATGACCTGAACTCTGGGCAGCTCTGGGCATTCTATGGAAGGGGACCTGCCCAGGGCCACCAAGCGTGTTTGCTGCAGAGCCAAGTCTTCCTGGCCCTTAATGCACGAGGCCTGGGGTTGGGGGCTGGCAACGACTCCTCCCCAACAGCCTCAAGTTGATGCCCTGTACCAAGCCACAGCCAGCCCTACCAGGCATAAGCTTTGGAGGCAGTCCTGGCTCAACTCCCAACAGCCCCACCTCGTAGGCTGGCTGCTTAACCTCCCTGGCCTCCTCCAGGTGCTCAGCTGTGAGAAGGAGGCACTGCTGCACCTGCCTCAAGGCTGAAAAGGGACGATGCACACACACGGTGTTCTCACAGGCCTTGGTCAGCCTGCCAGGAGAAGGCTTGGGACCCCGCCCTGGGTGGTGCAGCCCTTGGGGAGCTCAGTTTCGTGGAGTCACTATGGCTCTTACTAATCACCAAGTGCATCCATGCCTCACTGAATTCATGTGCATTCATTACCACAGCTGACCTTCCCTGCCTAGGAAGAGACAGGATGGGTGCCACCTCACAGATGGGGACCCTTAGGCACATCCTGCCTAAGGGTATGCAAATAGAGGGATCGGGCCCACCACCTGGGAAGGGCTTGGAAGCGTGTTCACGGGCCGTGGAGGAGAGGAGAACACAGGTGGTATACCTCTGCGAGCTCGCTCAGCGTGTCTTCCAGCACCTTCACAGTGAGGATGAAGGCCCGCTGCGCCAGGACCTGGCGGTCAGCATCTCGCAGATACTTCCTGCGGTCATACAGCGGTAGTCAGAGAGGACAGGAGGGCATCTGACACACGGCACTGCTGGATGGTGGCCACTGCCCATCCCTGCCTTGAGGATGCCTGTTTGTTCCTCATTGTTCCACCTAACCACCTGTTGGGGCTGCTCCCCTAGAAGCTTCCCCTGAGCTCCCTCTATCCAGAGCCAGTAGGCCTCTGACCCAGCACCAGCCTGTTGCCCTTAGGCCCTCTGCAGTGGGCCCACCCTGTGTGCTGTGCTCAGCAGCCTATAGCTGCTCCCTCAGGTCTGGCTCCAGGGTGCCCCAGGCCCCAGCTGGAGGCCCCTGAACTCCTGGCACATCGCTTGGCAAGTGGTAGGTGAGTGAGACAGCCAGAGGGTGAGACAGTGCAGGCATGGGAGGAGGCCCAGCCCAGCTGACGGGGTGAGGCCTCCAGGCCAGGCCCATCTATATCTGAGCTGCGTCTCTTCCAGGATCCCCCCAACACCCCCTGTAAATGGCAGCTGTAACAGATGGCTCTGTTGTCTGTCCTGCCCTTTCTGGCAGAGTTCCCTGTTTACCACTGAGGCCCAGGCACCCCTGTCGCTCACCCCACTGTTACTGGCCTTTGTCTGGGGAACCACAGCTATCTTCTGAACATCTGTTTTCCCTACAACCTGACAGCACCCCCAGAGCCCTGAGTTGGGGGAAGCAGGAGGAAAGGAAAGGCTGGGTAATCCAGAGTCTCAACGTGGAACCAGGATCAGTGGGGACAGGCTGTGTCTGCCCTAGGGTGCCTGGGGGTGGGAAGTGTTGTTTAGGTTCTAGACACTGGGACAGAGAGGCCCCCAAGGAGAATGAAGGGCTGGTCCAGGCTCCCAGCCAGTGGTCCTCACAGCTGGGCCAGAGCAGTGGAGAGGCTTCCTGAGGTGGGTGTGCCCCTGACCCACACAGCATGCCAGGCTGTGTCCAGGGTGGCTGCACTCACTTGCCCTGGTCTGGGGTCCGCTGAAGCATGGAGGACACCTTCAGCAGGGTGCTGTGGTCCCGCAGCTGGGCCAGCACCTTGAGCAGCAGCACGATGGAGCGGTTCATGTGCCAGGCAAAGCTGCCCGGCCGGTCAATCTCGTCCACGGGGATCCGCCAGATGCCCTGTGGGATGGATGGCACAGGTGTGTGAGGGGGGTGGTTGTGGCAGGAGCCTCGGGGACACCCTGTCTGGTATCCCCTGGTAACTGCCACAGTGCCAAAGGGGACACTGCCCAGCCAGGGGCTTCTTGGACCCCTCTCACTGTCCCAAGGAGACAGAAGTGTATCCCCACCCCCTTCCTTCTCATGAGTGGCAGCAAATGACAGACAGACCCACTGCTCTGCAGCCTCCTCTTTTGTATGGCTGCATCTCATATGTTTGTTGGACCTGTCCCCTATGGGATGCACTCAGGTGGGGCCTGATCAAACATGAGGACAGACAGTGAGAGGCCCAGTGTGTACACCTCCCTGCACAGGTGCTTACCCAGCCACCAGACCATTTGTTAGAGGTGGAACTGCTGAGTCAAAGCAGGCTGCAGGGAAGCTCTGGCCAGGCTCTGCCCTCACCCACTCTCTCCAGCAGTGCCCAGAGAATCATCTGCAGCTCCTGGGATGCCTGGGGTCCCCCTCCCTCTTCCCACTTCTTGCCATCCTACCCCACTCCTCTTTGAAGGCTTAACCAGGGCAAAGTTGACTTTGGGGAGCACCCCCCATCATCTCCCTTGATCCTTGCTTTACCTGCTGCAGCACTGGGCACCCCCTACCTATCACTAGCTCCAGGGTCTGGTTCCCTGCAGTGTCCTAGTGACCAGCATGGCATCTGACACCTACTCGGGGTCCAGGCAGGGTGTGGGGAAAGCACAGATGATGCAGGGAGTGAGTGATGAGGAAACAGGCATTAAGGAGGCCCATCTCTGGGGTGGGACCTCAGGGGCCTGGAATAAGTGAACTGGCTCCCAGATGGGTCCCTGCAGCCAACACGCTGAAGAAACTGCTGCCCAGAATGGACCAAGGTTATGAGTGACATCGCTTTCTCCTTGGCATGGGGCCTGGCCCACATCATGCTGCAGTACAGGATTCTGGGGACTTGGGCCCCCAGCTACAGGGACCACTGCAGGATGTCTAGGTGGTGCCCCTCTCAGGGCCCTGTCCCTGTGGGTCCTTGCTGATCATCCACAGTATCTGTACACAGGTGTGGGCCCACCCTGCTCTAGCAGCCCTGGGAGGGGAGCCAGGGCACCTCCAGCCCTGAGCTGTTAAGGCCTGAGAGGAGTTTAAAACTCACAGCCTTGAGACCCTGTGGCCTCTACACTGGCTCCTGTTGTGACATGGAGGGTCCACCCGCAGGCTGGGGGACTATGTGGAGGCCAGCAGCCACCTTCTACCTCCTGGCAGTGCCTGAAAAGGACAAAACCAGGGTACTGAGGCTATCCACATCCAGGGCAGCAAACATCAATGCTGCATCTTCCTACCATGTAGATGTGGATCCTGAAGCAGCTTATGAAAAGACACCTGCTTTCCAACAGACAGGGTCTATCTACAGTAGGCAGCAGAGTGGGCAGACACTGTCTCCTGGGTTTCCATCCGCTGCGCTGCAGCAGTACGTCCCACTGAAGACCCTCCCATCCCTGCACCTCCCAGGGCACATAGACACCAACAGACACACCCGTGAGGACGGGTCTAGTTTGCATCACACACACCAGCACAGTTTGGATCCCTATCTCCTTTCCGTTTCCTTTCGTAACATAACACTGCTGATTTCAGAAAGGATGGAAGACCAAACAAATCAGGCAGTGAGTCCATGGAAAATCAGAAGGGAACCACAGACACCGCCACCCGCTTGGCCACCCCCATGCTATCGTGACTCTCAAAACTTCCCCAGCCAGCCCTGAGGCTTGAAAGGCAGCATTTTACATTTGCATGTGCTCTGGTTTCATTCTGGCATCTTGCTTGGCCTTTTTCTGGTAACAGTGTGCTGAAGGGCACGTTTCCCGGGCAGGGTCAGGCCAGCTAGTGTGCCCTTGTTCATCTCTTCACTGTATCTTCATTCACATGCCCCAGTATGGGGACTCCTATGTTTATTTACCTTGCACTGGGCACTATTCCCAGAAGCCCCTTCTGTTGTGGGCTTGTCCTTTCCCTGCCCCCAGGATTGGCCCCCTTGCCTGCTCGGCCAGGCCTGAGACCCACTACCAGCCATGGGAATTCAGCCAGCAGATGGGCCCCAGGATCCCAGTCAGGCTTCCCCTCCTAATGAGAGCCTTTAGGAATAACCCCTCTTCTCTGTGGCCTGGGGCGGTGTGCAGATGGACATACTTCCCGAACGGTGAGGGGACTTCCTATGGCCATGAGGCTGGCCTCCAGAGAAAGCTGGTCTGAAGAGTGAAGCCACCAGGCAGAGTCATGAGCCAGCAGGGTGGTAGCAAGCCAACTGGCTTTCTGCCTACACCCGGTGGAGCTGGGCTTCTGTGTTTGCAGCAAGAGACCCATGAGAAGGATGATACTGGCAGCCCCAGGATGACCTGGACACGGCGGTTCCCCACAGAGGGGCAGTAGCCACAGCAGCCCTCTCCCTCCACTGTCCCTCTAACACCGGGCCTGTGGAGGGCTATGAAGCTCCTAGAGAACCAGGGTGCTGAGGAGGGTCTCCTGGAGTGGGACAGGTGCAAGGGACGGCCCCTGCTTCACCTGGTTTTCCTCACCACGGCCCACACAGGAGGAAGGGGCATGGCCAGGTTCCAACTGCCACAGCAGAAGCCCCACTGCATTCAGCCCAGGGGCTCATGTTCGGGCCTCAGGGAGGGTGTGGAGAATGTGCCAGGGGTGAGCTTGGATAAAGCTAAGTCAGGGCCAGAAAAGAAGGGCATAGGCAGCAGTGACCAAGAGGCCTGGCTGAGGGCAGGTGGAGGGAGCCAGCACCAGGCCAACACCCCACGGCATCTGAGGGAAAGGCAGAGGCAGGATCATAGACGGGCAGGGGCCATAAGTAGCAGCTGAGAGAAGCACGGTCGCCGAGAGGAGGGTCTCCTCTGGCCCTCTCCTAGTTCTCCCTCAGTCCTGGGTCCCGCTGCTCTGGCCGTACCCTTTGCCTCGCCTCTCCCAGTTCCACAGGCACACTTGCTATCTTCAGATTTGCCCCACTTGATTCCCGGGCCCTGGTGTCACCAGGGCTGGGTTCCCTGATGGCCACAGTGGCTGGGATAATGCTTGCTTATAGAGTTGAGGGCAGCTGGGGGTGCACACCAGTAGCCTCAGAGGACTTAAAGACACTGAGATTGTGCTTGAGGCTTCCCCTCCGTGCCAAGCATCTCTTTCCAAGCATCTCAGTCAATCCCCCAACCCTTCAGAACGGCTCTAGGCTCCTCACTGGCAGATGAGGTCACAGAGAGAGATTTTAACAATCTGAATAACTTATGAAGCCCCAGACTCTAAGCTGAGTGCCTGATACAAGTTACCAAACCCTGCCTACAGCCTTAAGACTTTGGTGGTCTTCCCTCTGCTCTTGAGGAAACAGAGCCTCAAACGCTGAGTCCCATGGTAGAGTGAGCCTAGGGGTCCACAGAGGGAGGGCATGACTGCTATGATTTGGGAACCCACGAAGACTTTCCTGGGGGAACTGAGAGCTGGTTAAGTGGAGGTGGTAGGATGCTGCCGGGCCAGCCTGTGCTCTTGCCCTGTCCATTTATGAGGGGGCTGGGAAGCAGGATGAAGTGCCTGGGGGCAGGAGGGCTGTGCAATCTTGGCAGGTGGCACCACTTAGAGGTGACAAGTGTCCCTGAAGTTATAGAACACTGCTATTCCCGGCCAACAGGCCAAGGCCATGCCCAGGCCCATGGCTCATGGCTCATGCTGTCTCCAGCACACTGTGGTTTCAGGGGAGCTTACTCATGGGGGAACGGGCTCTCTTTTCTGCCAGACACAGCCTTTCACTCAGCCAGGGCCAACCCGGGGCTCGACAGCCTGATGCCACAAATTCAAACACTGTTCTGGTTCTCATTGTAAACCCCACTGCTGGCTGCTGGGTCACTGCTTGGGCCATTTTTAGTGGCACAGCCCAAGGCTGTTCTGAGGCTCCCTGAGCTGGGGGTCCCCAGCTCTGTCTGTCACCTTAGCGGACCCCACCTTTCAGTCATGACTCCTTCTAGAGCTTCCTCCACTTCTAGGGCACAGGCAAAGGCTCTTCAGGAAATCAAGTGCCCCTGGAAATTCCAAGGCAAGAAAGAAGGGTAAGCAAGAGGAGCAGGCCAGTCAGAACAGTACTCAGACCCAAGGCACGAGCTTGTCACAGAGTGGACAAGGGTCAGGTGTGGGCTGAGTAGGGACATAGAGATTCATCCTATGTCTACACTGGGAGGGACAGCCTGAGTACATAATCAACTCACCCCTCATTTTCCAGAGAGGGAAACTGAGTTCAGGTGACCTGCCAAGGCTGCCTAGTGATGCAAAGTGGGACAGGCCAGACTCGCCCACCTCAAGTCTCTTCCTACACCCCTGCTTAACACTCAGAGGAACAAGAATTTGGCAGCCTCCCTGTTTTACAGATGTAGAAATGGAAGCATGAAGAATGCAGTGATGCCAGTTCACCTCGGTTTTGAAAAGGTGCCTCTTAAGACTTGCAAAAGCCCATTGCAGGGGCAGGCTGCCACTGGAATGCCTGCCTGTGGACGGGGTGGCTGGCAGGTGGCCAGTGTCTTCCACCAGCACCATGGGTGCCTCAGGGTGTCATAATTAAGTCCCTTGGGCAATGTTGCAGGAAATGGCCTCTAAGCAAGCTCTCTGCTGGCCTTTTCCAGCTGTCCCCTGCTGCCACACCCACAGGATTCAGATGCAATCCCCTGTCCCATTCTGTCATTCCCAGGGCCATGCCCAGCTGGGATGCCACGTGAGGCTCAAGCAAGAGGGCAGAAGAGGGAGGAACCATACTTGGGAGTAGCCAGAATGGCTGTGAAGGAGCTGCCTGGGCGCTGCACAGGGGTGCTGAGGAAGGAACAGGCCATGAGGTGCCAGGAGCCACCTGGGAGACCCAGGGCACCTGGCCTGACAAGGGAGCAAGCAGGCAGCTGGGCAGGTGGTCATCTACTTCACACAGCAGTCTCTTTCCTCTCCAGCTCACCCAGGTTGTCCAATCCAAACTAGCCTGAGTCTGCTAGGGGCCTTCTTGGGCTTGGCCCGGCCTGGTCAGGCACTGCCTGCAGGGTTGCCCCCAGCTTCTGAAGTCAGCAGCCAGTTTCAAGGGCCTGAGTCTTGAACGGGAACAGCTGCCCTGCCACAGTCCCCTGGACTCTGGGCTCCCCAGGGTGGAGCAGATGGGTGGAGCAGGCAGGAGGGCTGCATCTCTCTGGCTCACACCTATACCTCAAGGCCTTTGGGCAGAGCCTGGCCTCCTGGGAGACTCAAGATATGTGAGCCAAGATGAAATCTCAGAGAACTCCTGAAGCCCCTGGGGGGAAGAGAAGCCCACAGGCAGAGAGAGTCAGGACAGACACGGGCCCCTGGGTCCTGCCTGCAGACTGCCCAGAAAAGTAGTATTCCAGGTAAAAACCACAAATCCTGGCCTCCACATCCCTTTGCCCTTGGTGTAGCCCTAAGGTGACTCTGATTCCCAAGAGGGCAGGGAAAGTGTCTTGTCCTCCCTCATGTTCCTAGTGCCACATCCAGGCTACCCCTGAGTAGGCATTGGAGAGTTTATGCCACAGATAAATCCCTTTCAAGGATGCTGGGGAAGCCCAACTTCCCAGTGATCCAGGGTGAGGGGACAGGAGAGAGGCTGGAACAAGAAGTAATGGGCTAGGAGAGCAAGGGATGTGGGGGGTTTTTGAAGAAAGCCAGAAAAAAACCAGGATGCAGCTGGTGCCAGAGAAGAAGCGTCGGCCAAGCAGACAAGGAAATGGGCAGCCGAGTCAGGGGTATAGTAGTGACTCCCTCAGAGTCTTCCCCATCACCCGCAGCGTCCTGAGCGCAAAGTGTGTAATTTTAATCCTGACTTTTAACTCAGCAAATACAGTACATGTATTTCCCCACATCACCAAAAACATCATTCAAAATGACCACAGAGCACTTCACTGCACAGTGAAGTGGGCTACTGGTGAGCATCTGGCTCTGGGACTTAAGGATTCTGATGAAGAATGCTGGGCTGAACATACTTCTCTACAAAGCTTTTCTCCCTCTCTTCAAGATAAATCACCCAGAGGGGACCACGAGAGTGGGCACGCAGCAGCAGGCTGGTCTCCAGGAAGCAGGTCCTGGGTGCCTGAGCTGACACAGTGGGTGAGTGTCCTGTCTTCCTGGGCCCTCCTAGCCCCAAGCCAGCCCTGTATGCCCGTGGTAAGACGGGTGGGCAAGTCTTCCTGGAGGAGCTCAGCTCTGCCAGCTCTGTTCACAGAAAACACGACACTGTGAGCAACCAAGGGAGAGCCCGTTCCCCTGGTGGAGGGATTCCTCCAGCATCCCCCGTGGCACGGGTGTCGTGGTGACTCAGTGCTCGGAACAGGCGAGGGCGGGGAGCCTATTGGCATCCCATTCCCAAGAGCAGTGGGCACAGGGTGTAGGAGCAGACTGCATTGAGCTGAGGGCCAGCTGCTGAGTGGGTGGCTGCAGCTAGAGAGCGATGGAGCCTCTCAGCAGAGAGGGCTGCTGGGAGAGGAGATTAGGGGCCTCCCCGCCCCCCAGAAAAGCATAAAAACTTCCTCCTGGTTCCAGCCTATTCTCAAGCACCTCAAGCGGAGCCAGGAAGGGGATGGAACTGGCCCTGAGGTCAGGAGCAGCTGTGGGGAAAATACCAAAATCCTCCACAGTCCTGGGGAGACCCCTGTTACCCACAAACCCACACAAGTCACCAAAACGGCGAAACAGCTTGGAGGAAAAGGAGGGGATGGCGTGGGGCGTGTAGGGCAAACTTCATCTCCTGGGGCCAACTGTCTTCACAGGCTGCCTGCCCAGCTCCTTTAACACATGATTTCACTTACACCTTGCTGGGGGAGAGACTTGTTCCAGGGCAGCCAGCCAGCAGGGAGCCAAGACTACAGCTGAACTAAGCCTATCATGCTCTTTGCACTCTACCCGGCTTGTCCCTAAGGAAGATGAGCATCACAGACAGAGCCAGGCCAGCTGGGCAGCACCCCTCCGAGCCCTGGCCCAGATTGCCCCTTCTGGAGCCTCCCTACTCAGGAGTCCCGAAGCCTTCAGAGGCAGGACTGAGTTTCCAGACCAGCAGCTCCCTATCTTCCTGATGCCCTGAGGAGCTGAGGGCCTGGCCCCTCCCGCAGTCCTGTTCCTCCCCTAAGGTTGGGAGGAAAGGGGCCCCAGAAGCAGGCCAGGTTGAACACCCCTAGGAACAGGAAGTTCCTGCAGCTTCTACCACAAACCCATCAGGGCGGGCCTCTCTGGCCGCAGGGTTGTACACAGGCCACCAGGGGCGCCCTGGCCTCCGCCCACTCCTACACCCCACCCCCCACAACGCGGTCCTGTCTCTCCAGGCGGGGCTACTGAGGGCAAGGGATTCCCCCGCGCCATCCACAGGTAATGATTCTCTCTGCAGGCAAGGGCTGGGAAAGTCTGCAATTTGCCTGCAGCTGGCGCCCGCTCGTTTCCAGCCTCTCCTGCCAAATAAGACGTCGAGCGCTAAGGTCCCCAGAACTGCCGGGCTGTTCCTCCCTTCCCCCTCCCGGGAAAAGCAGAAACGACAAACAACCAAGTGCATGGGAGAGCCCCGCCGCCAACTCTGCTGTAGGCTCTATGTGCCCACCCCCCATCCCATGCAACCGTTACCCCTAACCTCACTCCTCCTCCCACTCCGCTGCGGGGCAAGGTCCTAGCCCAGCGCACATAACGGGCCGGTGCTTGTAAAGGGCTGGAACCATCTTCCTGTCCCCGCACAGCACCTATTTATAGCTAGCGAAGCACCGCGCCCGGACGCGCTGCCCACCCGGCCGGGCGGCCAGCTCACCATCCCCAAGAGCGGCACGGCACAGCTCCTCGTCGGCGCCTTCCGCCGCAAAGTTGCTCTGGCGGGCGGCTTTCGCTTTCGCGCAGCGCACGCCCCCACGAGCCAGCTCCCAGCCCGGGGCTTGGTAGGGCTGGATGCGCTGGCGCGTGTGCGGGCTTCACCAGCGCCTGCCGCCCCCGCGCGCCGCCGCCCAAGCCGGCTTGGCCGCCCACCTGACGCTGAACCGGGTGCCAGCCCGCCCTGGGCATGGGGGCGCAGCACCCCGCCGCCGGCCGATTTCCTCCGCGGGGGCGCCGGGGAAACCACAGCCCACGGGCTTCCTGCTGCGCCTGGTGCGCAGAGGCGGGGGGCGGCCGCCAGAGCCCACCAGGGGACGATTGAGCAAAAGCGCCAGCAAAGTGGAGACCCAGACGGGCAGCGGAGGCGAAGCGGTTGCGCAGCCCCAGCCCCGGCCCCAGTCCCGGCCCCCGCCCCCGCCAAGTTCCTACCCGCCGGCTCCGCCGTGGCATCTGTGCAGTGGAGCTAGGGCGAGCGCCGGGCCATGGCCGCGGAGGCTCGTTCGCTTTCTCGCTCGCGGCGGGCCGGGGCGGGGCAGGCGCGGCCGGACGGGGCGCCGGCACTCGCCTGGAAGCGGGCCCAGGAGCGCAACTGACTTTTGCCGGCCAATCCTCTCCGGTTCCCTGGACTGGCCGCTGGTGGCGGGCTGTGGACCGCTGCCGGGCAAAGCGGGTGCAGCTCTCACTGCAGGAAGCTGTGGGGCCCCAGAGAGCATGGTGTAGGGGTGGCCAGGAGTGCGGCAGGCCGGGATGGCAGTGGCCAACTGTGTGTGAGGGTTATATCCCCCCTCTGCAGGCGGTGCCTATGTGAATGGCGCCCCCTGGAGTTGTGCCAGTAGTGCCCTGTGGCAGGCAGAAGTGTAGGTGTGTGGGGGAAACGACTGGCCACAGCCGAGCTGTCCTTGCTGTTACAGTTGGGCAGGGGGGCTGCAGTGAAGACTGCTGGAGTAATGTCCTCAGGGCGGAGGGCAAAAAAGAGATGCCATGGTAAGTGGGTTTTACAGCTGGAAGGGGCCTCATTTTCCACCTAGGCTGTGAGGCCCAGAGAGAAAGCACTGGGTTTGAGGGGTAGGGTTGGGAGTAGTAGGCAGCTCTCAGGACACCCCTTCCCCCAGTTTCAGTATTCCAAGAACGGCAACAGTACCCCATCCCCAGGACATGAGCAGCTTTGCAGAGCTCAGGGAGGGTTGCTCTCCGGCCTGGAAGCGGGTACTGTACCCTGCTACAGATGAGAAACAGGCTCAGGAGGGGAGGGCCTCACTCACAGCGTCCGGCCATGCCCCTGGCACTCACAGCTCCAGTGTGCACACAGCATCTTCCTGATTTCCCATGAAGGTAGGCTGCACTGGGACAGTCTACCAACTCCTGGCTGCTCCTCCCACTCCAGTTGAGGGGAGGCCAAGGAAAGGCAGGGATGGGCCAACCTGCATGGGCTAGGTGAGAGAGATGCTGCCCCAAGCCCTGGCTTACCCACCCCCAACCCTTTGCCCCCATGAGCTTCTCTCTTATCACATAGCGCCATTCTTCCCTCCACAGACACCCAGGGGCCTCAGACCCATTTAGCCCCTATCCTGGTGATACCTGTCCTAGTGACATCTCCTCTCTGAGCTGGCTGGTTTCCACCTGGCCTACCCCTGGGCTGGCTCCTGGAGCCAGCGTTCCAAGGCTTACTCTGTGCCCCTTCCAGGTACCCCTAGTCCAAATCAGCCCCAGGTCCAACCTGCCCCTTCAGCCTGGGTAATGTCACACTCTCTGCCCTCCTTCCTTTCCTCCAGGAGGAACTCAAGAGGCAGTGCCTCAGGATCTCCTCGAGGGATACTGCTCCCTGCCAGGCACTGGACTTGCTGCTGGGGACACAGAAGAAGGAGGCTCGGGTACCTAGAGATCATTCACTTGCAGGGGAGTCACAATGAGCACAAGCTACCTCAAGGCTGTGTGAGGACAAGGGGCTCCTCACCATGGTCAGGGTCTTAAGCAAGGAGTTCTAAATCTGCATGTTGCTCAAGCCACAACAGCCCCTTGCCATCTACCTACATTCATATAGTCATTTGACAGACACACATAGGGACAGGTTCAGAAACACTGGACACTGGTGCAGTCACACAGCAATAAGGCCACTATGGCTGGGACCTGTCCCCAAGGCCCGACTGGCTCCAGAGCTAGTTGGGCCACTCTTCCCAGTTGTCCACAGGGCTGTAGCAGACACGAGGACCAAAGCGACACTCACACCTTGCACAGCTCATGACCTTACTTCATACCTTATCTACTTCCTGTAAGATCAAGTTGGACCAAAGGAAGCTGAGAACATCTGCTCATCACACCCAGGCCAGGAAGAAACTGTGTGTTGTCTGTGGTGAGTGTGTGGCTCTCTGGAAACTAGTCCCCTGCATCCCAGAGGCCTCCAGGTCCATCACGGGCAGCACCTAGCTCTCCCCAGCGCGCATGCCTTCCCACAGAAAGAGCAGAGTGGATAGGTGCTCTCTCAGACACGTTGCCAAAGAAGGGATCTGCAGGCACCACTCCACCTACCAGCACAGATGAACACACTGAGGCTCAGAATGGGCTGGGCAGCTTGGGGTCCCAGTGCCTGGCTATCACAGCAGGAGGGAGTCCTGTGGTGGAAGAGGGGAGCTCAGGGCTTCTGTGCTAAGCCTCTGCTGAGTAAAGCCTCTGGGGAGACTTCCCTGGGAGAATGTTGCTCCCAGCTGGGCTCCGAGGCCTTGTGGGTTCCAACTTCCTTGGTCCCCCTCCCAGCACCACACGATGTCCTGCACTCTGTGCCTGTATCTGTGCCAGCCCTCTCCAAAGCCCCATCAGATGGATACTGCCATGTCTGACAGGTAAAAACACTCAGGCCCTGAGCATGGAGGTTCCTCACTAAGCTGAGCCTTACCCTGTCACCCCCCAACCCCCCAGGAAGTGCTTGTGTACATACCAAGAGGTCCCTGGAGCGTCATGTGATAGTGCTATGACAATCAGAGGCTGGTGAGACTGCCTGCCCTGATCCTTGAGGATTCTCTGGGCTCAAAGAGCTACGCTTACTGGCACTGTCAGCACCCTATGCAGGAAAACCCTGTGGGTCCTAATTACCCACAAAGCACCTGGATGTCCAGGACACAAGCCTCTGACCACTGCCCCAGAGAGAGAACTGCTTACCCACCTCAGGGCCACCCCTGAAAGCCTATGAAGTTGCAGCTCTCTGCCAACCTAAGGAGCCCAGGAGACCAGGCCACCCCAGCCATGCTCACCCATAGGCCAGCAGGAGCCTGCTTAAGTGGTCACACCCTCCTTGGAAATATATGCTTGGCCTTTGGCTCACGTGGCTGGTCCAAGTAAGTACCTTCACACCCCCCACCCCAGTGGTGGTGGGCTTCTGGTCCTGCAAATCCAAGGCGCAGATCCCAGAGCTAGGCTGCTGCCAAAGGTGCTGTCGGCTGAGCTGCCCAGGGGACCTCATAGCCCCAGTGGCACCCTATAGCCATCCCTTCCAAGCCCTGAGCGGGTGCAGACCTGTAGATTTCTCCTGGCTCCTTTCTTTTTTTTTTCTCTGCTCTGTCGCCCAAGCTGGAGTGCAGTGGTGCAATCTTGGCTCACTGCAACCTCTGTCTCCTGTGTTCAAGCAATTCTCCTGCCTCAGCCGCCCAAGTTGCTGGGATTACAGGCACACGCCACCATGCCCAGCTAATTTTGATATTTTTAGTAGAGATGGGGTCTCACCATGTTAGCCAGGCTGGTCTCAAACTCCTAATCTCAAATGATCCACCTGCCTCAGCCTCCCAAAGTGCTGGGATTACAGGCGTGAGCCACCGTGCCTGGCCCTGGCTCCTTTCTTGCCGTGGCAAGAATGTTCCTCAGCGTTAACAGTCCCAGTTCTCAGCCTGGGAGCTTTGAAGCTTCCAGTTGGTTTGGAGGCACAAGGCCTTGCTGCTGCTTACTTGCCTCCCTGCTGTGGGACACTGACTCTGTGTGACCTGTGTCTGGCAATTTTTCTACCTAGAGTGTGACAGCAGAGACTGCTGAGCCTTACAGTTCCGAGTCAGCCAGTTTCCTCTCCTTTCCCCAACAGTCGAGACAGAGTGAAGTGCGTTTCTCCTCCCTAGACTCACAGACCCCCAAAAACCATCCTGTCCAGATGCCCACAGCTCCACTTGATTCTTGCAGGCTAGAGCTTCTGCTACTCAGAAATTGTCCAGCCTGTGCTGAACTTTAGATGTCACTGAGTCCAAATGCTCTGTGTGAGCCATGAGTGAGGACGCAGAGATGAGGAAGACAGAAATGACCTTCCTGGGTCAGCCACAGCAGGGATCGACTCAAGGATCCCTGTCCCTTAGTCTGGGGCTGCCTCCATCTCAGTGGACAGCTGTGCCTGGATCACGTGCACATCCACGGGGACGGCACATGCGGCACCTGGTGTGCACAGGGCTGTTGTTGCTACCAGTGCCCTACTGAAGGGGAAAAGATGCCCCAAGATGGCTGTCCCCACAGTTCCCCATCACCCGGAGGCAGAACTGGGATCTCAGTCACCAATACCAGGGCCGTGACCCAGCCACAGCCTGGAGGACTGAGTGGAGGAAGCATGGGCCACTGGAGGAAGGTGAGGATGGCAGGGGCCTAGGACAGACAGAAGAATGAGGAGGCAAGAGGTGGGTAGGCAGTGCATGCAAAGGGGGTGCATGTGGCAGTGGGTACCATATCTGGGTGAGGACCTTTGTGGAGAGAGAGGGGTTGCAGGGAATCTGGGGAACAGATTGGGCAGAGAAGACTGGCCAGCAGGCTCCAAGGCCTCTTGGTGTGAGCTGAGGCCTGAAGTGTGATCTGATGGAATCAAGAGCCTCCCTGAGGCAATAGGATGCTTATACTGGGCCCCTCTGAGCCCCACCCCCACCTTGCTGCCCAGGCTTCTAGAATAGCCCACTCTTTGGAAGACTGCTGAGCTGCTTCTGTTTCATCTCAGGAGGGGAGCCCGGATCTTAGAAAAGCCACATCTGACATTCACATGGAGAAAAGTAGGGCAGTCGATCCATCTTCTGACCCCTGGTCCCTAAAAAATGGCTTTTGTGGGCTTGTGGGGATCTGGCTCCTCTGGCTAGGCTGCAAGGTAGGGAAGGTCATGGGGAAGCAATGGGGCAGGGAGAATTCCTTGGAACCAAACTGTGGTTTCAGGCCATGAATGGTGGCAGTTGCCATGGTCTGTGCCAGGTGTCCTCCCTGGACGGCCTGCACAGGATCTTTGTCAGATAGACCCCCTTTGTGCAGGGAGGGGGCCAAGCTGAACAGGTAGCGGGAACAGGCACTCTGGTAGCATGGGTTAGCCTGACCACGAGCCAGAGGTGAGGTCCTAGGCAGAGCTGGTACCTCCAAGGGCGTTCGGGTTCCCAAGGAGGCTCACATCCCACTACCTCTTACTGCCTCATGACAGCTCTAGGGAGAAATCCTTCAATCCCCTGTGTTGCCTCAGAAAGGGAACAAACTTGCCCATGCTTGCCCTACAGAGTCACCCCCAAACTAGAGGGACAAATTTGAGACGTGACCAGAAAGACTTGACCCAAGCATAGCACCCTCCATTACGGCACCAAGGCCTCCCACCCCTTATGTGAGGGAATGGGACAGGGTCCATCTGCCAGGAAGAGGGTCACTGGTTCGGACCAGCTCCCACACTGACAAGATGCTCCCACTGGAGAATAGCAGAATTTAGCCTAGGTCTAACTCCAAACCCAGCACTCTTCCACCAGCGGAGCCAGAAGTGCCCCTGATTATCTGTGGCCAAAACATACTCTCTCAGCCACCAGGGTTTGGGGTCTTCTCAATCCCACCTCAGCACTCTCTTGGTCTCTCTAGCCCCCGTCCTGTCCTAGGCTTGCACTCTAAGCTATGCAGTCTGCTGCTCTCAGAGCTCCCTCCAGCAGCGACAGCACTCGGGCCTCCACACCCTGAGGTGGTTTCACTGCCTAGAACAGAGCCGGCCTGCTGATGGTGGTGGCAGGCAGCCCTTCAGGACTGGCCTAGTCTGCCCTCCCCACTGCTGCCTCCCTCTACCCCATGAGGGACCCTCACGCTGCAAACTGCCTCTCTTGGTTTTCCCTCCTGGAATGCCTTCTACTGAGTCTGTCTGACAATCTGGCCAACTGCAAGGTCAGTGCAGGCCTCCAGGAGAGCTCCCAAGCACACTTGCTGAGGACTGGCAGCCACCTCTTTCCTGTACCTGCAGCGCCCTGAGACTCACACAGTAGTACACTCAGGGCACCTGCTAAGAGCTGGAAGTGGTGCTCATAACCAGCCTCACAAAAAGTAAAGCTAAGGGCGGTGGGCTCCCAGCAGTTGGAGCCCTCCCTCTTACCACTGTTTCCCGAAGCACAGTTATCTCCTGTCTCTCAGGAGAGGAGCTCCTCATCTGTAGCCCTTGGGAGCCAGCCTTCCATGTCAAAGGCCTCCACAACGCAGCCTCTTTTGGTGCCCCACACCCGTGAGGCAGGGCCAGGTTCCTTCCCCATCAGGCCGAGGCCTCATGTGCCTGCCTGGCTGGGCTGTATGGAGTCTGGGCCTAAGCCGAGGCATGGACTGGAGTCCAAGGCTCCTCCACCCCTCCTCTGAATATAGCCAGGTAGGCTCCTCCCTGGAAATAAAGCTCAGAGCTGGACCTATGGTGGCCAGTTCTTGCTGTGTGCTTTCTCCAGCCTGGGGTTCCCAATAGCAGGCTCTGAGCAGTCTAAACAAATGACTCAATATCCCTATGCAGCAAGGGAGTTTGGAGAACTCTATAGTTCTCCAGTGATGTGCCCAGTGATGGGGTGGAGTCCACGGGGAAGAGCCATGAGGCTCTACCTGCTCTGACCTAACTTAATTCTAGACTATTTACTCATATTTAGAGATCAGCATTTCAAAACTTCTATTTTGAATAAATCAAATTCCTACGATTCCTTCATGTGGCCTTCTCAATTGGCCCTGATCCATCTCACCTTCTCCCCCACTGACCTCAGTGAGCCTATCTGTAGCATGTCTGCCTTTATCCATGGTCCTTTTCCCTATCACAAGTCCCCTGGACACAATGGCAGTGTTGTGTGCCGGGCAGGCCCTGGGGGCCCATGGTAGTAACAGGCTTTCCCAGAGTGTTCTCACGTGACCCTCCCCATAACTCTAAGAGGTGGGTCTGGTCAACCCCACTTTGCAGATAAAGAAACTGAGGCTTACAAACACTGACCAGCTTGCTCAAAGCCACTCAGGTCAGGAGTGGAGCCTGAGGCTGGCTGGGGTGATCCTCACCGGGCTCACAGGCGGGTATAGGACACCCATCACAGAGGCCCATGTGTGAGGGAGTCTTTGGTCTGTTCCTCTTGGTCCCCAGGAGCACTTGTCAGCTGCAGCCTGTCATCATGGTAACCAGGCACCAAGCTCTGCTTTTGGATTTCAATCCCAATGCAGCTCTCTCAGATGCAACTTGGTCAAACTTGCCAAATAGGAAAAAAGTTGTGTGTGGGGTTGGGGGAAAGCAGAGGGAGGAAAAAGGGAAGAGAAAGGGAAAGAGGGCAAATTTCCAGACTGAAGCCACCCCAGAAAGGAGGCTGGCCACTGACCTAAGGGTCGACTTCTCTGGGATGGCCGCTGGTGGCAGGGCAGAGGAGAGCCCACAGCCTCCGCTGGGCTCACACCCTGCCTGCTCAGGAGCCTAGGCTGCAGGGGGGTGCAGCCTGAGCAGGTGGGGCCTGGCCCTTCCTGCCTCTGCTGGAACAGCTGCCCTTTCATCTGTTTTCCATTTGGGCATGACAGAAAGGCTTCTTTTGGAAAAAGGACTGGAAAACCACTGATCTCATCCAACTGGCCCACCTTTGGAGATGGAGAAACTAAGGTAAAAGGGGCCAAGACCAGGAAGTCACAGCAGGACTAAACTCTGAGGACAGGGCAGTGTCCACACCGGGAGCAGGCAAACAGGGAAGATCAGAGGATTATGCTGGACTTAGACCAGGTGCTATGGTCTTCAGAGCCCCTCCTGCTGTCTACAAGTCCCAGCCACACCTACTGAGGCTCCTGCCACAGAGGGCAACCCTAATGACATGCACAGCAAAGGATGGGAGCCCTCAGGACTGCTTGTGCCCTTTAACCCTGGGGCTCAAAAGTCAGCCAGGGCCCTCAGAGAGTCTGGGGTAGCCCCAGGCTCTTGGCTGCCATGAGAATGAATCCATATGGCCCTGCCATAAGGACACACTCTTCTATTGGAACAGCTCAAACATTGTCCATCTCTGGGCCATGGGAGGTACCATCTGGGCCCCTTGCTTGGACTTCCATGGGCAATACCCATGTGGAATGAGCACCCAGTGCTCTGTGGGCTGAGAGGACAGTGTAGTGGTGGCACTGCCAAGTCTTCTCTCAAGAGGGAAACTTCTAACAGCAACCCCCTCCTCCTTTTGGCCCCAAGATGGGGTGCTTGTGGTCCCTGCCCCTGCCAGGTCCTGCAGCTTCTTGTGGCCACAGCCCTCCCTCAGCCTCTTCCTGCCTGCTCACACCCAGACTCTGCCTTTGCCCAGGCTTTCCTGAATGTGAGTGGGCCACCTGCTCAGTCTACTTTCCAAAACCTTGCTGAAGGTCCCACACCTCCGCTTGGAAGTGTACCTCCCCCAGCAGACAGTGCACCTGGGCCCAGAGCAGTGTCCTACGAGGACAAAGCATGTAGAACAGGAAGCTCTGCCCAAGCTGAGACTGCCACACACAGGCCTGAGAAAGATGCAGCTAGGCCAGGCGCACTGGCTCATGCCTGTAATCCCAGCACTTTGGGAGGCTAAGGAAGAAGTATTGCTTGAGCCCAGGAGTTTGACACCATCCTGGGCAACATAATGAGACCTGTCCCTCAAAAAAAGATGTTCGCTGGGTGTGGTGGGGCACATCTGCAGCCCCAGCTACTTGGGAGGCTAGGGCAGCAGGATCACTTGAGCATGGGAGGTCGAGATTTAGTGAGCTGTGATCACGCAAGCCACTGCACTTCAGCCTGGGTGACAGAGTGAAGCCCTGTCTCAAAAAAAAAAAAAAAAAAAAGAGAAAGAAAAGAAAAGAAAGAGGAGGGAAGGAGAGGTGGAGGGAAGGAAGGAAGGGAGGAACAGAGGGAGGGAGGCAGGGAAGCAGGGAGGGAGGGAGGCAGGGAGGGAGGGAGGCAGGGAGGGAGGGAGGAAAGGAGGGAGGGAGGCAGAGAGGCAGGGAGGCAGGGAGGCAGGGAGGGAGGGAGGGAGGCAGGGACGGAGGGAGGGAGGCAGGGAGAGAGGGAGGGAGGGAGGTGCTGCTGGGATACATTCCAAGAACAAACCTCTGAAAAATAACTTGTGGTGGGAAATGAAGTTCATGCTGAAAAATGCTCCTCTATTCAGGAATGTTAAACAGCGAGCTCCTGACTGAATACCCAGGGCAGCTGGGGGCAGAGGGGGCTGTGGGCTGAGGTGGTGGATGTATATACAAACACTGGCATCCCACTAGGGAAAAAATAGCAGCTGCTTCTGATAGGCTGGGCAGAAACTCCGGCATGGAGGCTGGCCCACGGGACATGGGTTCCCAGTCTGGGCTCTGCCACTTACTGGCTATATGACCTTAGGCAAGTCATGAGTGCGCTGTCTGCAGAGATTTCTGCACCTCCTAGCAGGATGGTCATGGGGATTCCATGGGATCATGAATGCTAAGGGCTTAACAAGATCATCTTCCTCTGCCCAAGCATCCTGGCTTTGCCACAATTTTGAATCCACATCTGGAGATGAAAACTGTCTCCGGATAGGCAGAAAATAATTTATACCAGGAATGATGGTCTAAAGCCTGCTTACATTTTATT
Source organism: Gorilla gorilla gorilla (assembly GCF_029281585.2). Taxonomy (NCBI): domain Eukaryota; kingdom Metazoa; phylum Chordata; class Mammalia; order Primates; family Hominidae; genus Gorilla; species Gorilla gorilla. The sequence goes on along the minus strand of NC_086018.1, from coordinate 21,684,146 downwards.
TATTTAATTATTTTTTAAAAAATTCTAACTGTGAATGCAGGTGGCCTGGCTTTTGCTGTGGTCCTGTCAGGGCAGGGGCCTGGGCAATCTGTGGCCTTGTCCCTGCCACTCCTCTGTGTGTACTTCCTCCTACTGACCTCTCCTACTGGTGAGGACACACTGTAGCTTCTCAGGCAGGAAGCACCCCCTCTCCACCTGCTGCCTCTCAGGCTTGCCCCTCCCCAGACAGGGCAGCCTTCATACCTGCTCCAGGCTGAACACGGGGGCTGTGCAAGCCGGAAGCTGTGAAGTTCCACAAAGCTTGCAGAGCCCAGGATGTGGGAAGGAAGGAGAGCTCGGGGATACATTTAGAATCCACACAAGTTTGCTAACTCTTTTAAGACTCTTAAAAACAGGACCTTTTTTCCCTGGAGAACTTGAAGTGTTTCTTTTGTTTACTCTGCTTGTGCAACTGGCCCATAGATCATCTCAGCAATGCTAAAAATAGTGCTAGTGCAGCAATTCCTACTACAGCCAAGTGGCTCATATTTCCTCAATTTAAACTTTTTTCTTTCTTTTCTGTCCTATGATTCCCACTGTTATGTGACTGGGTTTCCTTTGATCCCCTGACAGTCCTAAGGGCTGCTGCATACCTCAGTTAATCTTAGTGATAGAGGAGGTACTCAGAGAGGCCAGATGACCTGCCTAGGTCACAGCCAAGGGCAGAGCCCGAGGCAGAAGCCCAGCCCATTTCCTCACCAGCCAGGGTGGGATGTCTACAGCCACTGGTGACTTGTTATCATGGAGATACCCCAGGAAAAGCCACAATCAATCCCAATTTCTTCTGAAAACCAGATGACATAGCGCATTAGGAGCTGAGACTACCCTTGGGGAAATAGTGGGATAATAAGCAGCGCCCTTCCATCCTAGCACGGCCTTGAGTGGCATCTCTACTGTGTTGCATCCATCCTCCACTGAGGACACTGCTTGCCCTCAGAGGCATCCTAGCGCCCTGTCCATTGGAGGACAGACATATGCATGCATGCAGACCCAGGGCCACATGCCTGTCACACCAGGCAGAGACACACGGGACGACAGATCTGAGCATCAGAGTGCCAGGGCTGAGCACCGGGTCCCCCAAGCCCACCTCCTCGGCCCTCTTGTACTCCGCCTCCCCTCATCCCATCAGTCCACAGGCAGTCTGGGTCCTGGCTCAGAACACCTAAATCCTGGCTCAGGTGCGAACTTGCTGTGTGCCTGTCTCGGTTTCTTAATTTGCGAGGCAGGGACCATGGCACTACCTACATCTCATGAATTATGAGAATTCAACAAGCCATTGTATGTAGAAGTGCCAAACACAGCACTTTGGAGCCCTGAGGAATGGTGGGTTGACAGTGCTCCTGCTGCCTCTGCCCCAGCCCCAGCCCCAGCCCAGCCCCTCCAGTGCATTCAGGGCAGCTAGTGCAACACCTGGAAGACGCTCCTCAATTCAGCCCCCCTTTCTTTGTGAGAAAGACCAAACTCTGCACCTGGCCCAGGAAAACAGGGTCCAGTGGTGGCCAGCTGGCCACCCACCACTGCGTATAGCATGCAACTCTGCGAGGCCCTCCCTGATGTGCATGCGGCACCGTCTGTGCCCCACACTGTGCCTCATGCTGCATCTTCTGCTCAGAAGCCTGGCCCTGTTCTGTCCTTCACAGGCATGTCCTCTAACGTCACTCTCCTGTCATTCTCACACTGTCTGCTCACTTAGGTGATGGGGCCTGTGCTCCAGGAGGGGCAGGCCTGTCTCCAAAAGCACATGTGCAACAGTGACTCCCATAGGGGCTCAGGCAGGATCCAACACTAGCCTGGGCAGGGCTGGGGATAAGCTTGGGGAAGGCTGGGCTGTGCAGTCACATTGAGCACAGCAACACCGAGCACAGCAACACCTGGCAGGAAAGCCCTGACTGGAAATGGCCTCCACCAACAGTCTGAACAGGCCTAGGATGGCCTTGAGGGAGAGGTGGGCAGGAGGGGCAACAGAGTGCCAGGTGAGGCCCCAAAGAGGGAAGTCAAAATGTGGAGGAGATTTACTTGTGGTTTCTACAAATTGGGGCCAGTGCAGCCCAGCTGCCCCTGTGCCCATGATCTTCCCATCTACCACAGGCCTTCTCAAAAGACACTGTGAGCTCTGGGTTCCATGGCTGCTGGATCATGTGCTCTGTTTACCTGATCATCTCCCCTAGGGACCTGGGCACCCCTTGAGAGTGGGCCTCTCTAATGGCTTAGTGGAAGATGACATGCACCATCAGGTGACCAAGGGCTGGGCAGAATGCTTCACCACCAGGAGGTCTCAGCCCTGCTCTCTGATGGTGAAAGCAAGGGAGGGACAAGAGAGTCCACCTCCTGGAGAGGCAAGGAGGAGCAAGGACACAGTCTGACACTCTTGCTGTCCCTCCCCATCACATGTCCACAGCAGACATCACTGCTGGAACAGAGAGCTTAGATGTGACCTCTGAATTTCCAACGACATAGTGGCTAAGAGTGCAGGCCTTGGATTCAGACAGACCTTGAATGGTAGCCTGGCCACTTGCTAGCTTGTGATCTTGGGCCATTATTCCCTAGGCTTCTGCACCTTGTTCAAAGGGACACAATAGCACCAGGCTCCCATGGGGCCCTGGCCCACTGTGTCAGGAATACTGGCAATTGCTGCTGCAGAAGACAAGCACTTGACAAGCATCCCTTTGGCAGCATTCTCTCCCGGCACCCAGAGCAGCCAACCAGTTGGGGAGTGGCACTGACCTGAGCCCCTTTTGACCACACAGCTGGCCCAGGGCCCGAAAACAGCCATAAGCACTGCTGTCCAAGGGGAAGAGCCAGGCCTCTGATGGCCCAGGGGGCAGAGGGTAGAAAAGGGCTTTGGTTTTCCCAGCCTGCAGAGCCTATTGGTAACAACTTCCCCATCTGTACAATGAGAATGATAATAGTACCTAAGCCTCACGGACATGCTATGTCACCTAAGGAGGCACCCCCCGATCAAGCCCCCAGTAAGTGCTGGTCCTGCCACTGCTACTATGGGCCGCTACTCTCTGCCAGGCCCCCAGCAAGGCCAGGCACAGCCAGGCCCAGCTGCTGTGGCACTGCAGGCAGGGTAGCATCCTCCATTGTCACTGCTCTCAGCCTCAAGAGCCCCAACCCAGGACACGCCTGTAGGCTACCAAGGAAAAATGGTACAACCCAGCTAGCCAGCCAGTTGGAGCCACACCAAAAGGGCCTGGGGGCTCAGCCTAGCAGACAGTGTAGTCCCACAACCCAAGGGAATCCCTGCTTGATGCCACAGCCTAGCACTGGTTCCCTCTCAGTCTGGAATCCCAGCCTCACCTCCTATGGTGGGGCTAGATGCCCACATCCCCCTGCCCACTGCTACCTAATTCCATCCTCCCCATCCACCCAATGGGCCATTCAGATAACACTCCTGTCTAGGACAGCTGGGCCAATCCCGGTGTAGGAACCAGGGGGCCCCTGACTTGAGGCTGCCAGCCACAACGCATGGGCTTCCACACTATACATAGTGAAGTACACACCCCTCCTCCAGCACAGACTGGTGACAGGACCATGGCCAAGTCACTTTACTTCCTAGCACCTCTTTGAAAGGTGACTACTAATCCAGGCTTGCAGGCTGGCCTGTGGACCTGAGCCCTTTTTGACCACACAGCTGGCCCAGGGCCTGGCACACAGCAGGTATTATGCTCCTTGAAGTGTGAGCAAAGGGACAAGCAGCGGTGGCATGAAAATTGGTCACAACTGGTCCTGAGAGGGGAGAAGGTGATATGGGACTGACTTGGGGGAAAGAGTGAGGCTATTACAAACCAGCTCTTCCTATCCCCATGTTCCCTGGCCCTGATGAGAGAAGGTAGGCAGGAACACCCTGTGTGGACAGTCCTGGGGCTTGTTTACCTGCTGGGAGGCAACTCAGATCTGCTTGCAGCCTGGAGTGGTGTGGGGCACCAGGAATTGAGTGGAGACCAACACTTCTTCCCTAGGTTGTGCTTTGGTCTTCACTGATGTCTGCCTGCAACAGGCTCTGAACCTGGGGCTGGCACCTGGGGGCAGGGGCTGACCACAGGCCCACCAGGGAAGGTACCTCTCTTACAAGCCAGAGGGATGGAGAGAGAGAAGGGGCAAGTCAGGCTGGGGCTGGTCAGGGAGGTGATGTCAGATCTGGCCCTGCAACAGGAGGCAGATGTCTCAGGCACAGACCTTGGGGCCTGGCCACAGCTGTGTTCCTGGGTGACTGAGTCAGGATATACCTGTTCCCCTTGCTCTGGGGCTGCTAATTCCCAGTCATTCGTCCTAGGGAATTCTTGAGGATGAGAGGAATTCAGTCACTAGGCACTGCCTGCCTGCTGAGCTAGGAGAGGTTTTGGGAGGGCAATGGCAATGCTGTCCTAGATGAGGTCCCTGCCTTGGGGTGTCCAGGTCTGCTGGGCTCCAACAGCCTCCTTCTGGACTACTGGCTCTCTCTGAGGAGAGAGGCACTGGCTGAGACCTGCTCTGGAAGGTGGGTCCACTGTACCCACCCCTAACATATACCTCACATCTGCTCACTGGGTGCAGGGAGGGGTTTCCTCCAAGGTTACACAATCAACTGGTGGCAAGTTAAAGTACAATGGGCATGACTGATTCTTGCTGAGAAGGACAGTACCCTGGGCTTTGGAGACTTTCTCTCCTTCCCCCCAACTCTGGCAGGTATGGGGTACCAGAAATTGGGTGGGGAGGCCCTTCCTCCCTACCAGACCACATCAAGGCCTTCAGTGAGCACTCAGGCTCCAGGGCTGGGACAGTACAGGGCATAAATGTTTTCAAGAAACAAAGACAGCTCATGATGACTGTACCTCCCATCAGTTTAAGCAACACAGTCAGGACAAACAGAACCACCTGTGGCAGCCACCAAGTAGGAGAGAACATGGCAGACCCCGGGCAGACAAAGGGGACTGGCTACCGGTGTGGGAAGAGGCTCAGCCTCCCCAGTCACATGGGAGACACACACTGAAACCACCTGGGGTTTTTTGGCACACTCCACAGATTGGCCAAAATGAAAGTCATCTGTGGTTCTGAGTCCTGGGAGGGGGTGGGGCAAGGGCAAGGGCTGGTGGGAGGGCATCTGGCCTGGCTCTGCCAAAACAGCTGGCAAGGTGTGGAAGTGCTTGGCTGTGGGGACCTGTGTCCTGGCCTCCAACTTCCAGGCATTTGTCCTGGAGACCCTGGCACAGGTGAGAAAGGAGATCAGAGATAGCAGCATTCTTTTTCTAATAGTGGAAAACCAAAAGCCACCTATCCGCTGGGAAGAGGGGAGGTAGACCACCAGGACAACCAGACAGTGGAGTGCTATGCAGCAGTGACCAAGAACAGGAAGTTTGACCACCATCCACAGGCACCAACGACTGGGCCAGGCCTCACAGAAAGAGGCCTGTGTGGTGGGTGTGACAGCTAAGGCCACCATCCACATCTCAGGCTGCTCCATTCAAGCCAGGGCAGGGCCTTGAGCTTATGGAGGCCCCAGCCAGGTGTGAGTTGGAGCTCCTCCTGCTCCGTGCTTAAGTCACATCCTAGCACTGGCCTCTAGGATCCAAAGATAAGCCCCAAGCCCTCCATGCAGGCCCATCTCCAGACCTAAGGGTGATTTGTGTGGCATGCCAAGTGTGTGATGATAGCTTTCATCCACCTGTCGGGACCACTCTGCTTACGGGTAGCCCAGGCTGAGTAAGGGGTAGAGTGGCTGGGAGCTGTGCCTGCCTGTGCCCAAAATCTGTGCTCTTCTCAGTGATCTTGGGACCTGGGGGCTGCCCACCTGAGCAGCGGCAGAAGCAGCTTTAGGGGAGACACCACACTCAGGGAGGCCACAGTAGGCCAGCACCTCCCTTCCACTCTCACACTCAGGCCACCACTGCTGCCTGCCCCACACGGCCTCAGAAGCAGGAGGCAGTACCAGCCTGGCCCTGAGCTCCCTTTGCTTCTTTCAGAGGCTGGAAACTGGGTTGAAACAAGAAAAAACCCTGCCTGCTAAAATAAGCAAACATTTTGGGGAAGGAAGGAGAACCATCTCTGTCTGGCTTGGTTACTATGGGAACGTTTCTGAATCAACTACAAGACAGGGAGAGAAGTTCACCCTGGACAAAGCAGCCTGGCTCTGGCCCATGCAGGCTTGCCTGCCAGAGGTGTGTATGCCTGCGGGGGGAGCCCCAGAAGCTTCTGGGCACCCAGACACAAACCCTCAGCCTCCATGGTGTGGGTAGCCACCCCAGCAGCACCTACCATCTAGCTTGGTGCCTGCTTTCCTGGTCTCCTCTGCCCAGGGAGGACAGTGTGTGGAACAGTGGGACCCAAGACATGCCATGTTCACTCCTCCTCATGTTCAACCACAGTGCTGAGCCCTGCTACACGTCCATCTGTGCTGCTGTGGGGGCCAGCCAGTCATGGGGCAGTTCCCATTTGCAAGGAGTTCCTGTCAGCAAAGCTGACATAGGAACCCAAGGTTCCACTCACTCGATCCTTAGCACCCATCCCATTCTCTGGTCCCTTAAACTCCTCAGGAAGGTTCTGTCAGCAGCCCAGCCTAAGGAGATCCCCCGAGGGTGCCTCTAATCCTAGCCTTCCTCTCCTGCCCCCTTTCTGGCTGAGCAGCACCCCACCCCGCATGGGAGAGCCCAGCTCCCGTCCCTCCTACATGCCCTGTAGCATGTTATGAAGGCCCCGCATGGAGACATGCAGGCAGTGCTCTACCGTCAGCCTGGAGCATCCTGTGGCCAGGGCCAAGGCTTTCCCTGACTCCTACAACATCCAGCACTAGCTGATCCAGGAGAATGAGCTTGGAGACCAACTGCTGAGGGGAAAGGGATGAATGAAATTAATCCACAAATATTCATGTGGGCATCTCTTCTGGGCCAGGCCAGGGGACTTAGGAACACAGCAACAGCACAAAGATGCACAAACCAGGAGACTGTGAGAGCAGACACTGGGCCCATACATGTGTCCACCCAAGGAGACTGGGCAGCAGCTGCAGAGAGCAAAACGACCTGACCTTCTCACATGGAAACTTCTCCAAGACTTGCTGTCATGGAAAAAGCAAAGTCGCTAAAAAGTGCACACGCACACTTTTTTTTTTTTTTTTTGAGACGGAGTCTGGCTTTGTCGCCCAGGCTGGAGAGCAGTGGTGCAATCTCAGCTCACTACAACCTCCGCCTCCTGAGTTGAAGGGATTCTCCTGCCTCAGCCTCCTGACTAGCTGGGACTACAGGCATGCACCACCACGCCTGGCTAATTTTTGTATTTTTAGTAGAGACGGGGTTTTGCCAGGCTGGTCTCGAACTTCTGACCTCAGGTGATCCACCCACCTCTGCCTCCCAAAGTGCTGGGATTACAGGCGTGAGCCACTGCACCCAGCCACACACGCACTTTTTAAAAAGCCGCACGACACATCTGTTTTTGTACACACAGACCCAGAAAAAGATAACAGCTTGGCTGATCACAGAAGCACCTCTGAGAAGGGCACAGTGCCTGGGGATGGGCAAACAAAGGTATGTGGACTCTATGTGTCTGAACTGTTGGCAGTGAAAATGTGGTCCTATATGACTGTGATATTATGATATATATGACAGGATATATATATGTTTGTTCATCCATGGTTGCTGGCTCCTAACTCCCATAGCCCTTGTTACTGTAAAGAGAATCTCTCTTTTTCTGACCTTCTCCTGCCCTTCTTTCCACTTGCCCAAGACAGGACTCTAATTTGACTGTGGGCCATAAGACCTTCATTCCAGATAAGAGTCCTGCCCCACATCCTGGAGGAAGGAATGCTGCAGAGAGGGCAAGAAGAATCTGAACAGACAGGCCTTGTTGGGTTTAGATCATAATCTTTTTGTCCAATAACATTTTGACATAGTTGTCCATGTTTCAATCATGCCTGTGAAGTCTCCATAAAAGGCCAAAGAGGACAGGTTCCTGAGCTTCCAGATAACTAAATACATGGAAGCTCCTGGTGGGTGGTATGCCTGGAGAGAAACAATTACAGGAGGATAGAGCCTTCCCTGTACCCTCCTATAACATCCCTTATAATAAACTGGGAAATGTGTTTCTCTGAGTTCTGTGAGCCACTTCGGCAAATTAAACCCAAAGGGGGTTGTAGGAACATCAACTTGAAGCCAGTCAGTCAGACATTTCGGAGGCCCAGACTTGTGACTAGTGACTGATGTGGGGGATGTTTTGAGGACTAAGCCCTCAACCTGTGGGATCTGACACCATCTCCAGGTGTTGAAATTGAGCCTGGGCAATATAGCAAGACTCCGTCTCTATAAAAAACTTAAAAATTGGCTGGGAATGGTGGTGCATGTCTGTAGTCCCAGCTATCTGGCAGGCTGAGGTAGGGCCCCCAAGGGCCTAGGTGACACAGCACGATGCTGTCTCTTAAATCTGCCCATTTGGTCACAGAAGTCTTCTGTTTGTGTTGACTGTTGTGTTGGTGTGAGAACAAAGGAAAAGGGGTTTGAATTTTTCCTAAACTACAACTCTCACAATTTTCAAAAATTATCATTAAAAAATAACAGAAGTGCCCCCCACCCAAGCTCTAAGGATGTCAGGCTGAGCAACACAAAGGCTGGGCAGTGTGGATGGCCCAGGACAGTGGGTTGAGAGGGATAGGGATTAGGGTGCTGATGTCCCCAGCCTCAACCTCCCTTTACCTCCTCTCAAGGGCCAGCACCCACCTACTGCCTTTGCTTCCCACTAGACTAAGCAGTAAACCCCAGTGCAGGCTAGAAGAGAGGTGAGCCAGTCTGTTCATCCCAACCTAAAGGCTATCTACCAGAGACATGGCCCCATCCCAGCAGAGTCAGCCAAGGGCTGCCCTAAATGCTCCTTCATAAACACGTTAGTATGCAGTTTCCCCAGACTTGGGAATATGCCAGATAGACTCATTTGCTGAAAGCATTCAGGAACTGCCCAGCATTTCTTGACATACTGGACACTAGGCATAGCTCAAGGAGCACAAGTAGCCCAAACCTATCTCTAAAGAGAAGAGGTAAGAAAGCAGAGGAGGACAGAGGCCCCAAACGATGGTAAAAGCAGCAGGTCACTGGGAAGCATGGAGGAACAAACAACTGTCCTGGAAGTGGCAAAACCACCAAAACACCCAGTCTGGGCTGGGGTGGCCCTGATCTTCAGGGGCTTCCAGGTGCAGGGATGGCATTGCCTATGTGCCAGGCCTACATGAGGCTGTACCAGCCTTCCCTCCCACATGCACACAACCTCAGACTGCTTTTCTGCAAGACTCATTTTGGAAGGTCCCAGAAACTAAGGAGGAGGTGCAGGGAGTGAGCCCAGTGGGAAAGGGGCCTGGAGCATGTGGCTGCCAACTTGGATGTGTTCTGCGGGGCAGGCATCTGAGGGGCCAGCTTCCCCAGCTTTATCATTAGAAAGGCTGAGGTCTTCCCCTGTGAGGAAGACATGGAGGTTGGGTCCTTCCTTCCAATATCACTGCACAGGCTTTAAGGGCAAAGCACCAAAAGGAGAGAGGAAGAGAGGGAGGGAGGGAAACTATTTTCTTAAGTACCTGCCATGTGCCAGATCCTGTGTTAGAAATATTACCCCGGTATCTAACTTGATTCCTACAGTTGCTCTTCAAGCCAGGTAATAGAAGCCCACTTTCAAGGTGAGGAACCCAGGACAGGGAAATTAAGCAACTTGTCTAGCTCTAACTCGCCTATCAACTGCAGAAAAACAGATTTTCAAAACACTGACAAAGGGCTCATTTCATTGATATATAAAGAGTTCTTATTAATCAATAGGAAAAAGACCAATAATCCACTAGAAAATGAACATGAAGGACACGAAATTTGCATAGAAGTTAAAATTAACGTAATGTCACAGTCAAGGCAGTGCTTCATAGGTGAAGCACTGAGCCTTTCTGTGTGTGTGCGTATGTGTGCGTGTGTGTGTGTGTGTGTGTGTGTGATGTATTGTTTGTAGCAAAAAAGACAAACTAATCTAAGTGTCCATCAATAAGGGATGGGAGGCCAGGCACAGTGACTCACGCCTGTAATCCCAGCACTTTTGGGAGGCCAAGGAGGGCGGATCACTTGAGGCCAGGAGTTCGAGACCAGCCTGGCCAACATGGTGAAACCCTGTCTCTAAAAAAAAAAAAAAAAATACAAAAATTAGCTGGGTGTGGTGGTGCGGACCCGTAGTCCCAGCTACTTGTGAGGCTGAAGCAGAATTGCTTGAACCCAGGAGGCGGAGGTTGCAGTGACCCGAGATTACGCCACTGCACTCAAGCCTGGGCGACAGAGCAAGACTCTGTCTCAAAAAAAAAAAAAAAAAAAAAAAAAAGGAGGGATGGGTAGGTAAACTGTGGGACATCCCTATGTTGGGAATACTATGCAGTAGCTATCAAAAAGAATGGGTGGGTTCTAACAGTATCTCCAAGAGATACTGTTAGAGATATTGTTTAGTGAAAAAATACAAGGGGCAGAAGTGTGTGCACTTTTGCCTTTTATGCGCATCTATGTGCACTAGCTTGTAAATGGGCAGATGCCCTCTAGAAGGACACACATGAGACAAGAAACAGTTTCTGCTGTGTCCCCTAGGCTGTGGCCTGGGCATGCAGGTAAGAGGGCACCTCTCTTTTGCAGCAAATCCCTTGGTATCATGTAGATTGATTACCAATAACAACCCTACTTGTCTATAAAATACCAAAACAGAGAGGGTGGGCAGATGCAGGGCTTTCAGGATCTCAAGCTCCTACTCTGACCCCAGAAGACCACGCCCTGGGAGAGGAGGAGCCATGGATCCAGACACTCCCACCAGCTGGCTGGCTCTCAGTGGGGACCTGCCTGCCACGTACCCTGAGAATTGGCCTGTTACACCCCTCCAGACCTGAAACCTGCTCTCCTCAGCTCCTGTTCAGGCCACCTCTGCCCTTCAGTTTCTCCATGAGTAAGAGGGAATCAAGGAAAATACAGAAGAAACCAAAGCTCAGAGGGGATGTATGACCTGCCAAAGTCACCCAGCTGGGAGCTGGCCATGCTGGGAGGGGCGGTGGATAGGTAAGGACTTGGAGGTAGAGGGGAGTGAGGGGCCAGCTGTCTCCATGCAGGACAGAGGAAATGGGGGAGGGTAGATCCAGGTGGTGTATCATGAGGAGCAAGGGTATGAGAGGCAGGCAGGCCTAGGTGATTGGCCCTGCCCTGCTCAAGGAGTAAGTCTCCACCTGACACGGAATATCAGGGCTGAAGTTCACTAAAAGCCCAATATTGGTCACACTCTTTTTTTTTTTAAGAGGGACTCTCACTCTGTCTCCCCGGCTGGAGTGCAATGGCACCATCTCGGCTCACTGCAACCTCCGCCTCCTGGGTTCAAGCCATTCTCCTGCCTCAGCCTGCTGAGTAGCTGGGATTACAGGTGCCTGCCACCATGCCCAGCTAATTTTTGTATTTTAGTAGAGACAGGGTTTCACCATGTTGGCCAGGCTGGTCTTGAACTCCTGACCTCAGATGATCTGCCCGCCTCGGCCTCCCAAAGTGCTGGGATTACAGGCGTGAGCCACTGTGCCTAAGCCACATTTGTTTTTTTGTTTGTTTGTTTGTTTGAGACAGAGTCTTGCTCTGGTCCCCCAGGCTGGAGTGCAATGGCATGATCTCGGCTCACCGCAACCTCCACCTCCCGGGCTCAAGCAATTCTCCTGCCTCAGCTTCCTGAGTAGCTGGGATTACGGCACCTGCCACCACGCCCAGCTAATTTTTGTATATTTAGTAAAGATGGGGTTTTGCCATGTTGGCCAGGCTGGTCTCGAACTCCTGACCTCAGATGATCTGCCCGCCTCGGCCTCCCAAAGTGCTGGGACTACAGGCGTGAGCCACCGCGCCCTGCCCACACTTGTTTTTTAAGCAGTCAGAATCTCCTACGTGCTTGAGACCACAGGAGCTGCTCCAGCAGGAGGAGGAAACCTGGGCCTGTACCCCTGTCATCACTGCCTGTGTGGCCCCAGAATACCTGGGGCTTTGGAGAACATACCAAGCTCATCCATGAGTCTCCCCACAGGAGGGGGCAGTGACTTGCCAGAAGTCGCTCAGCAATCACAGCCCCACACCGGAGTCTGGCTCACTCTCGACTGCACCACCCTGCCTGCCCTCTGAGGATGCCGCAAACCTGAGGCCCTGGGAACACCCACCTAGGGGGTCAATTCATGCGCCTTCAGTGAAAAGCAGTGGCAACAAACAGCCTTGGAAATCAACAAGGCAAAGTACTCACGTTGAAGAAATTGGTCTTGTTCCTCTCGCAGAAGAGCCCCTGTGCCGGCATGTGCTGCAGTTGTTGCCACGGGATACTGCTGCCTAGCAACACGTCGCGGGCCCACTGGAGGTTCTGGGGAAACAAGAAGTAGGTTGGAAGTGAGTGTGTGGGCTGCTCAGGGCGCCCACAGGGAAGGCAGGCGGTCCCCTCCTTCCTGGCTGCATGGCAAACCACGATGAGCAGCAGTTCCTGCAGACATCGATTCCACAGCTCCAGGCTGCTCTGGCCATGGGCTTTGATCATCAGGCTGTGAGATGCATTTTCAGAACTGATCTCTGGCCCAGCACCACTGGTTTAGGAGTGTAGTCTTTGACTGCTCAAGGTGGAGACTGACAGACCCCTGGCCCGACCAACCCTACAAACCTGCCACATGTACCCAGTACCCACCTTCTGTCAGGGGGCCCCCACAAGCCCAAATAGCAGCCCTGACTTATTTGTCAGGAATGAGTAGCATTCCTTATTCACGGCCAGTGGTACAGCTGCTTTAGGCTCGGAGGGCCGGACTCTGGCCACAGTGCTTAGGTCGGTGATCTCTGGGCAAAGAGCCTCTTGGTGGAATCCAGGCCCAGGGGAGAATGGTGTAGGGTAAGAGGGTGAGTGTGGGCCTGGCTGCCTCTGCCTTCTCTGGGGCCGTCTCACTGGCCCATAGAGCAGGCCTTCCCACCAGCTGCCTGGCCAGCCACTCCTCCCTCTCTGGTCTTCACCACAGCAGCCAAGCACCTTGCACTGGCCATCTCACTCCACCTCAGGACCATGCTGTCCTAAAGGAAAAGGGCTGGCAATGGGCAGAGCTGGGCTTGGCACCTGGGACTGCACAATGCCAGACCCTCTACCCTTTCCACGGCACCCACTGTCCCAGCCAATCTGTCCTCCCCTCCCGCTCAGGTCCCTTGCTCGCCTTTCCCAGCGCTGGGCGCAGGCCTTCATCACCTTGCACTCCAGCTGCTCCGAAAGCCCTCTCATTTCTTGGCCTGCAAGCTTGTCCCACCTGGTCCCATTCTGCCCACTGCTGGACAGGCTGAGCATACTGAACCGTTCCCCTAATCATCATGAGGCAAAAGTGCAACTCCAGCTCCCTGACTCGCTGGCTGTGGGGCCCATGCTAGCCTGCCTCTAAGCCTTTGCTCCTATGAGGGCTACCCTTCTGCTCCCACCGGGATGCTGTAGGGACTGAGGGCTGCTCCTGAACACTGGGCAGGGAGGGCCCTGTGGCTGTGTGTAGGAGGCTCCATTCACTGTGAGCTTCCCGTCTGCTGAGGGACCCCCTGCCTGCCCCACCCTGAGGGGAAGGAGAGACAGGCAGAGGAGGGAACAACCTGGGCAACGAAAGGGTCCTCAGACCCTGGAGGCAGGTTCCCAACTGAGAACAGAAGCCACTTTGCTCAAACTCACAGAAAACAGTAAAATACCCAGTCCTGACCTTCAACTTCTGAGCTCTAGCACCCTAGGAGGAACAACCTGTAGTTTACTTTCAAGTGTCCCCAGCAGCTGGGCGCGGTGGCTCACGCCTGTAATCCCAGCACTTTGGGAGGCCAAGGCGGGTGGATCACCTGAGATTGGGAGTTCGAGACCAGCCTGACCAACATGGAGAAACCCCATCTTTACTAAAAATACAAGAATTAGCCTGGCATGGTGGCGCACGCCTCTAATCCCAGCTACTCAAGAGGCTGAGGCAGGAGAATCACTTGAACCTGGGAGGTGGAGGTTGCAGTGAGCCGAGATTATGCCACTGCACTCCAGCCTGCGTGACAGAGTGAGACTCCGTCTCAAAAAACAAAAAAAAAACAAAGCAAAACAAACAAAAAAACGTCCCCAGCAATGCCTGGCAGCCATGCTTTGGAAAGCCTGCTTCCCGGGCCACTCATTCAGAAGCCTCCTGAGGCTGGTTCCAAGTTCTCACATAATGCTTCCCACCTCTGCACTCCACCCCACCCTATCCCAGGCCACATGCCCCTGCTCCACAGCAGGTCCAAGGAGGGAGGGTCAGCTGCAGAGAAACTGAGTACAGGGTGGGGAGAAAGGGGTGGGGCTTCAGGTATGCTTCATTAAAAGGAATAAAACCAAAGATTAGCTCAAAGATTAGTGAGTAGAGCAGGGCTCCAAGAGGAAGACTCAGGTCTCAGGAAGCCCAAGAAAGGGGCTCACAACCTGCATCAGTGCTCGGCCATGACCCACTGTGACACTTGGTTCAAAGTATTTCCCAAAGGAGATCTGAGAGGCTCAGCCCAGGCAGGTGTCCATCCTGGTCTAATCAGCCATAGGTGGACTCAAGAAGGTGATGTGGGACACTGTATTTTTTTTTTTTTTTTGGAGACAGAGTATCACTCCGTAACCCAGGGTGGAGTATAGTGGTGTGCTCTCAGCTCACTGAAACCTCCAAGTGATTCAAGTGATTCTCCTGCTTCAGCCTCCTGAGTAGCTGGGACTACAGGTGCCTGCCACCATGCCTGGCTAATTTTTGTATTTTTAGTAGAGACGGGGTTTCACCACGTTGCCCAGGCTGGTCTCGAACTCCTGACGTCAAGTGATCTGCCCGCCTTGGCCTCCCAAAGTGTTGGAATTACAGGCGCGAGCCACCGTGCCTGGTCCGTCACCTGCACTTCTAATACCACAGTTGAGCACATCTGACCATGGAGGTAGGCTGCAAAGGAGACCTCCCTTTTACCCAGTCTGAGAAGGTCAGGGAGGCTCTGGGAGAAGGTGATACCTGGGCTGTGGTTTGCACAAGGCCGTTACGGGGATAAGGGACTCACTGAAGCAAGTGCCCAGACACCTGGGACAGTCAGGGCCTAGCCAAGGAGGTGGAGGGGATCAGATGTGGCTGCCCATAAGGCCAGTGGGGAGCCAGGGTGCTATGAGGCAGGGAGTAAGTGCTAAGACCATGGGCTGCAGGGCCCAGAGCAGAGGCAGGCTGCCTAGGGGACTGAGCCTGTATACCCTTGCTCTCCTCTATGGCCCTGGCCTCAATGCTGTGGCAGACCACTCCTCCAGCTGTGACTTCATGACCCAGGGCACAGGCCTGGCCTGAGAAAAGTTACCCAAGAGTCATGACCCCAAAGCTGCTTCTGGGGCTCCTCAGGAACTTGGAAAAGTGTCCAGAAGACCTCTTTAAGTGGCAGCACTTGAGGCCAGCAGGAGGAGATGTGAGACACTGACTTGAAGAAGCATCTCCAGTAGCCATCATTTTCCTAAGAATACCAAGAAAGTAAAGCCTCAACAAAGACTTCCTTCTGGCTGGGGACACAAGAGAAAGCACAGAGGCCAGGATGGAGTCACATAGACTCTGCTTCCCTGCCCAGCTGCCTTGTTGCAGGCCCTGTGGCCATGGGACGGGAATGGACATTCCTCTCTGGTTTGTTTTCCACCACTCCACCTGCACCAAGCCAGTTTGTCCCCCAGATTGGAGCAGAAAGGGAGAAGGCAGTGGGAGAGGTTTCTGGGGCAAAGGGTGCAGAAAGCACTAGCCTGTCAAACTCAACCTGGATTATAAATTAGCTTCCTGCAGACCTGGCTACTGTGTACTGGTGGAGAGTGTGTTTCTCCAGCTGTCTCCCAGGCCCACCAGAGAAAGAGAGCTGATCAATGCTAAGGCACAAAGTGTCCAGACAGCTTATGGGGGCCCTTAGCTGATTCATGCCTGAGGCCCCAGCTAGGTGCTGACAGGGAGGGCTGAGACCTGTCTGGGGAATCATGGGTGCCAGGCTGGTGGGGTGGGGGAGGGGGCAGAGACTGTATTGGGCCCTTGCTGAACCTCTGCAAGGGGGAAGGGGATCTGACTTGCACGGTGCACCTGCAGCATAGAACCTGCCCTGTAGCTTCGTGGTGTAGTGAGGTAAGGCAACATGATGCCTCCTGGGTTGAGCACAGTGCCATAACCCCTCACCTCACAGAATTACCAATGAGGAAATAGAGGCTCAGAGAAATTCAAGAGCTTGGCCAAGGTCCCAGAGCCAGGAAGTGGCAGAACCATCCCTGGACTCTGGTCCAGGCTGCAAGGACTCTGAGGCCTGGGCTCTTCACCTGCCCCCTGACCTATCCACTATAGGTGGGCAAGTTACTTTACAAATCTGCCTGGGCATGTGCTGTGTGCTGAACACTGAGCCAGCCATCATGGCCAGCCCTCTCTCAGGCCTCATGCAACCTGTCACACTGCTGGCTCATAGGCACCTCTGAGAATGGGAAGAGGCCCATGGAGCCACTTGCCAGATAACGGCACATTTTCCTTGGCTGCATTGGCCCTGAGGCTTGTGCACATAGACCCTCCTGTGACAGAAGGCAGTTGGAGGGCTGTAAGGTCCTGAAGAGAAGTAGGGCAAAGAATCGCAGAAGCATACAGGCACCTTATGTCCTCCCTTGCCCACTATGTGGACCATCCCTGCTTCACAGCAGAAGGCAGAGGGGACCTAACTCCTCTGCTTAAAGGCCTTTGGGCTGCACCTGCCTCAGGGCAAGAGTCAGCTCCATGCCTCAGTCTACCTGCCTACCCGCTGGCTCATCTCCCCCACACCCTCCAACCCCTCTTTGTGAACAGCCCTCCAGCCACACTTGTTCCCACCTTGGTCCCTGCAGGTCTCTCTACCTGGTGCCACCTCACCTTTCCCCCTGATGCTCCCCTGGAATACTGTTCCCACAGCCCCATGGCCACCTTAAATAGCCTTTCCACTGACTCACAGATGGGTCTGCTGTCTGCCCCTACTTCTCTATCAGCCCTAATAAGGGCAGGGACACAGTCTGACTTCACTGATGGCTCCTCAAGGACAAGTCTAGTTTGAAGCTCACAGAAAAGGGTGCAATAGTTGCCCACAGGAAGAACGAAAAGAAGCTGAGCAGTCTGACCTTTCATAAAATGGGAAGGAAGTGTATGTCAGGTTGAGGGAGGAAGGCAACAGCCATGGGGCATGAGTGGGGCTGCTTGGGTCCTGCCCAAGGCCAGGGTGCCAGCACTATGCTCCCTGGGAACAGCTAAGCAACAGTCCATGCCCTTGAGGCTAAACTTCAATGCCAGCCCCCCACTAACTCGCACTACTCTGCCAGCAATCATTTCACTACAGCACACATTGGGCTGACTGTCATAGCTCCTGGAACTCCCCACGCTCCCTTTCTCTTCACACAGGAAGCAAAAGCTTGGGGTGAGGTGGCTTGCATCCCTACCTGTAGCCTTCCATGGGCCCTGCATGTAGTGGGGGCTTGGCAAAGCCTGTTGACAGCTGGAGATGGGAAAACAACTACTACCCTCTGGGGACACCTGCTGTCCCAAGATGTGCAAAGCCGTAAGGCAGACCTGATCCCAGGTGCCATCTGTCACTATTGTATGGTGGCCTGGAGGATGCGCTCTGCCTGTGTCACCCAGGGTCTCTGCCCCCAGGGGCTGTCTCCCTGCCACAACCAAAGATGATGATCCACTCGCCACTTAACTACCTCCTGCCTCACGAATCCACAAGGGACAGATGGTGGGGCTCAGAGAGGTCAGGCTCTACAACTCCTACAGGGTGACTCCAGGTGTGCAAACTGTCTGGTGGGGATCCTGGAGCAGTGCCAGCCTATCTGCAAGACCGGTAGGGCTCCACAGGGCTGCCAGGAAGGTGGCTATGGACCTCAGCTGTGTTCAGCCCTTCACCTAGCCATACCTCAGGCATTGGCATGGGGGCACAGATGGTGCTCATGGGTTCCATGACAAATGGAGGAATCAGGAGTGGTGGAGGGCTTGGCCAGGGAAGACCTTCTGCAGCCTCTGGAGCCACCCAGGACCCCTTGCCCTATGTGAAGGGGAATTGGCTGGGAGCCCTTGGAGTGGTGTTCTGTAGGCCAGAGGAAGAGGAGTGTGTGGCTACCTGCTGATGGGAGACTCAGTGGGCTGCTGGGGACATCCATAAGCTGCAGGCACATACCTACTGCAAACTCACCCCAGCAACCTAGGACATGAATATCCCCATAGCTAGACCTGGTAGACTTAAAGCCAACCATTCCTGATACTTCTAATCATGAAAAATTATAATTAGAATGTCTGTTTGGATGAAGCCAAATATTAAGGAGTTAGTGTAAAAGCTGTGCCCACCCTCCCCCCGCCCCGAGAATCCTGTGTAGGCATTAGAAGTCATGCAATCAAAGAGTTTATGAGTACACGAGAAGCAAAAAAAAAAGCAGAACCACATTTGCATACATTTCTGTGAGTGTGTGTCTGTTTGTGTGTAAAGAAAGTAGGCAGAAGATGGAAAGGAAATGCACCCAACATTCCTGAGAGTTGCCTGGGGAGGGAGACTCATGGCAATAGTTCTCAATGGGGGTGGGGGTCTGTCCCCAAGGAGGCATCTGGCAATATCTGGAAACATCTTTGGTCATCACAGCTAGAGGAAGGCTACTGGTGTCTAGTGGGTAGAGACCAGGGATATTGCTGAAAGTCCTGCAGTGCACACACGACATCCCCACAACAGAGAATTATTTGGTCCCAAATGTCAATAGTGCCTCAGGAGGGAACTCTGTTCTACGTTATTCATATATACTCATATATATATACAACTGTTCTACATCACTCATATATATATATATATATATGAATAGTTAAATACAGTTGTTGAAGATGATAGATGTGCAAACTTTCTCACCTGATTCACAACATTAGAGAATCAGAACAGAAGCAGGATGAATGACTATCTGTGGATTGACCTTGACTTTTCTCTTTCCTTCACACCCCACAGGTCCTGGGCCAAAGAAATGGGGTCTGATTGGGCTAGCGCTGCCAGGCTGCTACTCGTCATACCTCATCTAAGTGGAATCATTCAGTATTTGCCTTTTGTGACTGGCTATTTCACTTAGTATTATGTCCTCTAGGTTTCCCATGTTGTCTGATCCATTGATTCAGCTCTTCTGTCTGAATCCATCTAGAATCAGACTACTTCCTGATATCCTGCTGTGGCCTCCTCCCATCTCTGCTGCCACACTGACTTCTTCTCCACCTGTGTGGACACATTCTCAAGCTCCTGGGCCTCTGACTACTGGGTGGGTTTGACTGAGGGAATTTGATCAGAGCACTCACTCCTTGAATTCCCTCCCTGTGGAGTTGATGAGGGGCAGCCATCAATGGCCAGCCCCGACAGGCACCACGGCTGGCCCAGGCTACCACACTCCTCCTCCCTCGTGAATTCCTACTCTCTGCCTGGGCCTGTGTAAGTTGCTCCTTCATTAAGTGCTCTTCAGACTTTCCTGTTAGATGGGGCCATCTGTGTCCTGCTAGGCCTCTGACGGGCTACCCCCAACTCACTCTTTACATATCAGCCCAGTAGTGTCTCTGACACACTCAGGCCACATGCAGCCTGTCTTCTTCCACAACCTTGCGACAGTTTTTTGTTTTTTTAGTTTAGCTTTTTTTTTTTTTTTTGAGACAGAGTCTTGCTGTGTTACCCAGGCTGGAGGGCAGTGGCATGACCTTGGCTCACTGCAACCTCTGCCTCCCAGGTTCAAGCGATTCTCCTTCCTTAGCCTACTGAGTAGCTGGGATTTCAGGCACACACCACCACACCAGGGTAAGTTTTGTACTTTTAGTAGAGACGGGGTTTTGCCATGTTGGCCAGGCTGGTCTCAAACTCCTGACCTCAAGTGATTTGCCCACCTTGGCCTCCCAAAGAGCTGGGATTACAGGCGGGAGCCACCACGCCCAGCCCTTGCGACAGCTTTAACCTAATTCAGGATGATGTCCCCTCAACTCCTCCCCTGCCAAAACTTGCCCTGAAAGCCTCTGACCTCATCTTCTTCCTCTCTCCTCCTTGCCCATCTAGTCACACCAGCTTCCAGCAGATTCTAGTCACACCAAGACTGTTTCTGTCTCTAGGCATGTGTTTTGGGTGTGTGTCCATCTGGAAGCCTCTTCCCCAATATCCTCGTGGCCATCAGGGCTCCCTCACTTGATTCAGGTCCTTGCTTAGACAGGTCTTCCCAATCTCCCCGTCTAAATAGTCACACTCACACCTCTAACCCCTTACCAAGCTTTGTTTTTCTTCCTACTCATCACTAGCTGCCCACACTATTCTCCCAGTGAGTACACAATGCTATATCCCCAGCACCTCAAACAGGAACCTCCTGCGTGACAACCACTCAGTAGACAGCTGCTGAATGAGTGAACCTGCAGAGATGCACAGAAAACACACTGGGGGGAGCACACGAAACACAAACACTTCTGCCATGTCATGGCTTGTGGGACAGTTGTGGGTAGTTTCATTCTCTTTTCCAAGCTTAAACAATATTATTGGTAATAAAAGCTGCTGGCAGAGTGCTCAAACCTATTCAAACTGCTGGAATCTGCATTTCTTTGCAGGAGAGAGGACCAGGAAAGCAGCAGCCAGTATGGGGGCAACCTGTCCCACCTCCTCTGGCACCTAAGGGCCCAGTAGAATCTTCAAACCATGAGTCAGACAGACTGAAATGCAAAATCAAGATTCCTAAGTTCAGAAAAATATGAAGTTCTCCTTTTGCAAACTATACAAACTAAAGCTTGACAAGAACCTGGCTGGTTGGGAGCTGCAGCAGCCTAGGACATCCATGTGAGGATGCAGGGCACACCACCATTTTGTGGAAGGGGCCACTTTTATGTCCACAGAAAGGGAGCAAAGGTTAAAGGCAGGCGAACACCCTGCTTTGTGGCCAGCATGCCCTCCTGATGCCTGGTTCTACTATCTGTGTGGTCCTGGCTCAGTCAGTGTGAACTCAAAGCTCACCAGCTCCCCCTGAACACTTGCCTGTGAGCAAAAAGCAGGGTCTCAACAGCAGGCCCTCACACCTGCTCCAGTCTGATGGTGCAGGGCCCACTTCAGAGGCCCTCTTGTTTAACCTGCACGATAGTCCTGGCTTCTACGGGTCCCCCACATGAGCCAGCAGCACAGGCAGGTGGGGATACTGTACTCACAACAGGTGGGCAAGGGGTGGGGGTTCACACCCAGCTGACCTGTCCTTTACCCAGGCTCACACCAGAGCACCAGCTGACCCTAAAGTCAAAAGTCAGCAGATTCCCTGGTGATCCTTCAGCTGAGCACACAGCACCATGGGGCCCCCCTGGCAGGAGTCTGTCTCTAACCAAACCCTGGGCCTGGGCTCATCCCATATAGGTCCTGGGCCAAAGAAATGGGGTCTGATTGGGCTAGCGCTGCCAGGCTGCTACTCCTCATACCTCATCTGAGTGGAATCATCCAGTATTTGTCTTTTGTGACTGGCTATTTCACTTAGCATTATGTCCTCTAGGTTTCCCACGCTGTCTGATGTGACCGAATTTCCCCCCCTTTTAAGGCTAATATTCCACACTGTTTTGATTAGTATATTATAGATTTGTAGTACGTTTTGAAATTGGGAAGTATGAGTCCTCCAGCTTTGTTTTCGTTCAAGATTATTGGCTCCAGGGAACATCTTATAACCAACCCCCTCTGCCTTGAACCCCTTGCAGCAGAAGTAGCAGGAGGTGAAGGGGCTCAGCTCCCAGCTGAGCAGGAGGCAACTGGGAGAGCAGGGCAGGGGTGTCTATGCCTTGGCCTTTTTCCTGGACACCCATCAGTAAAGGCCAGAACCTTCATGACAAGAGGTGTCTGATGCCATGTGCTCTCTCTCCTGGGGTGCCTATATGGGCTCAAAGAGCCAGGTTTCTATGAGTGTAGACTCAGGCCTCAAAATCTTGGTGAAGATTGTGATCCAGAGAGTAAGTGATACAGTAGCTAGAATTAGGGCCCTTATGGCTATCAGCATAAATGATCATCCTCATCTAAAGTGTGCACAGTGTGCAGGGCAACAGGTGGACTGCCTTGGGGGGTCCAGGGGCAGCCTGAGTGCAGCAGTGCCAACCTTGGGAGGGAGGGCAGCCTCAGGCAGACAACAAAGGTCCCTCAGGACAGACCTAGCCTTTGGCCACTATGCCCCAGGCAGGGAGCCCTCAGACGGCCTGGCAGAGGAGTAAGGAGCCATGGGAGATGCTGACACTGAAGAAATGGGTCTCACTAGATGGGTGAGAAGGATTGTTGGCTGAGGGCAGTGCAGGGTGTGTTGGACATTGCCCCAGCACTGCATCCCTCACCTCATTAACACAATAATTCTGCTTTCATATCACTACCATTCTCATCGAGGAAAGAAGAGCCCTGGACCTCCAAGAGTTCCCATGCGGAGCCAGGATCTGAACCCAGGTGAGGCCAGCTTCAGAGCCCACATTCTCTCCTCCTCCCCCAAAAGCCTTGCTGTCAGCAACTAAGCAAGTGGCACCCTGTGCCCTGAAGGCGGTTTCTTTCCAAGGCCTGGGCAGGCAGAGCCTCACCTGGAGGTGTCTGTGAAAGACCTAAGGGTTCAGGAGTCAACCACACAGCTCCAGGAAGGCTCTGCTTGTGGGCCCCTTTGAAGAGGCAGACATCGGATGCTCCAGTCCACCAGTGAGCTGTGAGATGGCAACAAGAAAAAGGCACTGCCAAGCCCACAGGCAGGATTTTATGAAGAAATGTGCTGCTGTCAAATATACACAGCAGGAAGTGTTTGTTAACAAACAGCTGTGTTTGGAAAGTGGTAACTACTTCCCAGTTAATGGTTCCACATTAGTCAGTGACAACATGGAGTTGTGTCCCCCAGATCTGTGAACAAGCTGCTGCCAGCAGAGCTGACACCCCAGGTCTGGGCAGAGCCACATGCAGCCACCAGGATGGCATGCCCCAGAGCAGCAGGAAGGTCTTAACTCAGGCTCTCAGGGGAGCTAGGTGTTAACAACCTGCATTCAATTTGGTGGTGGTAACTGGTGCTCAGCAAAGGTTTCTGGGTGAAGCAAACACAGGAGCCAATGGGAACCACCCTAGACCCAGCATATGCAAGGTCTAGAATGAGCTCAGTGGCCCGAGGCTACCTGAGGCACACTTGGCACCTGCAGAGCTGCCTCCTGGAAGCAGATCTGTGGGTACGCAGTGTGGCTGTGGGTAGGGAGTGTCTGCTGCTTAAGGGGTCTAAGATTCAAGATAGCATTCCATTTCTGAGAACCAAGGAACTCAGCCTGGGAATGCAACAAACAGAAAAGCTGGCAGAAACTGAGGCTGATGGCTACTGGGGGTTGTCTGGGGATACTGACATCAATGGTGCAGACAGCCCAAGGCAGCCTCCATCCCTGCTACTGGGTGGGGATGGCTGGGTCAACTGGCCTGCCTACCCTGGACCATCACAGATGACCAAAATGACTTGGCGAGGGGGCATTCATGGTAAGAGCAAAATGGCAAACTATGAGTGTTGACAGGGTGTGGGGAATGGTGCAGCAACTGGGCCAGCATGAGATTGCCTGGGGCTGATGTCTGGCTCTGTCACTCAGCTCTGTGTGACCCTCAGAACAGGTTCCCAGATGCAAAGTAGAAGGGGTATGATCCCACCTCTGGGACCTGGTGTACCTGGTGTCTCGAAAGCACACAATCAACAGGGCATGTGTATTGGAGTTGAGAAGAAATACAGGTAGGGCATCCTAAGTCTGAATATCTAAAATCCAAATTGTTCCAAAATCTGAAACTTTGGTGCTTAAACGAAATGCTCATTGGAGCATTTTGGTTTTTTGTTTTTGTTTTTTTTTTAGAGGCAGTTTTGGTCTTTCGCCCAGGCTGGAGTGAAATGACGTGATCTCGGCTCACTGCAACCTCCGCCTCCCCAGTTCAAGCGATTCTCCTGCCTCAACCTCCTGATTAACTGGGATTACAGGTGTGCACCATCACGCCTGGATAATTTTTGTATTTTTAGTACAGACAAGATTTCGCCATGTTGGCCAAGGTGGTCTTGAACTCCTGACCTCAGGTGATTCACCCGCCTCAGCCTCCCAAAGCGCTAGGATTACAGGCGTGAACCACCGCGCCCAGCCTCATTGGAGCATTTTGGATTTCAGATTTTTGGCTTAGCGATGGCTCAGCCAGAAGTATAATGCAAATATTCTAAGATCTGAAAAAAGCCAAAATCCAAAACTCTTCTGGTCCCAAGCATTTTGTATAAAGGATATTCAACCTGTACTAGACCCAAGAGAGCTAGTTTTAGGGTGGCAGAATTGTGGTTACCTCCCTCCAACTTTTCTTGAATTTTGACATAAATACTGTTTTCTACTTCTTAAAAAATCATCAAGAGAAGGGGCAGGCTGTAATAACAGCATTCTGTGTCTAGTGCTGAGCTAAGCACTTTATATGCACTGGCTCCTTCAAATTCAACATAAAGCCATTTAGCAGGGAAGTGGAGGGTGGGGGGGTGGGGCCCGTATCACCACTCAACTCTCCTCCCACCCAAACCTGCTGTCCTTCCCCACTTCCCTTGCACAGGTGCCAATTCCTAATACATATTTTGTACCCGAAATTCCATCTCGACATCTGCCTCTTGAGAAGGTTCCCTGTAACAGGATGAGGAAGGGTCTGAGCTCACTACTAGGGAACACCAGATCCTGGTCAGAGCTGACCACAGCTGGAGGGGGCTGCATGGCTGCCTGAGGATGCACTGAACAGAAGGACACCAGAGGTGGGGGAGGACAGGACAATGGTTACTAGTGTCTGTTCCACTGATGTGTGTGTGGGCTCTTGCAGTGGGCTCTGCTGCTCCCAAAAGAGGGAAAGGGGAAAGTTCCCAAAGCAATGGTGAGCCCAACAGAGTTCATATCAGCCATTGCCCCTCAGGCCCAAAGATGGCTTCAGCAGTGAGGACATGCTGGTTGGGGTTTATTAAGATCCAGGTCCACCTGGGTGCAGAAGGCCTGGGGTACAGAGGTAAGGTCCACTGCAAAGTGGAGGCTGAGCAGTGAGCAAGCCAGGCTCCAGTGTGGCACCAACAGCCAGGGAAGCCGGAGCTGGCCATCGTTTGCTAGCATGCACTGCACCTTGAACTACAGACCAAAGCCCCAGATGATGAGACTCCCTCCCTCCCAGACCTGTGTCACCTGCTGTGCCCTGAGGAAATCAACCAAGTCACATGAGCATACCGGTCACTGTGGGGACACAGCACTTACCTTCTTGGACCCCTGTATCTAGTCCCCCAAACAGAATTCTGTGAAGTGCCACTTCCTGCACATAGCCAGTGCCAAGCCAGGGCCCATCTCTTGGCCAACTGTCCATTCTGGTTCTTCAAACATTCCACTGAGGATGCTGGGGGGAACCAGCAGGAGACCTCTAGGAGGAGGATCTGACTGAGTCCTCACAGCTAGGCCCTAAAGGTCACCCCTGCTTGCCCAGCATACCTGGCTCTCTCTGGCCCTCACCCACACCAATGCCAGCCCAGAATGGCCACCTTCCTGGGCTGCTTGCTCTGTCTGGGTGCTCTCCCTTCCTTCCAGACCAATGCTGTCCCCTACAATACAGGTCTCAGCACAAAAGGTGTCTTTGCAGAGGCACAACAGCACCCTCACCCCTCTATGCCCCCCGTTATTTTCTCTGTGGTATTGTTCAAATGAGACTTGCTTTACTCACCTGCATGTTTTTATTTTTTATTTATTATTTTTGTTTTTCAGATGAGTCTCGCTCTGTCGCCCAGGCTGAAGTGCAGTGGCCCAATCTTGGCTCACTGCAACCTCTGCCTCCCCGGTTCGAGCAATTCTCATGACTCAGCCTCCCGAGTAGCTGGGACTACAGGCATATGCCATGATGCCTGGCTAACTTTTGTATTTTTAGTAGAGACGGGGATTCACCAGGTTGGTCTTCAACTCCTGACCTCAGGTGATCCCCCTGCCTCAGCCTCCCAAAGTGCTAGGATTACAGGCGTGAGCCACCACGCCTGGCCATCTGTATGTTTTTAAGTCTGCCTCTCCCTTAGAATGTAGCTACATGGTGCAGGACAACGACCAGGACACTCCCCAACACCTCCTGGGTGAGAGACTAAAGGAAAATAAAGTCACCCCTATTATTTACGTCCTGCCCAGGCCACATTACCTCCCCAAATCTAAACGCCAGCAGAAGAGGTCTGGCTGGGAAGCCCCTGGAAGCACTTAAGCCTGGGGCACAGCTGTTAAGGATCGCTACATCATCCGCTTTCCAAAAAGAGCTGGAGGAGGCTGTCAGCACCCAACCCCCATGAAGCAGAGGCTGTGAAGATGGTTTCGGCAGCTGCACCAGAGAGAAGAGTCCAGGGGCAGGGTATGGTGAGGAGGCCCCTGCAATATGCAGCTGGAGAGATGGGGCCTAGGGCAAGCAAGGCCAGAACAGAGAGTAAGCAGGGCCCCTAGGGCACCTGGAAGACGGGCTTGCTGTCGCTGAGATGATGGGTGAATGGCAGGGGTGAGGGAGCACAACATCAGAGTTTGAGTTGCTGCACAGCCCTCTCAGGAAAGAGTAGTTGAGCCTATGGACCCTTATCCCTCACCCCACAGCCTATCCCTGAGACTGTGAGACCCCCTACACTCCTCCCTCCATTCCTGGCTGTGACCCTGGGCCCTCACCACCAGGTTCCCTGGCAAGCTGGCCCACTCCTGGGGCTGGCCCTGCCTCCTGCAGCTCTCCTCACCCATCCCTCCCATGTGCTGCTACCGTGAAGCTCCAATCTGTCTTAGCTCTGCCCACCAACCTTCAAAGATGCCCAGCTGCCCTGGGAAGATCCAAGCCCCCTTGGCCCGGCAGCCACTCACCCGGTGGGTCTTGCTGTAGGTGTAGAGGAAGGCCAGACGGTAGAGACTCTTATAGTGCTGGGGGAAGCGGCTCAGGCACAGGCGGAAGGAGGCGATGCACTGCTCTGTGAGAAACTGCCGCTGCTCCTCAGCACCAGCCGGCAGCCCCTGGGGGAAGGCCACTGGCTCCCCTGGGAGGTCCCCTCTCTTCTTCCCATCCCACAGGGTGGGTGTGGATGCTGAGGGCTTGCCAGGGATGCAAGCAGAGGCTGGGGTTTCTGCAGCAGGCTTCTGGACACCTTGCTCTGCAGCCCGGAAGCCTTCTGTACTCTCCAATGACTCCTCGTTTTTTCCTACAGTTGAGAAGAAGGGAAAGAAAGTCACCCTGGTTTTAGGCCTTGTCCATGCAGTGGTCTACCACCAGTAACGGAGGCGCCTTGGTGAAGTGATCAGCACGGCTGGATCAATGCCCTTGCTGAGTGGGTGCTGGACCCAGCAGGAGGAGGCACAGGGCCCAGTGCTGGCTCTGCCCCAACCGAGGTCTCCCGCTCCATGAAACAGGCTGTCCCAGCTGGCATGCAGTGAGGGACCCAGAGGCTACAGAGAGGGGAAGTTATGGGCTGGGCTCTGGGTCTTCCCCTCTGAACGGTGGCACAGGCTGTCCCACCTCTGGGGCTGGGGTATGGGGAAGCAGCCCACAAAGGGCAGGTGTTGCCACCACCAGCATCGCATAAAACACAGCCAGGGTTCACGAAGTATCATACCTGCTCCCCTGCTCAGTGCTCAGCCCACTGCCTGCCCCAACTCCCTCTCCAGGGTTGCTGCTGCTATATGTGAGCCAAGTGCTCCCACATGGGCCCTCATGTGACATGAGCCCAGCTCCTGAACACCCAGCCTTGCTCCACCAGGGGCCATGGGGCAGCAGTTCACATCAGGATAGCCCAGGCTGGGTGGTGGTGCTGCAGGGCTAGCCCCAGGATGATGACAGTGGCCTGGGTGACCTTGGGCTAGACCCTGAGGTGCAGGCTCCTTGGCTACAGAAGAAGAAAGCTGTCTGGCCCGGGAGGGTGGGACAGATGGAAAGGGCTGGGGAGCAAGGGATAAAGGCAAGGGGTCCTGTGGTCTGTGGCTCCTTAGGCACTCAGGAGCATGGCACGCCCTGCACAGCCTGCCTGGAGGAGGCCAGAGAAGCAGCCAGCAGCACCAGCTCTGAGGTGGTTTGCGATGGCTGAGCCCTTTCCCTACTGTAGTAGCGGCCTGGAGATAGCTGGGGCCTGCTGGGGCAGGGCCGAGTCAGCAACAACCAAGGCCCCCAGTTCTCCGCATGCTAAGTCGAAGCCTATCTGCAGACATCAGGTGTGTGGCCAGGTTGCCCACCATCACTATTCTCGTTGAGGAAAGAATCTGAGCATTCACTCCCTATGTTCCCCTCAGCCACCTGCTATTAGTCTGACCTTCCCTCCCTGCTCCCCTGCAGCCCACCCCACCGCTCTCCCTCAGTGTCCTTGCCTCTCCACCATCACTCCTTCTCCTGGAGCCACTGCCCTTCTCCCTCCCCTGCATCGCTGCCCCCAGTGGTGTTGGCAAAGAAAAGCCACAAGGGCATCTCCCCTACCCCAGGCCCAGAGCCTACCATGGGCTGCCCCCTCCCCCCACCCTTTGAGGTGGCCCTAATGACTGAATGCCAGGAGGTCCTAGCTCCTTCCACACTACACTGTCTTCTCATGTGAGCTCAAGAAGTTGCCTGCGTCCCACAGCTTAGGGCTGGCACCCATCTTACAGGGGATACCATCACTTTATTAAAAAATGTGCCAGGTTTCTAATGTGTTCAAAATATGGCTCACCAAACAGGGTAAGCCATAATGCTGGGATCAGCCCTGTGCTAGGCACGGGGGAGACAGAGGAATCAGATGATGATGCAGGCCTCTCAGCGGTTCACATCAGGCACTGAGAGCTTGGACACAAAGACACACAGAGCACAATTTTTATGGAAAGCAGGCAGAGGGTCAAGAATTCAGCCAGAGTTCTTAGAACACATAAAGAGGAAGAAAACAGCAATCCTAGACTGAGTTAGAAACCCAGCTTCAGGGAAGACCCGCTCAGGCGCCCCTCTCTCAGAGAGACAGCTCTTCTCTTCTCTTTCTTTTGCCTATTAAACCTAACCCCCCCAAAAAAAAACAAACAAAAAAACCCCCGAGAAACAACAACCCAGTTTTAGGCTGGGCGTGGTGGCTCACACCTGTAATCCCAGCACTTTGGGAGGCTAAGGTGAGAGGATTGCTTGAGGCCGAGAGTTTGAGACCAGCCTGGGGCAACATAGCAAGACCTCATTTCTACAAAAAAATTAAAAAATTAGGCAGGTGTGGTGGCACCTGTAGTTCCAGCTACTCGGGAGGCTGAGGCAGGAGGATCCTTGAGCTCAGGAGGTTGAGGCTATAGTGAGCCATGATCGCATCACTGTATTCCAGCATGGGCAACAAGGACGAGACCCTGTCTCAGAAACAACAACAACAACAACAATCAGTTGCCTAGGGGTCTGGGTGGCCTAAGGGGCCCCGGAGAGATGGGGCGAGCTGCCTTACACACAGCATCCACTCCCACTGCTGAACAGGCCTCACAGGTCACTAGAGCCCTCCATTTCCTTACTGGAAGAAAGAGGGTCAGAAATGCCAACAGGACTACACCACGTTTCCCGGCCAGGATGTCCAATTCTAACCCTAGCTGCATGAAGATGAGAAAAGTTCCTTCTACCAAGAGAAAGCAAGTAAAATGTGTGTTCTGGCTGCTCCAGCCTAGGCCAGTGCCTGCCGCAGGCAGGGAAGACTGGCTTGGAATGCCTGTGGTGCATATGCCAAGGCCAACAGAGCACAGGAGCCATCTGATCCACATCAGCCCATGGAGGTCCTAAGAAGAATAAGGCATAGACATGCCCCCAGCTGAGCCTCTGGACTCATGTGTACTGATGGCCCAGTGAACTCAGGGGGCCTCATTATGGAAAAGCCATAATGAGGCGGCTACACGTCTTGGCAAGACACCAACAGCTGAGAGGCCCAGACCAAAATATCCCCCAGCAAGGACCTCAAGTCTGTCTCTTTTGACTTCTGAGATCGTCTTACTCAAACTCTACTGGCCTGAGAAAAGAGCCCAGTGAGGATGCCTTCCACAAAGGGTGGGCAGGCAAGATGGGAAGGAAGCTGGGCACTGGCAGGTCAACTGCCCCCAGGGCGGCCTCCCCCCACCGACAACCATTTATCACCCTATCCTGCATGTGGTACATGGGCATCGTCACTAGGCCTCTAGTTGATCAGGAAGGGGCAGATGTGGCCACTCTGGCATGCCGTTGTGTCCACTGCCTGGATCACAACAGGTACTTGTCAACTCTGCTTTGGGTTTTACCCTCTTGCCCTCAGAACGATATAATAGAGTGGGCTTGTGTTTAAGTGATGAAACTGTGGACAACTTTCTCCCTAGATCAAATAAATAAATCTCTACTCTTGCGACCTTCATATTTTAGACTTTTTTTTTTTTTTTTGAAGCTCTGCACCCTGCAAAGGTGAGCTTCCGCTAGCTGCAACAGTCACTTCTGGGAAAGGCTCTTTCCTCAAGGCACCTCGGTCAAGGCCAGAGTGGAGAAAGACAGCTTCTGGAGAATTAAAGGAAGGAGGCTGGTCCTCGGGCAGTGTGACAGCTTGTGCCTGCTAGACACGGTGGGAGGGAGCGCATCTCATGCCAGGCAGGATGTGGCTGTCAGATCTGTTTCTGCTTTCCCTCGGTACCCAGTGCATGGTGCAGATCTGGACCTGTTGTGCCCTGCTGCTTGATAACAAATACGCATGAGTGAGGGCCTGTACCCCACAACATTAATGATGGAGGAAGCAGCAGGCTGGTGGTAGGACTCTCCATGAGGGTGTGCCGGGAAGGCAAGTGGTGTGGAGCACACTTGGGGCCCGCACTCAACACTGCCTAGGCACTGCTGTCCCAGCTTTCTGCAGGGAGGCCAAAGGCTGCTCAGGTACTGCAGACTGTGATGGCCAGGCTGCTACCCAATGGGAGTCCAGGGGAGTGCGTGTTAGAGACCACCACTGACCAAGACCAGGCCTGGATGAGTGCTCTGCTCCCAGAACTATCTGCTGGCTGTGGGCTTGGGAAGCATTCCCTGCCATACCTGCTCTTACAACAGGAAGTTGATCAACTTCACCACCATGGTTACCAAGAAAAGCTGGGCTTAGAGAGGAGGAACATGGCCATGGAAGCAAGAGGTTTCATTTCATGCTTATCAGCTATTGTGGTGACCTTTGGTCCTACCCTAACTTTCTTCACCAATGGCCAGCCCCACAAACTGTCTGCTTAAACCACTGGCTCTAATGGAAGGAGGGAAGAGGCAGGACACTCTTCATGAGTCTAGAAGGGCCTGTATAGGCTGTGCCAGACCAAAGCCAACTCACTCTCTACTTTGTTCCCCCAACACCCATGTCCCCTTCCCCATGTAAGTGGGAAAGAAGCTCATGATGACACAATGGCACCCACAGCAGTCATGGCTTGACAGGCCACAGAGCACACATGGTAGGTCTTACTTGTCTGATAAGTTTTAAAAATCTTATTTTTAAAAACAGAAATGCTGTATTATAGTGTTAAGAGTGTAAGTTACCTTTTTCCTTCCCATTCCAAACTTCCTACAGTGTGTTTATGTCAGTTACAGAATGTCAACACTGGCTGGCGACTGCATAGTGAGTGCCTGGTGAGAGAGTGGGGTGGTGGCCTCATTTCTTGATGAGGACCAGATACAAGTAAATCCACATAGTAAGTCCTCCATTCTGTGCCCTCTTATCTAGTGTCTCTATCAGGTGTCCCCTAATGGAGATGTGGTCTCATGCCCTTCTAAGTCCAGCCAGGGGAGGCTGGCAGGGAGCAGAGAGCTAGGAGAGGTCTTCCTTAGTGTAAATGGCTCTGGCCCCACTGCCACACCTATGTGTGAGCTCCCATCCAGGGCTTGCTCTGAGACTTCCTGGGACAAGGCCTGGGTCCCTCAGGGAGGCAGTTTATCACCAACATTTTTCCCCATCCATCCATCCATCCATCCCACCCGGAGAGGTAGCATGGGGTAATGGTTAAGGGTGTACACTGACAGGGCAAATTCCAGACCTTCTCTGAATCTCATATTCTTCAGCTATAAAATGGGAATAGTCATTATGCTTTTTTTCTAGGGTGCTTGGGAGAACCAAATGAATTAACTCAGTGCCCAGCACAGAAAAGAGTACGGGGCTGGGTTGTTGTTATTACTGTTTGAGAAACACGTGTAAGCCCTGGCCCTGGCCAGAGTGGGAAAGCTCTCAAATCCATAGCTGACCAGCCACAGCTCAGAGTGGGGCCAGGAAAGCCCCAGCCTGCCTGTGATCTCCCAGTAAGCCCAGATGTGGGGCTCTGCCAACTGATTTCTATAAACGGGGCCTGGACCCCCCAGGAGAGTTGGGCACACACCCAGGCTTAAATCAGGGCCTTCTGCCCCCCTCCCCCAAAAAGAGATTTTTCCTGAAGACCTCATATGATTCAAACTAAAAAGAAAACACATTTGTGACATTTAGGATCCAAAGACTTTTAAAATAACCATTTACCAACAACAACAACAACAAAAACAGAGCACACTGATATCACAGACATAGCTTTCCCGGGCTGGGTTGTGAGGGTCATAACAACAACAGGCAGCATCCCTGAGCACATGTGGTGCTGGGCTCTGTGTGCACCCTCAGGAGCTGCTTCGCTCAACCCTCACAACCCCAGGGCGGGCACTGGGACCATTCTCATCCTACAGGGAGAAAAATGGAGGCCCAGAGAGTAAGTGACTTGCCCAGCCAAGGTCCCTGGGCCACGAAGCCTTCGGCTTTGCCCAGATTGCCACAGGACATCAAAGTGGTTCTAATTCACCGAGTTAGGGCTTCATACCTCTTTCTTCTGTGGCCCCCTGAAGATCTTTACCCGTCGCTCCTGCTTGGGAACTGAGAATGGGCAGCCTCTTCTCTGTGTAGGATTTCCTGGAGCCTTCCAGTAAGCTGGTGGGCTCATTAAAGAAGTCCTGCGTCGAGCTAGAGTCTGAGAGTGCTACGGCTGTGCTGTCCTGGCTTCGGTCTGAGGGGAGAAGGAGGAAGAGAGGGCGAGAGCATTAACCTACAC